>NC_134400.1:194501272-194829553 GCF_050003625.1 Haematobia irritans | reverse complement strand
ATATTTTGTTAAAATTTCATTTCTGTAATAAAAATTTTGTCCAAGTTTGTACTTCTATAGAATTTTTTTTTAAATGTTTATTTATATAAAAAAAATCTAAAAATTTAATATATAATAAAAATTTTGTCCAAGTTTGTATTTCTATAGAATTTTTTTTTTTAAATGTTTATTTCTATAAAAAAAAAATTCTCAAAATTTAATGTCTATAGAAAATTTTGCCAAAATTTAATATCTATAAAAAATTTTGTCAACATTTAATATCTATAGAAAATTTTGTCAAAAATTTTTTTTCAATAGAAAATTTTCTCAAAATTTTATTTCTATAGAATATGTTTTCAAAATTTCATTTCTATAAAAAATTTTTGTCAACATTGTTACTTCTATAGAAAATTCTCTACAATTTTTATTTCTATAGAAAAATTTCTCAAAATTTAACTTCTATAGAGAATTTTGTCAAGATTTTACTTCTATAGAAAATTTTGTAAAAATTATATTACTATAGCAAATGTTGTCAAAATTTTATTTCTATAGAATATTTGGTCAAAATTTCATTTCTATAATAAAAATTTTGTCCAAGTTTGTACTTCTATAGAAATTTTTTTTAAATGTTTATTTCTATAAAAAAATCTCAAACTTTAATATCTATAGAAAATTTTGTCAAATTTTTTTTCAATAGAAAATTTTCTCAAAATTTCATTTTTATAGAAGGTTTTGTCAACATTTTATTGCTATAGGAGTTCTTCTCCAAATTTTTATTTCTATGGAAAAATTTTTCACAATTTTATTTCTATAGCAAATATTCTCATAATTTTATTTCTATAGGAAATCTTTTCAAACTTTTATTTCTATATAAATTTTTCTCTAAATTTTATGTCTATAGAAAAATTTTGTCAAAAGTTTAGTTCTATAGAAATTTTTGTCACAATTTTATTTCTATAGATATTTTTCTCAAAATTTTATCATTATAGAAAATTTTTTCAAAATTTAGCTTCTATAGAGAATTTTGTCAAGATTTTACTTCTATAGAAAATTCTATCAAAATTATATTACTAAAGCAAAGTCAAAATTTTTTTCAATAGAAAATTTTATTTCTATAGAATATTTTGTCAAAATTTCATTTCTATAAAAAAATGTTGTCAACATTTTTACTTCTATAAAAAATTCTCTAAAATTGTTTATTTCTATAGAAAATTTTCTCAAAATTTAACTTCTATAGAGAATTTTGTCAAGATTTTACTTCTATAGAAAATTTTGTCAAAATTATATTACTATAGCAAATGTTGTCAAAATTTTATTTCTATAAAATATTTTGTCAAAAATTCATTTCTATAATAAAAATTTTGTCCAAGTTTGTACTTCTATAGAATTTTTTTTTTTAATTTTTATTTCTATAAAAAAAATTCTCAAAATTTAATATCTATAGACAATTTTGTCAAAATTTTATTTCTATAGAAAATTTTGTCAAAATTTAATTTTTATAGAAGGTTTTGTCAACATTTTATTTCTATGGAAAAAATTTTCACAATTTTATTTCTATAGCAAAGTTTCTCATAATTTTATTTCTATAGAAAATCTTTTCAAACTTTTATTTCAAATTTTCTTTTCAAACTTATTTTGTCAAAATTTTATTTCTATAGAAAATTTTGTCAAAATTTAATTTTTATAGAAGGTTTTGTCAACATTTTATTTCTATAGATATTTTTCTCTAAATTTTTATTTCTATGGAACAGTTTTTCACAATTTTATTTCTATAGCAAATTTTCTCATAATTTCATTTCTATAGAAAATCTTTTCAAACTTTTATTTCTATATAAATTTTTCTCTAAATTTTATGTCTATAGAAAAGTTTTGTCAAAAGTTTAGTTCTATAGAAATTTATGTCACAATTTTATTTCTTTAGACATTTTTCTCAAAATTTTATCATTATAGAAAATTTTCTCAAAATTTTATTTCTATAGACATTTTTCCCAAAATTTTATTATAGAAAATTTTCTCAAAATTTTATTTCTATAGAATATTTTGTCAAAATTTTAGTTCTTTAGAAATTGGTTCTATAAAAATCTGTAATGTATTTAGAGGAATATTTTGCAATATCTACCAAAACATCAAATTTTTTGGTAGATTTCTACCACTTGTTGCAACCGTGTATAGGATCCCAGGAAAATAAAAACACTATTTTATACCGTTTGTAGGGAGTGAATTGAAGTTTTGGGCGCCATTTGAATTATGGAAATAAACCCCAATATTTCAAATAAAAATTAACACTAGTTTCCTTTGGGAGTTGGTGCTTTCTTTTGAAGTGGGGCTTTCTGGAATTTAACAATGATGACAACAAGACACAATTAGTTTGTTCGTAACACATATTTAATTTTTTTTTTCTTCATAAAAGTTAATATTTTTTAATTGGTTAGATTTCAAGTCCAATTTTAATTTTAAGTTTTTTTTAATTAAAATTTAAAATGAGCGCTAATTTTATTGTGGGGTCGACTTTAATGTTTTACAGTTTGTGGGGCTCTTTTTCATAGGGCTCAGATTTATTAAGAAGTGTTGCCGCATATTTGTGGCCCTGTTTCATTTGGGTTTTGGTGCTAGAGACGTAGGCTCCATCATGAAAATAATCTTAAAACAAAATTGGGGACCAGCTTCACTTTTGATCTAAAAATCCGTGTCAAAATAAACCATAGACCATAAACATGGAAAAATTTATTCATGTCTATTTAAAATTTAAATTGTTCATTGTTGTTGTTTTTGATTTAAGCTTAAAATCATGCATTGACTAAACTATCAACCAATTATCAGAATAAATTCAGGCAGTTCACTAAACCCAAAAGTGAACCACACTTGAACCTTCCGAAAAAAGGTTTTACATGATAGCCGGCTTATGCCGAAATAAATTCATACAAACATTTCTCTTTTCCTTTGCCACCATCATCGCTTTGAGTGCAGTTGGCTGGGTTTATTAAATTTTTAAATTTTTTTTTTTAATTGAAATTTTCAATGAGTGCTGATTTTATTATGGCGTCTAGTTTTATGTTTCACATTTTTTGTGGCCCTTTTTCATGGGGCTCAGATTTATTAGGAAGTGTCGTCACATAATTGTGGCCCTGCTCCATTTGGGTTCTGGGGCTAATATTCCTGAGGTTCATTTTCATAAATCCCACGCTCCATCTTGAAAATAATCTTAAAACAAAATCGGGGACCATTTTCACTTTTGATAAAAAAAAAATCCGCTTAAAAATAAATTCTAGTTGATGGAAAAATATATAGTTTTAAAATAAAGCTTATATATGCGATATTGAGTACGAACAAAATATAGATTTTTGTAACATCAGTAAATTCTGGGGTAAGTTGTGTTCAAAGGCATATACTTTCCTCCGATATGAAAATTTAGACAAACGAAATTCCCCCTTCTGATAAGATAATGTCTTTATGAGAAGAAAAACAAAATAGCTGAAATAATTGTCAGCGATTTTATTCGAATTTATTCGTCCCTTAAGCTTTTGCAAATGTTTAGTGGCAAAACAAAACATAGCTTGAAATTACACTCACAAAAAGGGGCGCTTATTTGAACAATTTTTTGCTAACTTTAATGACGTCAACTAAAAATAACAAAAAAATGTTTTGTATAAATATAGTGGACAATTTTTCTAAAAAATAAAATAATTAATATTTTCCTAAAATGTGAGAAGTTTGCTTTAATTGGCTGCATAAGTTTCTAAAATTGTACCTGTCGTGAACTTCTGAACAGAGCTGAAGACATTTTAACAATTTTATAAATCCAATCTTTTCCTTCAACGTATGAAATTTTATTCAACAACAGAAAAAATTATTATTTTTAATAAAGTTTCTTCAATTTGACAAAAAATATTAACTAATTTGTAACATCGTGTACCATCACAACGGACTGATTGAATAGTCTAAGTGAGCCTGAAACTTTAACCGAACGTCGTGTAATTAGAAATCTATTTTAGTTAAAATTTTCTAAACTAAACCAACATTTTCTTTTATGGTGAGTTCACTCTTTTTTTTTTGATTGTAGAGTTTATTCTAAAATTCCTACAAATAACAATATCATGAAAATGGGTATATTACCCTATTCTTGGATGTATTTCCTTCTTATATTTCGCCAAAAAAAAACATGTTCAATATCTTTAGCAAAGGTATTCAATCTACTGTGTGACACACTTCCTACTAAGTTATAACAAAAGTGAGTTTTATTTCTATCTAATTCGTTACGCCTTAATTCGATCACCATTGCAAAATGTTGGTCAAAATTTTACCACAAAAAGACTAAAATAGATTTATAACGTATCACATATCACTTTGTCCGAAACAAAAAATAATGGTTGTTCTGTGTTGTTGAAAGTGTTAAAAGCGACCGTGAATTGAAATCGGGCATTTAGATTTGGCAAATATAAATCATTAGGGCAGCAACAACAAAAAAGACAACAATTAACACTCACTCGTTTATAGGTTAATGGAAATGTGGTATATGGAGGAATTTTACACAAAAATAAAAAATAAAGAACAAAAAAAAATTAAAAAAACACAAAAAAACAAAAAACAAATGAAGAAAGTCTTAAGTCGGGCGACTATATTATACTCTACACCATACAGTAAACCAACATTTTTGTTACTATTTAAGTCCTTTAAATTTGTTGAGAGTTATCTTGAAGGATAGATATTGAATACTTATCTTGAATACTTATCAAAAAACAAAAAACAACGATAACGATTGAAGAGAAGCCAACAATAACAAACAAAACGAATGAAAATTTTTTTCTATAGAAAAATTTATCAAAAATTTAATTTCTATCGAAAATTTTGTCAAAATTTTATTACTATAGAAAATGTTGCCAATTTTTTGTCTATAGAATATTTTGTCAAAATTTTTTTTCTGTAGAAAATTTTCTCAAAATTTTTTTCCTATAGATCATTTTGTCAAAATTTTATTTCTATAGAAAGTTTTGTCAAAACTTTATTCTATAGAAATTTTGTTCAAAATTTTATTTCTACAGACAGTTTTTATACCCTGCACGACACTGTGAAACAGGGTATTATAAGTTAGTGCATATGTTTGTAACACCCAGAACGAGACGAGATAGACACATGGTGTCTTTGGCAATAATGCTCAGGGTGGGTCCCTGAGTCGATATAACCATGTCCGTCTGTCCGTCTGTCCGTCTGTCTGTGAACACATTTTTGTGATTAAAGTCTAGGTCGCAATTTAAGTCCAATCGCCTTCAAATGTGGCACATGTTCCTAATTTGGGTCAGAATAGAACCCTATTGATTGTGGAAGAAAACGGTTCAGATTTAGATATAGCTCCCATATATATCTTTCGCCCGATATGCACTAATATAGACCCAGCAGCCGTAGTTTTATACCGATTTGCTTGACATTTTTTACATACAAAACACTTAGTCGTATAGTCAAGTGTGCAAAATTTGATTGAAATCGGTTCAGATTTAGATATAGCTCCCATATATATCTTTCGCCCGATATGGACTTAAATGGCCCCAGAAGCCAGATTTTTGGTCGAATTTGGTTGAAATTTTGCACTAGGAGTACAATTAGTAGTATAGTGAAGTGTCCAAAATTTGATTGAAATCGGTTCAGATTTAGATATAGCTCCCATATATATCTTTCGCCCGATATGGACTAATATGGTCCTAAAAGCTAGAGTTTTGGCCTAATTTGGTTCAAATTTTGTACGGGGAGTAGATTTAGCATTGTAGCTATGCGTGACAAATTTGGTTGAAATCGATTCAGATTTAGATATAGCTCCCATATATATCATTCGCCCGATATGCACTTATATGGACCCAGAAGCCAGAGTTTTATGCCGATTAGCTTGAAATTTTGCACAAGGAGTACAATTGGTAGTATAGTCATGTGTGCCAAATTTGATTGAAATCGGTTCAGATTTAGATATAGCTTCCATATATATTTTTCGCCCGATATGGACTTATATGGCCCCAGAAGCCAGAGTTTTGGCCCAATTTGGTTGAAATTGTGCACTAGGAGTACAATTAGTAATATAGTCATGTGTTCCAAATTTGATTGAAATCGGTTCAGATTTAGATATAGCTCCCATATATATGTTTTTCTGATTTCGACAAAAATGGTCAAAATACCAACATTTTCCTTGTTAAATCGCCACTGCTTAGTCGAAAAGTTGTAAAAATGACTTAATTTTCCTAAACTTCTAATACATATATATCGAGCGATAAATCATAAATAAAATTTTGCGAAGTTTTCTTAAAATTGCTTCAGATTTAAATGTTTCCCATATTTTTTTACTAAAATTGTGTTCCACCCTAGTGCATTAGCCAATTTAAATTTTGAGTCTATAGATTTTGTAAAAGTCTATCAAATTCTGTCTAAATCGAGTGATATTTAAATGTATGTATTTGGGACAAACCTTTATATATAGCCCTCAACACCTTTGACGGATGTGATATGGTATCGAAAATTTACATCTACAAAGTGGTGCAGGGTATAATATAGTCGGCCCCTCCCGACTTTAGACTTTCCTTACTTGTTTTTTAATTTTATTTTTATAGAAAATTTTGTCAAAATTTTATTTCCGTAGAGAATTTAATAAAAATTTTCTTTCAATAGATAATTTTTTCAAAATTTTATTTCTATAGGAAATTTTGTCAAAATTTTATTTCTATAGAAAGTTTTGTCAAAACTTTATTTCTATAGATTTTTTTCAAAATTTTATTTCAACAGACATTTTTTTAATTTTATTTCTATAGGATTTTTTTTTTAATTTTATTTGTATTGAAAATTTTGTCAAAATTTTATTTCTATAGAAAGAAAATTGTGTCAAGATTTTTTTTTCTATAGAAAATTTCTCAAACTTTTATTTCCGTAGAAAATTTTATCAAAAATTTCTTTCAATATATAATTTTGCCAAAATTCTATTTATATAGAAAATTTTGTCAAAATTTTATTTCTACAGACAGTTTTTTTTAATTTTATTTCTATAGAAAGTTTTGTCAAAACTTTATTTCTATAGAAATTTTTTTCAAATTTTATTTTCTACAGACTTTTTTTTTTAAATTTTATATCTATAGGATTTTTTTTAATTTTATTTCTATTGGAAATTTTGTCATATTTTATTACTAAAATTTTATTACTAAAATTGTGTTCCACCCTAGTGCATTAGCCGACTTAAATTTTGAGTCTATAGATTTTGTAGAAGTCTGTCAAATTCTGTCCAAAACGAGTGATATTTAAATGTATGTATTTGGGACAAACCTTTATATATAGCCCCCAACACCTTTGACGGATGTGATATGGTATCGAAAATTTACATCTACAAAGTGGTGCAGGGTATAATATAGTCGGCCCCGCCCGACTTTAGACTTTCCTTACTTGTTTTTTAATTTTATTTTTATAGAAAATTTTGTCAAAATTTTATTTCCGTAGAGAATTTAATAAAAATTTTCTTTCAATAGAAAATTTTTTTAAATTTTATTTCTATAGGAAATTTTGTCAAAATTTTATTTCTATAGAAAGTTTTGTCAAAACTTTATTTCTATAGATTTTTTTTTCAAAATTTTATTTCAACAGACATTTTTTTTAATTTTATTTCTATAGGATTTTTTTTAATTTTATTTCTATTGAAAATGTTGTCAAAATTTTATTTCTATAAAAGAAAATTGTGTCAAGATTTTTTTTTCTATAGAAAATTTCTCAAACTTTTATTTCCGTAGAAAATTTTATCAAAATTTTCTTTCAATATATAATTTTGCCAAAATTCTATTTCTATAGAAAATTTTGTAAAATTTTATTTCTACAGACAGTTTTTTTAATTTTATTTCTATAGAAAGTTTTGTCAAAACTTTATTTCTATAGAAATTTTTTTCAAATTTTATTTTCTACAGACATTTTTTTTTTTTAAATTTTATATCTATAGGATTTTTTTTTAATTTTATTTCTATTGAAAATTTTGTCAAAATTTTATTTCCATAGAAAATATTGTCAAAATTTTATTTCTTTAGAAAACTTTATCAAAATGTTGGTTCTATAGATAATTTTATCAATATTTTATTTCTATAGAAAATTTTGTCAAAATTTTATTTCTATTGAAAATTTCGTCAAAACTTTATTTCTATAGAAATTTTTGTCAATTTTTTTTTCTATAGAAAATTGTATCAAAATAATTTCTATCGACAATTTTGTCAAAAATTTATCTCCATAGACAATTTTGTCAAAATTTTATTTCCATGGACAATTTTGTCAAAACATTTTATTTCAATGGAAATTTTTTTCAAAATATTATTTCCATAGAAAATTTTGTCAAAATTTTATTTCGATAGAAAACTTTGTCAAAATTTCAATAGAAAATTCTATTTTATTTCTCTAGAATTTTTTTTCAAAATTTTATTTCTATAGAAAATGTTGTCAAAATTTTATTTCTATAGAAAATTTGTGAAGTACCTCTTAATTAGGGAGGAATATTTTGCAAAATCTACCAGAAGGACGAGTAAGTCTAGCTGAACATAGTCCCGATGTGCTACCCGAATGATTTGATTCATGATGACACCTAATCGCCAGTGCATATAGGTAGTCAAAGGGTTAATATGTAGTATGTGTTCCCACTTTATGTCAATTACAGTTTCTAAAGACAGTGATGGCTTTAAAGTTTTTTTATTGTATAATTATTTTTTGTTTATCAGAAAATCGACATGTGCACATCAGGGGTTATTAAACTCTCATAATTTTGTATAATATAGGGGGATGGATATCTTAGTTGTTTGTGTATTTTTTTTTTTTTTGTGTAATTTTCTTGTTCTTTAGATGGCCTACAATCTTTAACTAACAAGCGGAGCAATACAAACATTGGCAGTTCAAAATTAAAGAACCATTGGGAAAGGTAGCAATTTATTCAATCTTACGTCGATGGTTAGCTGGTATTGTTTATGGCTTAATTATAGAGCACATGATTGCCGCTACAACCGCTGTGAACCATTACGAAAGTTATCAAGGTAAGAATTCAGACCAAATAGGAATTTTCTTATTTTCGTATATTTTTTTTTGGTATTTGAATTAAGCAGATGTTATTTATATAGTTATACACTGCAAAAATAAGTGTAAATAAAAAATTTACACTTTGTTGTAAGAGTAACACTGAAAATTCAAATCGTATTTTTCTGGAATATTCTATGAATCCGATATGAAATATATGCTTTGTTCTATATCAAGAACTTTCATGATATATGCTACTTCCTCTTGCTACACATGACCACAATAAGATTAATTGTTACCATGAATTTGCATATATTTTTTTTTGTGCTTTTTCCATTCTTTACGAAACAGAAAAGTAGGCATTTCAATTAACCGTCCACAAAAACAATAAAGTTTAACCAGCCGAAAAAAGCCAGTAGTTAAATAATTATACATAAAAACTGCCAAAGCAGTTAGATGTGCCTTAGGGTGGTGCTTTAATTATTTTAGAATTTATGACATACATATTTTTACCTGAAAAAATATTTATGACAATTATATCGAAATCTTAACCGATGTTTTGTTTTTGTGAGCCAAATAAAGAGCTTTTTTACAAATTTGAAAATAATTGGTTTTAAATAAAGAGTATTTAGTTTCAACACAAAAATACATGGAAGTACAGACAGACAGACTTAACTAAATAAGCACATTTTTTGATTGTAAGATTGCTGCTGAAAAATGCCCAAAATAAAAAATATCCCGAAAAAAACAAAAAATTAAAAATGACCCCAATTATGGAAGGACAGACAGACAGACTTAAGTAAATCGGCGCATATTTTGATATATGTATATTATATATAAGATGAGTAATAACAAGTATAAACGACCGTAAGTTCGGCCAGGCCGAATCTTATGTACCCTCCACCATGGATTGTATAGAAACTTGTACTAAGGACTGTCATCCACAATCGAATTACTTGGGTTGCGGTAACACTTGCTGATGACAAGATATCTTAAAACATCTCAACACTGTCTTCTAAATTGTAAGTTAGACTATAAACAAAAAAAAATTGACAAAATTTTCTATAGAAATAAAATTTTGACAAAATTTTCTATAGAAATAAAATTTTGACAATGCTTTCTATAAAAATAAAATTTTGACGAAATTTTCTATAGAAATAAAATTGTGAAAAAATTGTCTATTGAAATAAAATTTTGACAAATTTTCTATAAAGAAAAAAAATTTTGACAAAATTTTCTATAGTAATAAAATTTTGGTAGATTATTTTTGGCGATATAGACCATTTTGTGTGTTATTGGGGATCGGCTATATATAACCATAGACAGATATGGACCAATTTTGGCATGGTTGTTAGCGGCCATATACAAGCGCATTGTACTAAATTTCAACCGTATCGGATAAAGTTTGCTCCTCCATTAGGCTTCGGAGGGGCTATATATAATTATGGATCGATATGGACCAACTTTTGCATGGTTGTTAGAGAACATATACTAACACCACGTAGTAAATTTCAACCGGATCGGATGAATTTTGCTCCTCCATTAGGCTTCGTAGGTCAAATCTGGGGATCGGTTTATATGGGGGCTATATATAATTATGGACCGATGTGGACCAATTTTTGCATGGTTGTTAGGGACTATATACTAACACCATGTACCAAATTTCAGCCGGATCGGATGAAATTTGCTTCTCTTAGAGGCCTCGCAAGCCAAATCTTGGCGTCAGTTTATATGGGTGCTATACGTAAAAGTGGACCGATATGGCCCATTTGCAACACCATCCGACCGACATCAATAACGACTACTTGTGCCAAGTTTCAAGTCGATAGCATATCTCGTGCGGAAGGACGGACGGACAAGCTTAGATCTACTCAGAATTTCACCACGACCCAGAATATATACATTTTATGGGGTCTTTGAGCAATATTTCGATGTGTTACAAACGGAATGACAAAGTTAATATACCCCCCATTAAAAACTGTCCTATATAAAAATGTACCAAAAATGGTTGGAAAATTCTCTAAAATTTATGAAAAATTTCCCAAATAATTTGTCCTCAATGAAATATTACCCCATCACAAATAAATCGGTAATTATTTGGATTCTATGGTGTTTGATACAAAAAAAAGCCATAAATAAAAATGTTTAAAAAAATATGAAACTGGACCCAATGAAGAATACAATGAAGAAACATTTTGGAAATTCATCAAAAACTTAGTATGGAAAATTCTCAAAAAAATATGAAAAATTCCCTCAAATCATTTATAAAAAAAAAAAATCTGCAATGAAATATTCCTCATATAATCCATCAATGAACAGGACATTTTTCTTTTGGTAAATTAGGAGCTTCTCCAAATGTAGTTGCGGATTTATTTTGGATTGTTATTATAGAAGTTTTAGTTTCAACACATGGAAGGACATAAAGACAAAATTAAAAAAAAAATTGCCGAATATTTTTATTTAAGATGGCTAAAAAAAATGAAAAATGCTCTAACTACAGAATGTTCAACAAATATATGAAAAACGCCCTAAATGAAGAATAACCCAAAAAATGTTGAAAAATTCCCCAAAAACTTAGTGTTCAACGAACCAAACGACCACAAAATTATGAAAAATTCCTCAAATAAAAAAACCCACGTTTTTCTTTTGCCAAATTTGGACCCTTTTCTAATATCCTTGTCAACCATGGAAGGGTTGACAGCATATTATGATGCTGTTATGGTTGATGAAAAATTCGCCAAAATAAAACAGTTGAAAAATGGTCCCAATGATAAATGCTCCAAAAAATTTTACGAAATTCATTCCCTGCAGGTACTCGTCGCCATTTATATGCAAATAAATTATATATTAGGGAATTTCTAGTTTTTAAAATTCTGGGAAGCTTTTCATAGAAATTCAAAATATCCAAAAAGTTAAAAAAATTGGGACTGTTTCATAATAAAAAAGTTCAAATTTTGTTTGACATTTCTTGGTCTATTTTTATGCTTATTTTTCGGAATTTTTTTATATAGAACCAATGGTTGTACTACTATATTTAGGGTCTTTTGATGGTGAGGTGATTGAAATCGCAGATTGTGCAACGGAACTACTTATGCCTTTAATGCACAAACAAATTATTCCATCCCCGAAACAGAATTTTAGGCCAACTTAGTTTTCCTTTAATGGTTTAAAAGCAAATATTTTTTTAAAGGTTCCCCTTGTTACATTTGTAGCCAAAGAACTTTGTTTAGCTTCAAAAACTTAAACTTCAACATTAAAAGAACACTTTGTTGGTTTTAGATTTCGTTTCCTATAAATGAAAAAAAAATGTTTACATGTGCTTAAGCCAAACGCACTCAAAATTCACAAAGAGTTTTTTAATATTTTTGAAATATTTTTTAAAAGTATTAAGCCCTTCCCTAATGTACCTATAGAAATGGCATAAAAAATCCGCAATTTTTTATTTCTAACCTACACGCTTACACTCGTGTGTGTACAAACTTCCTTTTTTAGCATATTTCAAGAATCTAAACTAAAACAATTACGAATAAAAATTAAAAATCAGATAAGAGCGCAAAAAAAACGAAACGAAACACTTACCGCTAAATAGAAGTTCACCGTTAAGAATCGCTGTGTAACGGGCAGACGATGCAGATGATGTCTTTGCCGTATATTCTTGTGTATATTATACTCCATGTTGATTAAATGTTGTTAATTTTTTTTGGGTAAGATTTCCCCCCAAAATAAAAACCAGGGAACAAACACAAACAATTTTGTTTTTAACTTTTAATGATTACACGTCTACACACACACTCTTGATGAATATGGCAAATTAAATCCCCAGGCCGATGCTCTGGTTTTTATTTAGTATTTATTTACGGGATTATTTTTTTTTACACTATTAACAACTGTTTTATTTATTTGGGCAAACATGAAAAGAGAATAAAAAGAAAAAAATTATTAATTAGTTAAAATATTAAATAACAAATAAAATAAATTGAATACATTCTCATATAAAGGAAAATTTTAATGAGAATTTTATGGATTCGCATACCCACACAAACATATGTACATATACATTTTCTATATGCCCCTATGCTATAAAATTCAAAAGACTTAAGACACAAACTCGTTACGATGACAATGACATTGAGTAAAAGTGTTGGCATCAAAAGACTTAAGACACAAGTGCGTGTATCTTGTCTCTCTTTCTCTTGCATTTTGTTGCTATGAATAATGATGCTCTCTATCAAGAATTCTCAAACAATTTAAACAATGTTGCTATATTTAACCACCTGCTCATGTGAAATTATTTTCTAGGGCATAATTTAGTGATTGTTATCAGCCGTGAAAAATGGCAAAAATTACATTGTTAAAATGCCGCAAATGTAAAATGTTTACAATCGTTTACAATGCATCCAACATAAATTACGAAATAAATTGTTGGGCGACATATGAAGCATGCAATAGTGCAACTATGATAATAGCACGAAATTTTTCTAAACCAAACCTCTTGGATTTATTATGTGAAAAAATTTTAAATTTTTTATATGATCAGAGCTAAGAGCTTCTTAACCCTTTTGATACTTTGTTTTGATTTATTTATTTATTTTTTTTTTAATTTTATATAATAGAACTTTATAAATAATAAAAAAAAAATAACATTTCTATTGCAAAAATCGGTGGCATAGAATCGACGCTCAAAATAAATGAACCCACCAGGAAAGAATATGTAAATTATTAATGTTAATTTTAGAATTTTTTAAATAAACTATATTACAAACGCCTATATGATAAAAATATAAAAAAAATATTTTTCGACAAATTCAAGAAAACTCATTAGCCAAAATTCATCATTTTCACATATTTGAGAAAAAATTTTATCATGAACTTCGTATGTCACTAAAAACATTCTTGCAATTTTGAACATCCAAGTTTTTTTTTCAAACTACAAAATTTTCTTTAACAAGTGAAAAAAAAATAATTATGTCCAATAAATTTTCTTGAATTTGTCGAAAAATATTTACTTATTTTTGTGATATCGGCGCGATGTCAGCGTTTGTAATACTGTTTAGTTAAAATATACTAAAATATTAAAAAAAAAATCTAAAAATAACTAAATGTTTTCTTCCTAATGGGTTCACTGTTTTTTCAGCGCAGTGGGTAATTCCGTTTGCAACACATCGAGTATTCTGGGTCGTGGTTAAATTCTGAGTCGATCTAAGCATGTCCGTCCGTCTGTTGAAATCACGCTAACTTTCGATAGAAACAAGCTATCGACTTGAAACTAGGCACAAGTAGTTGTTATTGATGTAGGTCGGATGGTATTGCAAATGGGCCATCGGTCCACTTTTACGTATAGCCCCCATATAAACCGACGCTCAGATTTGACTTTCGGAGGGTCTTGGAGGAGCAAATTTCATCCGATCCGGTGTTAGTATATGGTCTCTAACAACCATGCAAAAATTGGTCCACATAGGTCCATAATTATATATAGCCCCCATATAAACCGATCCCCCAATTTGGCTTGCGGAGCCTCTAAGAGAAGCAAATTTCATCCGATTCGGTTGAAATTTGGTACGTGGTGTTGGTATATACTCTCTAACAACCACACAAAAAGTGGTCCACACCGGTCCCCCATATAAACCGACCCCTAGATTTGACCTCCGGAGCCTTATGGATGAGCAAATTTCATCCGATCCGGTTGAAATTTGGTATATGGTGTTGGTATATGGTATCTAAGAACCATGCAAAAATTGGTCAACATCGGTCCATAATTATATATAGCCCCCATATAAACCTATCCCCCTATTTGGCTTGCGGAGCCTCTAAGAGAAGCAAATTTCATCCGATCCGCTTGAAATTTGGTATATGGTGTTGGTATATGGTATCTAAGAACCATGCCAAAATTGGTCCACATCGGTTCATAATTATATATAGCCCCCATATAAACCGATCCCTAGATTTGGCTTGCGGGGCCTCAAAGAGAAGCAAATTTCATCCGATCCGGCTGAAATTTGGTACATGGTGTTGGTATACAGTCTCTAACAACCGTTCAAAAATTGGTCCACATCGGTCCATAATTATATATAGTCCCCATATAAACCGATCCCCCGCCTCTTGAAGGAGCACAATTCATCCGATACCAAAATTTTATTGCCATAGAAAATTTTGTCAAAATTTTATTTCTATACAAAATTTTGTCAAAATTTTTAGTTCTATACAAAATTTTGTCAAAAATTTATTTCTATAGAAAATTTTATCAGAATTTTATTTGCGTGGAAAATTTTGTCAAAATTTTATTTCTAAACAAAATTTTGTTAAAATTTTACTTCTATAGAAAATTTTGTCAAAATTTTATTTCTATAGAAAATTTTGTCAAAATTTTTTTTATATAGAAAATTTTATTAAAATTTTATTTCTGTAGAAAACTTTGTCAAAATTTTATATTTCTATAGAGAATTTTGTCAAAGTGTTATTTTTATAGAAAATTTTGTCAACATTTTATGTCTTTACGAAATTTTGTCAAAATATAATTTCTATCCAAAATTTTGTCAAAATTTTATTTCTATAGAAAATTTTGTCAAAATTTTATTTCTATAGAAAATTTTGTTAAAATTGTGTTTCTATAGAAAATTTTGTCAAAATTTTATTTCTATAGAAAATTTTGTCAAAATTTTATTTATATAGAAAATTTTGTCAAAATTTTATTTCTATAGAAAATTTTGTCAAAATTTTATTTCTATAGAAAATTTTGTTAAAATTTTGTTGCTATAGAAAATTTTGTCAAAATTTTATTTCTATAGAAAATTTTGTCAAAATTTTATTTATATAGAAAATTTTGTCAAAATTTTATTTCTATAGAAAATTTTGTTAAAATTTTGTTTCTATAGAAAATTTTGTAAAAATTTTATTTCTATAGAAAATTTTGTCAAAATTTTATTTCTATAGAAAATTTTGTCAAAATTTTATTTATATAGAAAATTTTGTCAAAATTTTATTTCTGTAGAAAACTTTGTCAAAATTTTATATAGAAAATTTTGTCAAAGTGTTATTTTTATAGACAATTTTGTCAACATTTTATATCTTTACGAAATTTTGTCAAAATATAATTTCTATACCAAATTTTGTCAAAATTTTATTTCTATAGAAAATTTTGTCAGAATTTTATTTCTCTAGAAAATTTTGTCTAAATTTTATTTCTATACAAATTTTTGTCAAAATTTTATTTTTATACAAATTTTTGTCAAAATTTTATTCTTATACAAAATTTTGTCAATATTTTATTTCTATAGAAAATTTTGTCAAAATTTTATTTATATAAAAAATTTTGTCAAGATTTTATTTATATAGAAAATTTTGTCATAATTTTATTTCTGTAGAAAATTTTGTCATAATTTTATTTCTGTAGAAAATTTTGTCAGAATTTTATTTCTGTAGAAAAAATTTTCAAAATGTTATTTCTATAGAAAATTTATGAAGCATATCATAGTTGGAGAGGAATATTTTGCAAAATCTTCCAAAACATCAAGAATTCTACCAATCTACCAAACAGTAAAAAATCTGCCATTTTTGGTAGACACAAGTTCATAATAGTATTTTGCTCCCATATAAAGCGACCCCCATGTTTCAGTTCTGGCTCAATAATTACAGCACAAAAGTTCATATCGGTTCGTAATTATTTCTTCCCTATATATACCGGTCAAGAACTGAATATATACTTATTTAATCGACCTTTTTTTGTCTACTATATATCCCGCATGGACTAACTTACAATTTAGAAGATGATGTTAAGAAGTTTTAAGATGCCTTGTCATCGGCCGCAACCCAAGTAATTTAATTGTGGATGACCGTCTTTAGTAGAAGCTTCTACGAAATCCATGGTGGAGGGTACATAAGATTCGGCCTGGCCGAATTTACGGCCGTATATATATGTTCTAACTCGCTTTTTCATATTTTTAGTGGGTAATTTTACCATTAAAATTTTAGTGGATTTCACTTACAATCTATTTTCTTGTGCCTTAAGTCTCATCTGGCCTTTGCTTTTCATTATTTATCGATATAATATCTGTTTTCCCCGCTGTTTGTCTTTTTTTTGTCCACACTGCATATATAACCCATATATCTTCATTATTTCACCCATAAACGTTTCTTGCAAAATTTCTTTACATTTTTTTTTCATTTACACCAATAAATCATTTGCTATTTGAACTTGTTATGCATTTCATTTATAGGCACTTAAACTCAAATTTAACCCACCATTAAATCTATAATAAAAACTAATCATAATTTCCAACGGAATATCTATGTTTTTAGTGTTATTCCCATTGCCACAATTTTGTTTGTGGTTAGCAATATTCGAGCGAAAAACTTTGCAAACATAAATATTTTGTATGTTCAGTTTAGGGAAATGTACGATGCACGAAAATGTACGAACGAATAACATAATAAAAAAATACTATAAAAATAGATACCGAATATGCAGATAACTGTTACAGTTGTTTCTTTTTTTATGACCATGGAAAACATGTTGAGGTGAATCCCATAAATTTTTAAACATTTATGAGTGCCAATAGGTCATGTCATAAATAAATTGTGAAGAATAACATTTGTAATAAAACATGAGGAATTTGTTAATTTTATCCGAAAGGTAGACATTTTATGTTTAAAAATTATGGGCTAAAATCGATTAATCCATATGAGTTTGGGAGACAGCAGCTGTTACAAATATGTTTTTTAATACAATCACGAAATTAATTGATAGAATTAATAATTAAGTGAAACTACTTCAATCACTAAACTTTAGTATTATTACATTTTTATAATAGCCCTAACAAATTTTTGAATATAACTAATAAAATAATAGTTTGGTACTAACTACAAAGGATTTCGGCGCTGGTATCAATTTTTAATTCTTAAATGGAATGGAAAAAAAAATTGACAAAATTTTCAATAGAAAAAAATATTGGACAAATAAAATTTTGAAATTTTCTACACAAAAATACAATTTTGAGAAAATTTTCTATAGAAATAAAATTTTGAGAATTTTTTTTTTATTTTTATAGAAATACAATTTTCACAAAATTTTCTATAGAAATACAATTTTGACAAAATTTGCTAAAGAAATAAAATTTGGAGAAAATTTTTTATAGAAACAAAATTTGACAAAATTTTCAATAGAAAAAATATTGGACAAAATTTTCTATAGAAATAAAATTTTTAAATTTTCTAAAGAAATACAATTTTAAGAAAATTTTTTTATAGAAATACAATTTTGAGAACAATTTTTTATAAAAAAACAATTTTGACAAAATTTTCTATAGAAATGCAAATTTACGAAAATTTTCTCTAAAAATAAAATTTTGAGAAATTTTTCTGTAGAAATAAAATGCAGACAAAATTTTCTATAGAAATAAAATTTTGACAAAATTTTCTATAGAAATAAAATTTTGACAAAATTTTCTATAGAAATAAAATTCTGACAAAATTTTCTATAGAAATAAAATTTTGACAAAATTTTCTATAGGAATAAAATTTTAAAATAAAATAAAATTTTCACAATTTTTCTATAGAAATAAAATTTGGAGCAAAAGAAAAATTTTGAGCAATAGAAATAAGAATTTCAGAAATTTTTCTATAAAAATAAAATTTTGAGAACATCTTCTATAGAAATACAATTTTAAGAAAATTTTCTACAGACTTAAAATTTGGTGAAAATTTTCTGCAGAAATAAAATTTTGACAAAATTTCCTAAAGAAATAAAATTTGGAGAAAATTTTCTATAGAAACAATATTTTAACGATATTTTCTATAGAAATAAAATGTTGAGAAAATTTGCTATAGAAATAAAATTTTGAGAAAATTTTCTATAGAAATAAAATTTTGGACAAAATTTTCTATAGAAATAAAACAGAAATGATAACTGGTTGATAGTTTTGCTGCAAGTAGAGAATGCTGATTGGGAATGTGGTAATTCCGAAACGTGCGTCCATCCAACCATCTTGCAGTCTATAGGGCTTTGCCCAAATAAATTTGACAAACATTTTTTTCCTCTGTTGGTTAAGCTACTCATGTAGTTTAGTCAACGCAATGGTTTTTAAGCTGAGATCAAAACAACAAATATGATTGAAGTACAAACCAACAATAACAAAACAAAACGAAATAAAATTTTGACAAAATTTTTATATAGAAATATAATTTTGACAAAATTTTCTATAGATATAAAATTTTGACAAAATTTTCTATAGAAACAAAGATTGAACGATATATTTTGTAGAAATAAAATTTCGAAAAAAATTTTCTATGGAAATAAAATTTTGGGTAAAATTATTATAGAAATATAAGTCTGAGAAAATTTTCTATAGAAATAAAATTTTTAGAAATTTTTCTATAGACTCACAATTTTGCGAAAAAATTCTAAAGAAATAAAATATTCAAAATTGTTTCTACAGAAATATAAGTTTGAGAAAATTTTCTATAGAAAAAAAATTTTGAGAAAGTTTTCTATAGAAATAAAATTTATAGAAAATTTTCTATAGAAATAAAATTTTGACAACATTTTCTATAGGAATAAAATTTTCAGAAGTTTTTCTAAAGAACTAAAATTTTGAGAAAATTTTCTCAAGAACTAAAATTTTGAGAAAATTTTCTATAGAAATAAAATTTTGAGAAAATTTTCTATAGAAATAAAATTTTGAGAAAATTTTCTATAGAAATAAAATTTTGAAAAAATGTCTAAAGGAATAAAATGTGGAGAAAATTTTTATAGAAATAAAATTTGGAAAAAATTTTTCCAAAAATAAAATTTTAAGAATTTTCTATATAAATAAAATTTTGAGAAAATTTATATAGAAATAAAATTTGGGAAATTTTTCTCCAAAAATAAAATTTTAAGAATTTTCTATTGAAATACAATTTTGAGCAAATTAGAAATTTTGAGAAATAGAAATAAAAGTTTCGGAAAATTTTCTACAGGAATAAAATTTTTAGAAAATTGTCTATAGAATCAAAATTTTAACGATATGTTTTATAGAAATTAAATTTTGAGAAAATTTTATATGGAAATAAAATTTTGAGCAAAATTATTATAGAAATATAAGTCTGAGAACATTTTCTATAGAAATAAAATTTTTAGAAATTCTTCTATAGAATCACAATTTTAAGAAAATTTTCTAAATTAATAAAATATTCAAAATTTTTTCTACAGAAATAAAAGTTTGAGAAAATTTTCTATACCATTAAAATTTTGAGAAAATTTTTTTTAGAAATAAAATTTGGAGAAAATTTTCTATAGAAATAAAATTTTGACAACATTTTCTATAGAAATACAATTTTCGAAAGTTTTTCTAAAGAACTAAAATTTTGAGAAAATTTTCTAAAGAACTAAAATTTTGAGAAAATTTTCTATAGAAATAAAATTTGGAGAAAATTTTCTATTGAAATAAAATTTTGAAAAAATGTCTGAAGAAATAAAATGTAGAGAAAATTTCTATAGAAATAAAATTTGGAAAAATTTTCTCCAAAAATAAAATTTTAAGAATTTTCCATAGAAATATAATTTTGAAAAAATTTCTATAGAAATAAAATTTGGAAAAATTTTCTCAAAAAATAAAATTTTAAGAATTTTCTATAGAAATACAATTTTGAGCAAATTAGAAATTTTGAAAAGTAGACATAAAAGTTTCAGAAAATTTTCTACAGGAATGAAATTTTGAGAAAATTTTCTATCGAAACAAAATTTTAACGATATATTTTATAGAAATAAAAATTTGAGCAAAATTATTATAAAATGTAAGTCTCAGAAAATTTTCTATAGAAATAAAATTTTTAGAATTTTTTTTATATAGAATCACAATTTTGAGAAAATTGTCTATAAAAATAAAATATTCAATGTTTTCTCTACAGATATATAAGTTAGAGAAAATTTTCTATAGAAATAAAATTTTGAGAAAATATTCTATAGAAATAATATGTTGACAAAATTTTCTATAGAAATAAATTTTTGACTATATATAGAAATAAAATTTTCGGAAATTTTTCTACAGAAATAAAATTTTGAAAAAAATTCTAAAGAAACAAAATTTGGAGAAAATTTCTATAGAAATAAAATTTGGGAAAATTTTCTCGAAAAATAAAATTTTAAGAATTTTCTATAGAAATAAAATTTTGAGCAAATTAGAAATTTTGAGAAATTTAAATAAAAGTTTCAGAAATTTTTCTACAGGAATAAAATTTTGAGAAAATTTTTTATACAAAAAAAATTTAACAATATATTTTATAGAAATAACATTTTGAGAACATTTTCTACAGAAATATAATTTGAAGAAAATTTTCTTTGGAAATAAAATTTTGAGCAAAATTATTATAGAAATATAAGTCTCAGAAAATTTTCTATAGCAATAAAAGTTTTAGAAATTTTTCTATAGAATCACAATTATGAGAAAATTTTCTAAAGAAATAAAATATTCAAAATTTTTTCTACAGAAATATAAGTTTGAGAATATTTTCTACAGAATTGTATGTTTGAGAAAATTTTCTATAGAAATAAAATTTTGAGAAAAATTTCTATAGAAATAAAATTTTGACAAAATTTGATATAGAAATAAAATTTTGACAAAATTTTCCATAGAAATAAAATTTTCAGAAATTTTTCTACAGAAATAAAATTTTTAGAAATTTTTCTACAGAAATACAATTTTTAGAAATTTTTCTACAGAAATAGAATTTTGACAAAATTTTCTAAAGAAATAAAATTTTGAAAAAATTTTCTAAAGAAATAAAATTTTATAGAAAAATTTGAGAAGATTTTCTCCAAAAATAATATTTTCATAATTTTTCTATAGAAATAAAATTTTGACCAAATTAGAAATTTTAAGAAATGGAAATAAATGTTTCAGAAATTTTTTTGCAGAAATAAAATTTTGAGAAAATTTTCTATATAAATAAAATGTTGACAAAATTTTCTATAGAAATAAAATTGTGAAAATATTTTCTATAGAAATAAAATTTTAAGAAGATTTTCTATAGAAAGAAAAATTTTTATAGAAATACATTTTTCAGAAATTTTTCTGTAGAAATAAAATTTTGAGAACATTTTCTACAGAAATAAATTTTTGAGAAAAAAATCTATAGGAATAAGTTTTTAAGAAACGTTTCTACAGAAATAAAATATTCAGAAATTGTTCTATAGAAATAAAATTTTAACAAAAATTTCTACAGAAGTAAATTTTTGAAATTTTTTTTATTCAATATCATTAAAAATGTTAATTTTCTTTTCATTTTATACTATCAAAGTCCATGGTGAGTAAGTTCTCCCTTTTTTCTAGAAGTAGCACTTTTCAAGTGTGGGTGCAAGCCAAAATTGTTAAAACATATAAAATTCGACACATTTACAATGTCAAGGTATTTATACACCCAAAAAATGATCGCTAATAGAAGGGAGCATTCATTCGAAGAAAAAAAAAAATTGTTTCCTATTAACCACAAAGATTCGATCAAAAACATTAAAATAAGATTTTGTTAATTTGGTAGATTGTGGTTAAAATTTCTTCAACTTTTGCTAGATTATTTTTGGCATGGTTAATAGGAAAAATTTATTTTTTAACTTATTTTTAACTTAACTTGAATCCCTTTTCGCACAATAGTTACATTCATGAAATATTTTTGAGGTTATCGGTATTTATGATTTGGAGGGTTCTAAAAAAATCCAAACTTGTTGCTATCCTCATTACTCATTATTCATACTAAAAGTTAGTCTGATTGCTATCGTAATTTCTCAATATTCTCATGTTAGGTTAGGTTAGATGGCAGCCCGATGTATCAGGCTCACTTAGACTATTCAGTCCATTGTGATACCACATTGGTGAACTTCTCTCTATTCCCATGTTCATCCTCAAGATAAATTTCTTGTCAACAACTTAACGCCACAAGCCATCTTTGAAATGCCATTTTTATTTATAACATAAATACTATTATTAAAGAAAAAAAGTACAAAATACTAAACGAGACGAAAAAAATGCAATCGTTGATGTTCACAACAATTATCCAATAAAATTAACAAACAATTTAACAAATTTTTAGTCAACGATGATCAACGTCTAGCCTATTCAATGGATTTTCCATCGTCATTGCTTTCATTATCATTATAATCATCATAATCGTTAATAAAGCAAAAGAAAACAGAAAAACAAAAACGATATCAGTGGCACTATAGGTGGATTGGTGGTGTTCCTGCCTGGCATCATCAACACTTGAAGCAATCGAATCCAGTACTTTCAAGATTGGTGTTAATTTGAAGAAAAGAAGAAAAAAAACGACACAGCTCATCAGTAACGATCATCACTAGCCTAGTAGAGGCCAAAATGTGCACAAAGGAATGGAATGAATGGCATAAAGGCAATGTGTAAATTGGATAAATTTGTAGTTGCAAGGAATTTTAAATAGGCTACGAACTAATTCTTGCCCACTGTCAATTAATATAAGGAATTTTCTATGAAACCAGATAATTAATCAAACATTACAGCGGGGCAAATATCTATTGTACCCAAATTCAGGTTGCTATCATTACTAAACGCTTGCAAATTTTCTATGAAACCAGCTAATTAATCAAACATTACAGGGGGGGCTAATATCTATTGTACCCAAATTCAGGTTGCTATCATTACTAAACGCTTGCAGATTTCTACCAGTGACATCTCATTTTATTGTTGATATGTTTTCTACAGCATTTTGATCTATTGCATTCAGAAATGAAGTTACTCGTGGTGAAATTCAAGAATGATAGTGTGATTGCTTTGGTTGGAAAACTACAAGTGGCTACCATTGCAACATTTAAATGTGAAATATCAGCAACAAAAAGTTCTCTCCAACTAAGAGCTACTTTCATTTTCTATAGAAATAAAATTTTGACAAAATTTTCTGTAGAACTAGAATTTTGACAAAATTTTCTATAGAAATAACATGTTGACAAAATTTTCTATAGAAATAAAACTTTGACAAAATATTCTTTAGAAATAAAATTTTGACAATATTTTTTATAGAAATAAAATTTTGACAAAACTTTCAATAGAAATAAAATTTTGAGAAAATTTTCTATAGAAATAAAATTTTGAGAAAATTTTCCGGAGAAATAAAATTTTGGCAAAATTTTCTATAGAAATTAAATTTTGACAAAATTTTCCATAGAAATAAAATGTTGACAAAACTTTCTATAGAAATAAAATTTTGACAAAATTTTCTGTAGCAACAACATTTTGAAAAATGTTTCTATAGAAATAACAGGTTGACAAAATTTTCTAAAGAAATAAATTTTTGACAAAATTTTCTATAGAAATAACATGTTGACAAAATTTTCTATAGAAATAAAATTTTGACAAAATTTTCTATAGAATTAATATTTTGACAAAATTTTCTGTAGAAATAACATGTTGACAAAATTTTCTATAGAAATAAAATGTTGACAAAATTTTCTATAGAAATAAAATTTTGACAAAATTTTCTATAGAAATAAAATTTTGACAAAATGTTCTATAGAAATAAAATTTTGGCAAAATTTTCTATAGAAATAAAATTTTGACAAAATTTTCTATAGAAATAACATGTTGACAAAATTTTCTATAAAAATAAAATTTTGACAAAATTTTCTATAGAAATAATATTTTGACAAAATTTTCTACAGGCATACAATTTGGACAAAATTTTCTTTAGAAATAAAATTTTGCCAAAATTTTCTATAGAATTAATATTTTGACAAAATTTTCTGTAGAACTAAAATTTTAACAAAATTTTCTATAGAAATAACATGTTGACAAAATTTTCTATAGAAATAAAATTTTGACAAAATTTTCTATAGAAATAAAATTTTGACAACATTTTCTATAGAAATAAAATTTTGACAAAATTTCCTGTAGCAATAAAATTTTGAAAAAATTTTCTATAGAAATAACAGGTTGACAAAATTTTCTATAGAAATAAAATTTTGACAAAATTTTTTACAGAATTAATATTTTGACAAAATTTTGCAAAATTTTCTGCAGAACAAAATTTTGACAAAATTTTCTATAGAAATAACATGTTGACAAAATTTTCTATAGAAATAAAATTTTGACAAAATTTTCTATAGAAATAATATTTTGATAATTTTCTACAGGCATAAAATTTTGCCAAAATTTTCTTTAGAAATAAAATTTTGACAATATTTTTTATAGATATTAAATTTTGGCAAAATTTTCTATAGAAATTAAATTTTGACAACATTTTCTATAGAAATAAAATTTTGACAAAATTTTCTGTAGCAATAAAATTATTAAAAAAAATTCTATAGAAATAACAGGTTGACAAAATTTCCTATAGAAATAAAATTTTGACAAAATTTTCTATAGAAATAAAATTTTGACAAAATTTTCTATAGAAATAAAATTTTGGCAACATTTTCTATAGAAATAAAATTTTGACAAAATTTTCTATAGAAATAACATGTTGACAAAATTTTCTATAAAAATAAAATTTTGACAAAATTTTCTATAGAAATAATATTTTGACAACATTTTCTATAGAATTAATATTTTGACAAAATTTTCTATAGAAATAAAATTTTGGCAAAATTTTCTATAGAAATAAAATTTTAACAAAATTTCTATAGAAATAAAATTTTAACAAAATTTTCTATATAAATAAAATTTTGACAAAATTTTCTATAGAAATAAAATTTTGGCAAAATTTTCTATAGAAATAAATTTTTGACAAAATTTTCTATAGAAATAACATGTTGACAAAATTTTCTATAAAAATAAAATTTTGACAAAATTTTCTATAGAAATAATATTTTGACAAAATTTTCTACAGGCATACAATTTGGACAAAATTTTCTTTAGAAATAAAATTTTGACAATATTTTTTATAGAAATAAAATTTTAACAAAACTTTCAATAGAAATAAAATTTTGATAAAATTTTCTATAGAAATAAAATTTTGACAAAATTTTCTGTAGCAATAAAATTTTGACAAAATTTTCTTTAGAAATAAAATTTTGACAAAACTTTCAATTGAAATAAAATGTTGATAAAATTTTCTATGGAAATAAAATTTTGAGAAAATTTTCCGGAGGAATAATATTTTGCCAAAATATTCTATAGAAATTTAATTTTGGCAAAATTTTCTATAGAAATTAAATTTTGACAAAATTTTCTATAGAAGTAAACATTTTGACAAAATTTCCTGTAGAGGTAAATATGTTGACAAAATTTTCTATGGACGTAAAAATTTTGACTAAAATTTAACAATTTTTTTTATACGAGTAGAAATAAAATTTTGAGAAAATTTTCTATAGAAATAAAATTCTGAGAACATTTTCTATAGAAATAAAATTTTGAGAAAATTTTCTATAGAAATAACATGTTGACAAAATTTCCTATAGAAATAAAATTTTGACAATATTTTCTATAGAAATGAAATGTTGATATAATTTTCTATAGAAATAAAATTTTGAAACAATTGTCTATACAAGTAATATTTTGACAAAATTTTCTACAGGCATACAATTTTGACAAAATTTTCTTTAGACATAAAATTTTGACAATATTTACTATAGAAATGAAATGTTGACATAATTTTCTATAGAAATAAAATTTTGAAACTATTGACAAAATTTTCTTTAGACATAAAATTTTGACAAAAATTTCTATAGAAATAAAATTTGGACAAAATTTTCTATAGAAATAAAATCTTGACAAAAATGTCTACAGAAAAATTAGCTATAGAAAAAAAATTTTGGCAAAATTATCTATAGAAAAAAAAATTTTTATGGAAGTAAAAATGTTGACAAAATTATCTATAGAAGTACAATTTTGACAAAGTTTTCTATAGAAGTAAAAATTTTGACAAAATTGTCTATAGCTGTAACAATTTCGACAAGATTTTCTATAGAAGTAAACGCTTTGATAAAATTTTGCCTAGAAATAAAATTTGAGAAAATTTCCATAGAAATAAAATTTTAAGAAAATTTTCTATAGAAATAAAATTTAGACAAAATTTTTTAAAGAAATTAAATATTTAAAAATTTTCTAAGAAATAAAATTTTGATAAAATTTTTTATAGAAATAAAATTTTGACAAAACTTCCTAAAAAAATAACATGTTGACAACATTTTCTAAAGAATTAACATTTTGAGAAAGCTTTCCAGAGAAATAAAATTTTGACAAAATTTTCTATAGAAATAAAATTTTGACAATATTTTCTATAGAAATAAAAATTTGCCAAAATTTTCTATAGAAGTAAAAATTTTGACAAAATTTTCTGTAGTAGTAAAAATGTTGAAAAAATTTTCTATGGACGTAAAAATTTTGACTAAAATTTAACAAATTTTTTTATAGAAATAAAATTTTGAGAACATTTTCTATAGAAATAAAATTGTGAGAACATTTTCTATAGAAATAAAATATTGACAATATTTTCTATAGAAATAAAATGTTGACACAATTTTCTATAGAAAGAAAATTTTGAAACAATTGTCTATACAAATAATATTTTGACAAAATTTTCTAAAGGCATAAAATTTTGACAAAATTTTCAATAGAAATAAAATTAAATAACTTTTTCTATAGAAATAAAATTTTGACAAAATTTTCAATGGAAATAAAATTTTGAACAAAATTTTGAGAAAATTTTCTATAGAAATAAAATTTGACAAAATTTGTTATAGAAAGAAAATTTTGACAAAGTTTTCTATAGAAGTCACAATTTTAACAAAATTGTCTATAGCTGTAAAAATTTCGACAACATTTTCTATAGAAGTAAACATTTTGATAAAATTTTGCCTAGAAATAAAATTTTGAGAAAATTTCCATAGAAATAAAATTTTAAGAAAATTTTCTATAGACAAAATTTTCTAACGAAATTAAATATTTAAAAATTTTCTAAGAAATAAAATTTTGATAAAATTTTCTATAGAAATAATATTTTGACAGAATTTTCTATATAAATAAAATTTTGACAAAATTTCCTAAAGAAATAACATGTTGACAAAATTTTCTAAAGAAATAACATTTTGAGAAATTTTTCCAGAGAAATAAAATTTTGACAAAATTTTCTATAGAAATAAAATTTTGACAAAATTTTCTATAGAAGTAAAAATTTTGACAAAATTTTCTATAGAAGTACAAATTTTGACAAAATTTTTTGTAGTAGTAAAAATGTTGAAAAAAAAATTTCTATGCACGTAAAAATTTTGACTAAAATTTAATAAAATAGAAATAAAATTTTGAGAAAATTTTCTATAGAAATAAAATTTTGAAAATAATTTCTATGGAAATAAAATTTTGAGAAAATTTTCTATTGAAATAAAATTTGACAAAATTTGTTATAGAAAGAAAATTTTGACAAAATTTTCTATAGAAATAAAATTTTTACAAAATTTTTTATAGAAGTAAAAATTGTGACAAAATTTTTTATGGAAGTAAAAATTTTGACAAAATTTCTATAGATAATTTTGACAAAGTTTACTATAGAAGTAAACATTTTGACAAAATTGTCTATAGCTGTAAAAATTTCGACAACATTTTCGATAGAAGTAAACATTTTGATAAAATTTTGACTAGAAATATAATGTTGACAAAATTTTCTATAAAAATAAAGTTTAGACAAAATTTTCTAGAAAAAATAAAATTTTTAAAAATTTTCTAAGAAATAAAATTTTGACAAAATTTTCTCAAGAAATAAAATATTGAAAAATTTTCTAAAAAATAAAATTTAGAGAACATGTTCTATAGAAAAAAAAAAGTTTGAAAAAATTTTCTATGGAAATAAAATTTGGAGAATATTTTCTATAGAAATAAAATTTTGGGAAAAGTTCCTATAGATTTAAAAATTTGACGAAATTTTCACTTAATTCAATATTGTTAAAAATTTTAATTTTCATGTTAGATCATACTATCAAAATCCATATTGGGTAAATTCACCCTAAGTTTTTGGTAAAATTTTTTTAGATTATTTTTGGCACGAGTTACAGCCGTGTTGACTAGGTATTCTCGAAACACTTCAATATGGCCACCCCTTCAATACAAAAGATGACAGAAAGCGATCAGAATAACTTGTTCCAAGATCACAACAGAATATTAAATGAATGAATGGCCGCTATTGTGACTTATCAAGTTAATGAGTATATGTTACACTCTTCCTCCGTAAATCTTGGTAAAATGAAATGGGATATGCAACTGATGGACCATATACCATAATGCTTGAGGTCTAATTCATGGGTGTTTTCTTAAAAAGGGGAATAGATTTTTCATTTTCTGGAGATTTTTTTCGTTGTCTGTTTTTTGTTTTGTTCTTTTCTAGAAATAAAAACAAACGGTGTTTCTTGTCTATGGCTGGATGAAGTTGAAAATTCGTTAACATGAGAAAAAGAGTTGTAGCCTCATAGTTCGCCCGTCTTTCTTAGCTTGATATGGACCCCTTGTTTTCATTCTGTTATTGTTGGTGATGTTTTCGGTTTTTTGCTATATTTGCTGCTTCTCCTCTATAATAAATTGTTGCAATAATGTACGTTGTTTGTTTGCACAGTTTGTTGTTGATTTTTTCTGTTTGTCTGTTATGCTGTAGGTCTTTCGGTCGGTGGGTCGTTTGTCAGCCATTCATATAAAACTTGGAGGGATAGCCAGTTCCTTTTCGTCTGTCGGTCGCTGATCATTTCAATGTTAGCCTCCTAATGGCTAGCAGGAATACAAGCCACAACAAATACCCCGCTTCAATGTCCAGGGAGTCAAAGGTCTACTGCCTCTTAGTGTCTAGTTGCTGTTTTTGTGATGTTTATTCTGTCAAAATGGTGTTGTAGTCCGTTAATGTTGTTGTTAATATACCAGTCGTTTGGTCGAACGCGCTGGTCTATGGCTAAATGTCTGCCAAAGATTTATGTTATGACCACTATATGTGATATGTTCCATCTAGAGGCTTTCACGAAATCTTCTTGCAACCATAAGGCTAAGTTAAAAATAGTTAATTTTTTGTTTTGTAACACAAGATTCTATTTATATTTCCCATCATCAGGCAGCAGGCATATCATGATATGCGCCTGGCAAGCCTGTGGGATTCTTGCAATTGAGATTGAGTGATGTTTTTTTTCGTCCTTGTAAGATGAAAGAAGCTGTCATTCGTTTGCATTGGTGGCATATATGTGATGACTCTTTGGGGGATGGGTTTAGTTAAGGTAATGAATATGAATATCAAAGTTGAGTTGTTAAACAGGCAGCAGGCATATCATGCCATGCGCCTGGCAAGCCTGTGGGATTCTTGCAATTGAGATTGAGTGATGGTTTTTTCGTCCTTGTAAGATGAAAGAAGCTGTCATTCGTTTGCATTGGTGGCATATATGTGATGACTCTTTGGGGGATGGGTTTAGTTAAGGTAATGAATATGAATATCAGAGTTGAGTTGGTAAACAAAAGACTTAAGCAACAAACGTGATTTCATTTTAATGGACAAGCCAGCCTCCTTTTAAATGCAATAACCTAACCCCCAGTAAGCAGGATATTGCAAATGTTGTTCTACAATTTATTCTTTGCCTCTATGAAGTAATGATTAATAATTTAGAGTTTGCATGAATTTAGCGTCCCAATGAAAATAAATTTCTGTTGTTTCCACAAAAGGGAATTAAGGCAGAGAGTGTAATTAAAAAAATATTTTTCATTTGAATAAAAATGGTTTATCCTATGATTTGTGAGGCCATATATTGAGCATATACTGTAAAGATTTCCATTATTAATCAGATGCTAAAATTAACTTATGCTTATTCCAAAAAAAAAAAACTTTATGTTTATTCCAAAAAAAAATTTGTTTAGTTTATTTTTAATTTTTTTTTTAATTTCCCCAAGCCAATGAAATTTTCTTTATTTCAAATATCTCTCAAAAATTTTATGAACTTAACGGGGGTATACATTTCAAGGGTCCTACAAATAAATTCAATGTTTTCAAATTTCCATAATAATCAATGGCCTTACACATAAATTCAATGTTCTCAAATTTCCATACACTCCTCAAAATAGTAAGAATGAACTACGGAGTGGTTAATATGGTAATAATAATTATTATTTTTTAGTGAATTTCTGTTTTTGTTAGAAGGACCAATTAGATTGCTGGTACAACACTTGACGTTATTTCAACAACGAATTATCGAAAATTTAAACAATTGAATTTATTTGAGTACTTCTATAGGTAGTTAATTTTTTTCATAAAACAATTAACGTTTTTATATTTCCGGGCCAGAAATACCTCCAGAAAAGAGAAGAACGAAATTTTTAATAGCCGGTTTAACTTTTTTATTGCACCGGAAAATTTGTCACAAATTTATTTCTTTAGAAAATTTTGTCAAAATTTTATTCCTTTAGAAAATTTTATCAAAATTTTATTTCTATACAAAATTTTGTCAATATTTTATTTCTATATACAATTTTGTCAAAATTTTTATTTCTATAGAAAATTTTGTCAAAATTTGATTTCTATACAAAATTTTGTCAATATTTTATTTCCGTAGAGAAGTTTGACAAAATTTTATTTCTATAGAAAATTTTGTCAAAAATTTTTTCTATAAAACATTTAGTCACAATTTTATTTCTATAGAAAATTTTGTCAAAATATTATTTCTTTAGAAAATTTTGTCAAAATATTATTTCTATAGAAAGTTTTGCCAAAATTGTATTTCTATAGAAAATTTTATCACTATTTTATTTCTACAGAAATTTTTTCAAAAAATTTCTTTCTATAGAAAATTTTGTCAAAATTTTTATTTCTAAAGAAAATTTTGTCACAATTTAATTTCTCTAGAAAATTATGTCAAAATTTAAGTCAAAATTTTTATTTCTATAGAAATTTTGTCACAATTTGATTTTTATAGAAAATTTTGTCAAAATTTTATTTCTATAGAAAATTTTGTCAAAATTTTATTTCTATAGAAAATTTTGTCAAAATTTTTATTTCTCTAGAAAATTGTGCCAAATTTGATATCTCTAGAAAATTTTGTCACAATTTTGTTTCCGTAGAGAAGTTTGACAAAATTTTATTTCGATATAAAATTTTGTCAAAATTTTATTTCCATCGAGAAGTTTGTCAAAATTTTATTTCTATATACTAAAATTGTATATAGAAATAAAATAAAACAAATTTTATTTCTAAAGAAAATTTTGTCAACATTTTATTTCTATAAAAAATTTTGTCAATATTTTATTTCTATACAAAATTTTGTAATTTTTTTTCTATAAAAATTTTTGTCAAAATTATATTTCTATAGAAAATTTTGTCAAAATTTTATTTCTATAGAAAATTTTGTCAAAGTTTTTATTTCTCTAGAAAATTGTGCCAAATTTTATATCTCTAGAAAATTTTGTAAAAATTTTATTTCCGTAGAGAAGTTTGACAAAATTTTATTTCTATATAAAATTTTGTCAAAATATTATTTCTATATAAAATTTTGTCAAAATATTCTTTCTATAGAAAATTTTGTCAATTTTTTTTTTCTATAAAAAATGTTGTCACAATTTTATTTCTATAGAAAATTTTGTCAAAATTTTATTTCTATAGAAAACTTTGTCAAAATTTTATTTCCATCGAGAAGTTTGTCTAAATTTTATTTATATAAAATTTTGTCAAAATTTTATTTCTGTATACGATTTTTTCAAAAATTTTATTTCTAACGAAAATTTTGTCAAAATTTTTTTTCTATAAAAAACTTTATCAATTTGTTTTTTTTATAAAAAATGTTGTCAAAATTTAATTTCTCTAGAAAATTTTTTCAAAATATTATTTCTATAAAAAATTTTGTCAAAATTGTATTTATATAGAAAATTTTTTTCAATATTTTATTTCTATAGAAAATTTTGTCAAAAGTTTATTTCAATAGAAAATTTTGTCAAAATTTAATTTCTATAGAAAGTTTTGTCAAAATTTGATTTCTATAGAAAATTTTGTCAAAATTTGATTTCTATAAGAAAATTTTGTCAAAATTTGATTTCTATAGAAAATTTAGTCAACATTTTATTTCCATATAAAATTTTGTTCAGATTTTATTTCTATACGAAATTTTGTCAAAATTTTATTTCCATCGAGAAGTATGTCAAAATTTTATTTCTCAAGAAAATTTTGCCAAAATTTTATTTCCGTAGAGAAGTTTATATAGAAATAAAATTTTGTCAAAATTTTATTTTTCTAGAAAATTTTGTCAAAAATTTATTTCTATAGAAAATTTTGTCAAAATTTGGTTTCTATAGAAAATTTTGTCAAAATTTGATTTCTATAGAAAATTTCGTCAAAATTTGATTTCTATAGAAAATTTTGTCAAAATTTTATTTCTAAAGAAATTTTTGTCAAAATTAATTTCTCTAGAAAATGTTGTCAATATTTTATTTCTATAGAAAATTTTGTCAATATTTTATTTCGATTTTGTATATTTTTTTGCCATTTTTTTTTATAAAAAAATTTGTCAAAATTTTATTTCTATAACAATTTTGTCAAAAATTTTATTTCTAAAGAAAATTTTGTCAATATTTTATTTCTATAGAAGATTTTGTCAAAATTTTATTTCAATAGAAAATTTTGTCAAAATATTATTTCTATAGAACATTTTGTCAAAATAATATTTCTATAGAAAATTTTGTAAAAATTGTATTTCTATAGAAAATTGTGTCAATATTTTATTTCCATAGAAAATTTTGTTCAGATTTTATTTCTATACGAAATTTTGTCAAAATTTTATTTCCATCGAGAAGTATGTCAAAAATTTATTTTTCTAGAAAATTTTTTCATAATTTTATTTCCGTAGAGAAGTTTGACAAAATTTTATTTCTATATATAATTTTTTCAAAATTTTATTTTTCTAGAAAATTTTGTCAAAATTTTATTTCTATAGAAAATTTTGTCAAAATATTATTTCGATAGAAAGTTTTGCCAAAATTTTATTTCTATAGAAAATTTTGTCAATATTTTATTTCCATAGAAAATTTTGTTCAGATTTTATTTCTCTAGAAAAATTTGTCAAAATTTTATTTCTATCGAGAAGTTTGTCAAAATTTTAATTCGCTAAAAAATGTTGTTAAAATTTAATTTCTCTAGAAATTTTTGTCAAAATTTTATTTTTCTAGAAAATTTTTGTCAAAATTTCATTTCTGTAAAAAATGTTGCCAAAATTTTATTTCGATAGAAAATTTTATTAAAATTTTTTTTTTCTCTAGGAAATTTTGTCAAAATTTTATTTCTGAAGAAACTTTTGTCAAATTTTTATTTCTAAAGAAAATTTTGTCAAAATTTTATTTCTAAAGAAAATTTTGTCAAAATTTAATTTCTCGAGAAAATTTTGCAAAATTTTAGTCCCATAAAGAAGTTTGTCAAAATTTTATTTCTCTAGAAAATTTTGTCAAGATTGTATTTCTATAGAAAATGTTTGTCAACAGTTTATTTCTTTAAAAATTGTATGAAGTTCTTCTTATTTGAAAAGGAATAGTTTGCAAAAGCTAACAAAACTTCAAGAATTCTACCAATCTACCGAATAGTAAAAAATTTACCATTTTTGGTAGAATTCTACCAATTTTGCCAACCTTGGTTGAATGGCATCGCTTATTTTTTAAAGCTTCATAGTTAAGATGCAAAAAGGCGGCATATTTAAAGATAATTTCATTAATTTCGAATAATTTTTCGGAAGTTGAGCTTAGTCAAACGAAAATTTCTTTCATGAAAATATACCCATTTTAAAGTCAAATCATTTAGTTATAACGAAAAAAAAAAACAAGAGTTTATTGACTTTTGGACAAGGAAACAAACCTTATATTAGAAAATTGTGTTTTCTACGCTAAGTAAAAACGCATTCGTAATTTAAGGACAAGAAACATTTGGCCTCACCACAATATTTATATTTTTCAGTGTAGGTATTATTAACCCCTTTCATAGTGCCTAAATTGGTTTAGTGTAATCTTCACCATGTGACTTGAGCTCTTTCTCATTTTGCTGCGATTTTTGCATATTTAAAGCGAATACTCTTGATTTCATTTTGCATAATTTGTATAAATTTCAAGGGAATGCTTTCGAATGAATCATTTCTTTTTTTTTTTTTCATTGGCCATATGCTATTAGCAATGTTGATTTGTGTAAAATTTTATAGAAATATTTTTGTCTTAATTGGAAGTAGGCGTATTATAAAAATAACCAAACGCACACACACATACACCCAACTGTATACACTCATACATGCTAATCGAACTAAAGATGCCAGCTTTTTCAAAAATATTGACATACATTTCAAAAACAGGCTTGACCAGGCAGGGAATCTCCGCTATACAAAAAAGTAGGACAAAAATTTTAGAAAAAATGTTGAATGAGTGGACCGTTTGCCATATTCATCTTAACTGGTTTCAATTTTGCAATATGTAATAATTTCTTCATAAATTTTATGCACAATGTCATTGACATTATTCCTGATTGTTGTTTTTTTTTTTTTTTTTTGATTATTGAGTGCAATATTTTCAAAAATGTATATGCAAATTTTTAAAAATTTATGTATATAATAAAGCTAGAAATATTAAAACAAAATGTGCTATATTTAATAAATAAAAGAAAAAAAACAGACAAAATATGGAAATCTCTGAAAATACACTGAACAAAATATTTTCTTGAGCACAACGATTTCTTGTCATTAAAATATGAATCTCCAGTGCTACCAATCAAACTTGAATTCATTCTGAGAAATTTAGAAAATCAAGGTTCAAAAATAAATGAAGAAAATCATTATTATTTTACTTTATTTTATTTTTTTATAAAAAAGGAAAAAAGAAAAATTTGAAAATGAAATGAAATGAATGAATAAAAAAGGTGAACATGTCATTCAAACCACAAATAAAGTATTTTTTTTTTTTTCAAAAAATTTTCACGCATCGAAACCAAGTTGTAATTTTTAATACAACCTTTAATGGAGACACTAAAAAAAACTGTGTTAGGTGAAAACCTAACTACGCCATGTGAAAAGTTTAGTAAATTTTATTTCATTTGGCGATTCTTTTCATAAGAACAAAAAGAATTTAAAATAGCGAAAAAAACATTGGCACCCAATCATGATCATATTAACAACCACCCCGAAGTTTATTCATACTATTTTAGAAAATTTTACGAATATTTTCTTCGGCTTTAGTTTGCATTGATCTTATTTGTGCGGTCATTGCTTATATCCAAGCGTATTTCAATAAATTTTTAGAATAATGAAACGTTCATTGGGCTGGGAAAAAATTTCTTGAAAAAAATAAACTAAAACCAAATAAATTTTTTACAATGAAAATAAATTCATTTTAGCATCAGTTTACCTAGAAACTTTCTTCTGTGTAGGATGTAATATAGTCGTCTCCAACTGGTTTTAAGTTTTGCTTACTGATTGCCATTATTTTACATATTATTTTCTAGTGGAAATGAGAAAATAAAAATTCGTAGAATAAACTTCATATCATCAAAAAAAAAAAAAAATCATCGTTTTGGCAACAAGTAAAAAATAAAATAAAAACTTAAAATTGCAATAAAAAAAAGTTCCACGAAATGGTTAATGTTTCTCTATAAACAAAAAATTGTCACAATGTTTCTGTATGTATTCACCCAAAAAAAAGTGGAGTAAAATAAACCCACCATGAAATTAAATGAAGCTTTTGTTTAAGACAATGTTCACCAAAATATTGAACCGATTTGAACCAAATTTCACTGAAAAAAATATTGTCGTGAGGCCAAAGATTTCATGTCCTTAAAATACGAATGCCAATTTTGCTTAGCATAGAAGACGAATTTCTCTAAAATAAAGTTTTTTTACTTTGTCCAAAAGTCTATAAACTTTTCAATGAAGTCGTGTTGTCCTTATAATTAAGTCATTGGATTTAAAAATGGGTATCATAACATGAAAGAACATTTTTTTGGGCTAAGGTCAACTTGACTTTAATAATTCCGAAAAATTATTTAAAATTAATGAAATTGTCTTTAAATTTGTTGTCTTTTTGCATCTTGACTACAAAGCAAAAAATCGTTCAAAAATAGGACATGTTTTTCAACACTTTATTTTAAAGACGTTTTTTACTTGAAACATAGCATAATTTCTACTGGAAGTCGTGTCTGAATTTGGAAAATAAAGTTGTCGTTAACTTGTTTTTAAAGGACTTTGATAGCATATGAAGAAAAAAAGCTGAAAAATCGAAAAATTAAAATTTGCTTCCTAGAGTCAAGTACACAAAACCTAAATTTAAAAGAGAATTGTGTCTTAAAAGCATCCTTATTTGAATTCTCCGCTTCTTTGGCTCGGAATCAATGCCAAAATTGTTAAAGTAAAGACAAAATCTTTGGAAACGGACATGCTAATTCTACTCCCTGTGCAAATTTTCAACTAAATTGGAGTTAAAAATTGGCCTCTGTGGTCATATGAGTGAATTCTCCGCTTCTTTGGCTCGGAATCAATGCCAAAATTGTTAAATTAAAGACAAAATCTTTGGAACCGGACATGCTAATTCTACTCCCTGTACAAATTTTCAACTAAATTGGAGTTAAAAATTGGCCTCTGTGGTCATATGAGTGTAAATCGGGCGAACGATATATATGGGAGATATATCTAAATCTGAACCGATTTCAACCAAATTTAGCACGCATAGCTACAATGCTAATTCTACTCCCTGTGCAAAATTTCAACTAGATCGGACTTACAAATTGGCTTCTGTGGTCATATGAGTGTAAATCGGGCGAACGATATATATGGGAGATATATCTAAATCTGAACCGATTTCAACCAAATTTGGCACGCATAGCTACAATGCTAATTCTACTCCCTGTGCAAAATTTCAACTAAATTGGAGTTAAAAATTGGCCTCTGTGGTCATATGAGTGTAAATCGGGCGAAAGCTATATATGGATCTATATCTAAATCTGAACCGATTTCAATCAAATTTGGCATACATGACTATACTACTAATTGTACTCCTAGTGCAAAATTTCAACCAAATTGGGCCAAAACTCTGGTTTCTGGGGCCATATAAGTGTATATCGGGTGAAAGATATATATGGGAGCTATATCTAAATCTGAACCGATTTCTTCCAAAATCAATAGGGTTCTATTTTGACCCAAAAAAGGAACTCGTGCCAAATTTGAAGGCGATTGGACTTATATTGCGAACTAGACTTTGATCACAAAAATGTTTTCACAGACAGACGGACGGACGGACGTACAGACGGACATGGTTATATCGACTCAGGGACCCACCCTGAGCATTATTGCCAAAGACACCATGTGTCTACCTCGTCTCCTTCTGGATGTTACAAACATATGCACTAACTTATAATACCCTGTTCCACAGTGTGGCGCAGGGTGTAAAACTGTGTTCACGGACAGACGGACATGGCTATATCGACTCAGGGACCCACCCTGAGCATTATTGCCAAAGACACCATGTGTCTACCTCGTCTCCTTCTGGGTGTTGCAAACATGTGTACTAACTTATAATAACCTGTTCCGCAGTGTGGCGCAGGGTATAAAAAAATTCAGCGTTTTTTTTTCTGAGGGTCCAGATGGGTTAATATAAGAGAAATGGCTATATCAAACAAAAATTGTTTTTTTTTATTGTATTTTTTATAAATTAAAATTTAGTTTCTTTTCATTTCAATTTAATTGTAAAACTCATTTCATTTAATAAAATTGACCCATTTTAAAAATGCAATTGAAATAAAATGCAAACAAAAATGTGAACTATTTTGTGTGAAATTCCAATTTAATAAAATTTTAAAGTGTTTTTTTTTCATTTTTAGTTCATGTCATTAAAAAACAGAAATAATGAGAAAATAATAAGTAAGAAAATTTGCTTTTCACATTTGACAAAATTTAACTAAAATCATTTAATTATAAAAAAAAATCCGGGGGGTTTTTTTGAGGGTCCAGATGGGTTAATATGAGAGAAATGGCTATATCAAATGAAAATTGATTTTTTTTATTGTATTTTTTATAAATTAAAATTTATTTTCTTTTCATTTTAATTTAATTGTAAAACTCATTTCATTTAATAAAATTTACCCATATTAAAAATGCAATTTAAATAAAATTCATAGAAAAATGTGAATTATTTTGTGTGAAATTCCAATTTAATAAAAATTTAAAGTGTTTTTTTTTTACATTTTTAGTTCATGTCATTAAAAAACAGAAATAATGAGAAAATAATAAGTAAGAAAATTTTTTTTTACATTTGACAAAATTTAACTAAAATCATTTAATTATAAAAAAAATTCGGGGTTTTTGTTTTTTTTTTTTTTTTTTTGAGGGTCCAGATGGGTTACTATGAGAGAAATGGCTATATCAAATGAAAATTGATTTTTTTATTGTATTTTTTATAAATTAAAATTTATAAAAAAAATCAGCGTTTTTTTCTGAGGGTCCAGATGGGTTAATATAAGAGAAATGGCAATATCAAACGAAAATTGATTTTTTTATTGTATTTTTTTATAAATTAAAATTTAGTTTCTTTTCAGTTTAATTTAATTGTAAAACTCATTTCATTTAATAAAATTTACCCATTTTAAAAATGCAATTGAAATAAAATGCAAACAAAAATGTGAACTATTTTGTGTGAAATTCCAATTTAATAAAATTTTAAAGTGTTTTTTTTCATTTTTAGTTCATGTCATTAAAAAACAGAAATAATGAGAAAATAATAAGTAAGAAAAATTTTTTTTTTCACATTTGACAAAATTTAACTAAAATCATTTAATTATAAAAAAAATCCGGGGGTTTTTTTTCTGAGGGTCCAGATGGGTTAATATGAGAGAAATGGCTATATCAAACGAAAATTGTTTTTTTTTTTTATTTTTTATAAATTAAAATTTAGTTTCTTTTCAGTTTAATTTAATTGTAAAACTCATTTCATTTAATAGAATTTACCCATTTTAAAAATGTAATTGAAATAAAATGCAAACAAAAATGTGAACTATTTTGTGTGAAATTCTAATTTAATAAAATTTTAAAGTGTTTTTTTTCATTTTTAGTTCATGTCATTAAAAAACAGAAATAATGAGAAAATAATAAGTAAGAAAAATTTTTTTCACATTTGACAAAATTTAACTAAAATCATTTAATTTTAAAAAATCCGGGGCTTTTTTTCTGAGGGTCCTGATGGGTTAATATGAGAGAAATGGCTATATCAAACGAAAATTGGTTTTTTTTATTGTATTTTTTATAAATTAAAATTTATAAAAAAAATCAGTGTTTTTTTTTCTGAGGTTCCGGATGGGTTAATATGAGGGAAATGGCTATATCAAACGAAAATTTTGTTTTTGTATTTTATATAAATTAAAATTTAGTTTCTTTTCATTTTAATTTAATTGTAAAACTAATTTCATTTAATAAAATTTACCCATTTTAAAAATGCAATTGAAATAAAATTCATACAAAAATATGAATTATTTTGTGTGATATTCCAATTTAATGAAATTGTATACATCATATGTATGAAGCTTTTTTTACATTTTTAGTTCAATCATTAAAAAAACAGAAATAATGAGAAAATAATAAATAAGGAAAATTCACATTTGGCAAAATTTAACTAAAATCATTTAATTATAAAAAAATCAGTGATTTTTCTGAGGGAAATGGCTATATCAAACGAAAATTAATTATTGATTTTTTTATATTTTTTATAAATGAAAATTTCATCTCATTTTATTTTGATTTAATTGTAAAAATCATTTTAATTTATATTTTTGTTTATAAATTAAAATTGAGCATTTATTTAATATACCACTTCACCTGTATTTTACTTTAGTATATGTATGTATTTATTTGTGTAGGTAAGTCAATCCTTTTTGTGATAATAATCCATTGGCTTAATTTTAAGATTTTTTTTATAGGTCATTAACACATATTTTTTATTGTTTTAAAAATTTTTCAGTATTTTTTTTTTATTTCTAGATTTGAAAATTTTTTTGTTTCTTACAACACTAGATGAAGATATTTACTTTTTTTCATCCGTTAAATATTCACTTATAGTTGTATTTTCTTTTCTTTTGTGGCACAGGTTTTTCTATTGTATGTATCTTTCGGTTTATTCCTCTGTGCTTATTTCCCCAAAATCAAAAAAAAAATCGATAGTTCAGGTTCCCAGAGGAACCATTCAATTACAATTGAGTACACCAAAAAAATATCCAAAGAACACACAAAAATAAAGTTTACACAGCTTACATTTGAGTTAATCGAATATTAAGAAGATCACTGAATAGTTTTTGTTTTTCGTTTCTTAGCCGACAAATTTTGTTTTTCTTTATATATTGTAATATTTTTGGTTTTTATAATTTTTTGATTTTAGAAAATAAATTGGTAACAATTTTAAAAATTGTTATTTGTTTAAGTTTTATGTACTACTTTTTATTATCTATTGTATTGTCTTTTTCTTTTGCTTCGGCCACCCCAAAAAACAAACACGTCTGCACGAAACGATGGTCAGCTACTAACTGAAGAGAAGCAGACCTACAACGGACTTAAGAACATCGGTTAAAAGCCACGGTCATGATTAAAGATATTTCCTTTTCTTTGATCGTAAAGCAACAGCCAGCCAACTGAGGCACTAACAGAAGTCAGGTTTAACATAAACAGAGCTTAGTTACATGCAAACATTCACATCCCCACACACATACGTCACACACAAGATTGCCAACAAAGCCGACTGCCGACTTCAACGAAAGCGACGATGTTGAACGAAAGCCAGCCAGCCAGTCAGCAAGCCAACACAGTAAGATAATAATGAAGAAGACACACAAAGAAAGCATCGATGGCAGTGCTGCCGCTAGTGAAAAATTGAGTGAAGTAGATTTTGGAAAAAAGTGGAGTAGATCGAATAAAATTGAAGTAGCATACATTTTTGAAAACAAAACAATAGAATTCATTTTATTATACCCTCCACCATAGGATGGGGGTATATTAACTTTGTCATTCCGTTTGTAACACATCGAAATATTGCTCTAAGACCCCATAAAGTATATATATTCTGGGTCGTGGTGAAATTCTGAGTCGATCTGAGCATGTCCGTCCGTCTGTTGAAATCACGCTAACTTCCGAACGAAAGAAGCTATCGACTTGAAACTTGGCACAAGTAGTTGTTATTGATGTAGGTCGGATGGTATTGCAAATGGGACATATCGGTCCACTTTTACGTATAGCCCCCATATAAACGGACCCCCAAATTTAGCTTGGCGGGGACTCTAAGAGAAGCAAATTTCATCCGATCCAGCTGAAATTTGGTACATGGTTTCAGCATATTATCTCTAACAACCATGAAAAAATTGGTCCACATCGGTCCATAATTATATATAGCCCCCTTATAAACTGATCCCCCGATTTAGCTTCCGGAGCCTCTAAGAGAACCAAATTTCATCCGATCCGGCTGAAATTTGGTACATGGCGTAAGTATATGGTCTCTAACAACTATGCAAAAATTGGTCCAAATCGGTTAATAATTCAATGATTAAAACCGCTATGTTCATCGTAATTAAAGGAATAGGAAAAACATTTAGGTAATATGGGGAAAAATTTTAAAATTTGAAGCAGAACAAAAAGTGAAGCAGATTTTTGGAAGAAGGAGTGACGAAGTAAATTTTGTGAAAATGAAGCAAAATACTTCGATTGAAGTAGTAGCGGCAGCACTGATCGATGGTAATTGCGGTAGTGTAACCACACTGCACAAGGTTTGCTGTTTGTTGGACTAAGCTAAGCTTCGATGAGATCTTGTTCATGATATGTGTGTAGAGTAGAGTGGTCGGTTAGCGGTTATGGTCCTCGTCCAGCGAAAGAGTTCGTTTTAAAAAATCGTATGTATGTTGTTGTTATTGTTGTTGAGTGGACAACATCAGCAACATTCATTGAGGAGTAGACGACATGTGTTCGTTCGGAAGAAAATAAGGTTGACTGTAATAAAGGCATACCTACCATGCCAACTTGCCTGATCATTTCACCATCACCTCAAGATATTCACCTTCACTTGTTCGTTTGTCTCAACATCATTATTCCCATGGCAATGTTAAATGAAGCTGACGTCGACATTAACGCTCCGATTAATGATAATCAATTGTTGACTGCTCTGCTGCTACTGTCACTATGTTAGTGTATATAATTAGGCTGTTGTTGCAGGAAATTAAGAGTTTAGGGAGAGTATAAGAAAGAGTAAAGAAAAAAAAAAACACATTTTTGTGAAACTCTCCTATAAGAAAAATCTCCCGCTGTTAAATGCACTTGCAATGAAGTGATTTTGTTTTTGTTTTTATTCAAATAAGGAGAATCAAAGACCTGTGTTCTATAGAGAAATGATATTTAGGGGTTTTTGAAATGGCCTGAGAGGATGAAATACCAAATAAAATAACATAAAATAAAATAAAATAAACAAAAAATAAAAATAAAATGAAATGAAATAAACCAAAATCCGCAAAAACTTTGAAATAAAGTGGAAAGAATCCAAGACCTGAGTTCTATAGAGAAATGAACAGTGAACCCTCTCAAACTTGGACACTCTGAAACCCGAACACCTCCCAAACATGGACAGTTGTCTGGGTACGTTTTCTATTTACACATTGAAATTAACCTCTCATACCTGGACACCTCTCAAAGGTGGATAAAATGTAAGCGGCCGTGGGAGTCCACCTTTCAGGGGTTTCACTGTCTTTGGATTTTTGAAATGACCTGAGAGAACCATATGCCCAATAAAATAAATAAATTAAAAAGAAAATAAAATAATACAAATTAAAACTAAATAAAATAAAATAAACAAGTATATACGGCCGTAAGTTCGGCCAGGCCGAAGCTTATGTACCCTCCATCATGGATTGCGTAGAAACTTAATCTAAACACTGCCATCCACAATCGAAGTACTTAAGTTGCGGTAACGCTTGCCGATGGCAACGCATCTTAAAACCTCCTAACACCATCTTCTAAATTGTATGTAAGTCCATACGTGGTATATATTTAATCAAAAAAGATCGATCCAATACGTATATAATTCAGTTTGACAAAGTAGACATAAAATTTTGACAAAATTATCTACAGAAATAAAATTTTAACAAAATTTTCTATAGAAATAAAATTTTCACAAAATTTTCTATAGAAATACAAATTTTGACAAAATTTTCTATAGAAAGAAATTTTTGACAAAAATTTCCACAGAAATAAAATTTTAGCAAAATTTTCTATAGAAATAAACTTTTGACAAAATTTTCTATAGAAATAAAATCTTGGTAGATTATTTTTGGCTCGAGTGGCAACCATGATTATGAACCGAATAAAATTTGAACAACATTTTCTATAGAAATAAAATTTTGACAAAATTTTCTATAGAAATAAAATTTTGATAATGATGAAAATTTTATTATGAACCGAATAAAATTTTAACAAAATTTTCTGTAGAAATAAAATTTTGACAAAATTTTCTATAGAAATAAAATTTTGACAATTTTAACCAGATCGGATGAATTTTGCTCCTCCAAAAGGCTCCGGAGGTCAAATCTGGAGAATGTTTTATATGGGGGCTATATATAATTATGGACCGATATGGACCAATTCCGGCACGGTTGTTAAAGATCATATACTAACACCATGTTCCATGTACCATGTTCCGGATTGGATGAAATTTGCTTCTCTTGGAGACTTCGCAAGCCAAATCTGGGGATCGGTTTATATGGGGGCTATATATAATTATGAACCGATGTGGACCAATTTTTGCACGGTTGTTAGAGACCATATACCAATACCATGTACCAAATTTCAGGCGGATCGGATGAAATTTGCTTCTCTTGGAGACTTCGCAAGCCAAATCTGGGGATCGGTTTATATGGGGGCTATATATAATTATGAACCGATGTGGACCAATTTTTGCACGGTTGTTAGAGACCATATACCAATATCATGTACCAAATTTCAGCCGGATCGGATGCAAATTGCTCCTCTTTGAGGCTTCGCAAGCCAAATCTGGAGATCGGTTCATATGGGGTCTATATATAATTATGGACCTATGTGGACCACTTTTTGCATGATTGTTAGAGACCATATACCAACACCATGTACCAAATTTCAGCCGGTTCGGATGAAATATGCTTCTCTTAGGGGCTCCACAAGCCAAATCTGGGGATCGGTTTATATGGGGGCTATATATAACTATGGACCGATATGGACCAATTTTTGCATGGTTGTTAGAGACCATATACCAACATCATGTACCAAATTTCAGCCGGATCGGATGAAATTTTCTTCTCTTTGAGGCTCCGCAAGCCAAATCTGGGGATCGGTTTATATGGGGGCTATATATAATTATGGACCGATGTGGACCAATTTTTGCATGGTTGTTAGAGACCATATACCAACACCATATACCAAATTTCAGCCGGATCGGATGCATATATTAGAGAAATGCGTCTTCTATGCTAAGCAAAATTTGCATTCGTATTTTAAAGGCATGAAATCTTTGACCTCACGACAATATTTTTTCAGTGTGGGCAAAATTTTTCTAAGAAATAAAATTTCGACGAAATTATAAGACGAAGAACTAAATTTTTGCCAACATTTCTATTGAAATAAAATTTTACCAACATTTTTTATAGAAATAAAAATTCGACGAAGTTTTCTATAGAAATAAAATTTTGCCAACATTTCTATTGAAATAAAATTTTACCAACATTTTTTATAGAAATAGAAATTCGACGAAGTTTTCTATAGAAATAAAATTTTATCAAAATTTTCTTTAGAAATACAATTTTACCAAAAGTTTCTATAGAAATAAAATTTCAACGAAATTTTCTATAGAAATAAAATTTTGCCAAAAATTTCTATAGAAAAAAAATTTTGGCAAAAATTTCTATAGAAATAAAATGTTGGCAAAAATTTCTATAGAAATAAAATTTTGGCAAAATTTTTCTATAGAAATATAATTATGACAAAATTTTCAAAAGAAATAAAATTTTGCAGAAATTTTCTATAGAAATAAAATATTGTCAAAATTTTCTATAAATATAAAATTTTGTAAATCTATAGAAATAAAATTTCGATGAAATTTTCTATAGAAATAAAATTTTGGCAAAATTTTTCTATAGAAATAAAATTTCGACGAAATTATAAGACGAAGAACTAAATGTTTGCCAACACTTCTATTGAAATAGAATTTTACCAACATTTTCTATAGAAATAAAATTTGGACGACATTTTCTATAGAAATAAAATTTCGACGAAATTTTCTATAGAAATAAAATTTTGCCAAAATTTTCTATAAAAATAAAATTTTGCCAAAATTTTCAACAGAAATAAAATTTTGGAAAAATTTTCTACAGCAATAAAATTTTGGCAAAATTTTCTATAGAAATAAAATTTTGGCAAAATTTTCTATAAATATTAAATTTTGTAAATCTATAGAAATAAAATTTCGATAAAATTTTCTATAGAAATAAAATTTTGGCAAAAATTTTCTATGGAAATAAAATTTCGACGAAATTATAAGACGAAGAACTACATTTTTGCCAACATTTCAATTGAAATAAAATTTTACCAACATTTTTTATAGAAATAAAAATTCGACGAAGTTTTATATAGAAATAACATCTTACCAAAATTTTCTATAGAAATAAAATTTTGGCAAAATTTTCTATATATATTAAATTTTGTCAATCTATAGAGATAATTTCGATAAAATTTTCTATAGAAATAAAATGTTGGCAAAACTTTTCTATGGAAATAAAATTTTGACGAAATTATAAGACGAAGAACTAATTTTTTGCCAACATTTCTATTGAAATAAAATTTTACCAAAATTTTCTATAGAAATAAAATTTTGCCAAAACTTTCTATAGAAATAATATTTCGACGACATTTTCTATAGAAATAAAATTTTACCAAAATTTTCTATAGCAATAAAATTTTGCCAAAAATTTCTATAGAAATAAAATGTTGGCAAAATTTTCTATAGAAGTAAAGTTTTGGCAAAATTTTTCTATAGAAGTAAAATTTTGGCAAAATTTTTCTATAGAAGTAAAAGTTTGGCAAAATTTTCTATAGAAATAAAATTTTGGCAACATTTTTCTATAGAATTATAATTATGACAAAATTTAAAAAAAAAAATAAAATTTTGTAAATCTAAAGAAATAAAATTTCTATGAAATTTTCTATAGAAATAAAATTTCGACGAAATTATAAAACGAAGAACTAAATTTTTGCCAACATTTCTATTGAAATAAAATTTTACCAACATTTTTTATAGAAATAAAAATTCGACGAAGTTTTCTATAGAAATAAAATTTTACCAAAATTTTCTATAGAAATAAAATTTTACCAAAATTTTGTATAGAAATAAAATTTCGACGGCATTTTCTATAGAAATAAAATTTCGACGAAATTTTCTATAGAAATAAAATTTTGTCAAAATTTTCTATAAATATAAACTTTTGCCAAAATTTTCTATAAAAATAAAATGTTCCCAAAATTTTCTATAGAAGTAAAATGTTGGCAAAATTTTTCTATAGAAATATAATTATGACAAAATTTTCAAAAGAAATAACATTTTGCCAACATTTTCTATAGAAATAAAATTTTGGCAAAATTTTTCTATAGAAATAAAATTTCGACGAAATTATAAGACGAAGAACTAAATTTTTCCCAACATTTCTATTGAAATAAAATTTTACCAACATTTTTTATAGAAATAAAAATTTTACCAAAATTTTCCATAGAAATAAAGTTTTGCCAAAATTTTCTATAGAAATAAAATTTTGACGAAATTTTCTATAGAAATAAAATTTCGACGAAATTTTCTATAGAAATAAAATTTTGCCAAAAATTTCTACAGAAATAAAATTTTGCCAAAATTTTCTATAGAAGTAAATTTTTAGCAAAATTTTTCTATGGAAGTAAAAGTTTGGCAAAATTTTCTATAGAAAGAAAATTTTGGCAACATTTTTCTATAGAATTATAATTATGAGAAAATTTTCAAAATAAATAAAATTTTGTAAATCTATAGAAATAAAATTTCGATGAAATTTTCTATAGAAATAAAATTTCGACGAAATTATAAGAAATAAAATAAAATTTTACCAAAATTTTCTATTGAAATAAAATTTCGACGAAATTTTCTATAGAAATAAAACTGCCAAAAATTTCTATAGAAATAAAATTTTGACAAAATTTTCTGTTAGATTTCTTTGTTTTGGTATTTTCTTGGTAACATTTTCTCCAAATTTTGGTAGATTATTTTTGGTTCGAGTGGCAACCGTGACGGTAAGGTCAAAAACTTTGGATTGATGAGTGTAACCTCATACCACCGTAGTGCAATGGTTAGCATGCCCGCCTTGCTTACATAGGTTCGTGGGTTCAACCCCAGTTTCGAACGAACACCAAAAAGGTTTTCAGTTGAACCTTTTTTCGGAAGGTTCAAGTGTAGTTCACTTTGGGTTGAGTGAATTACCCGAATTTATTCTGATAATTGGTTGATAGTTTTGCTGCAAGTAGAGGATGCTGATGAGGAATGTGGTAATTCCCAAACAGCTGTACATCCAACCATATTGTAGTCTGTAGGGCTTTGCCCAAATAAATTTGACAAGCATTTCCTCTGTTGGTTAAGCTACACTTGTAGTTTAGTCAATGCAAGGTTTTAAGCTGAAACAATAATGGTGGATTATCCCCTCAAAGCTTCACTAGTGGTTTCACCGCAATGTGGAAAACCGTTCGGATCCGGACAGTGGTATCATAATGGACTGCATAGTCTAAGGGTATGGTCACACTAGACAAATATTTGACCAAAATGAGTGTCAAACTTTTTTCCTGGAGCACTTTCTAAATATCTGGATACCGTTTTTGGAAAATACTCCTATTGTGATGTATTGCATTCAATATGAGCTAAAAATGTTTGCTGGTTTGACTGTGACGACGAATGTTGTTTTGATTTCTGTCAAATATTTGCTCAGTGTGACCATACCGTAAGTGAGCCTGAAATATCAGGCTACCACTATATCAAACCATGAGTGTGACCGAGTACTAGCTGAAATATAGTATTTAGAAGATGTGGATAGAAGGATTTTTTATAGTAAATACGAACCGAATGAATCTAATGTGTAGTAGATAGTAACAGTAGGAATCCATTATGTAGTAGAGGTGTGCACGTGCACGAAATTGTCGTGACTTACGAAAATTTTCGTACGCTCACGAAAATAATCCCGCCCACGGACATAAAACGCTTACGATTTGAATTAATTTACAATTTTAGTGACACCTGGAATGTTAAAAGTTAAATAAAGGGTGATACGGTCAAAATTTGGTCAAGGGAAAACGCGTGTAAATCGGTGAAATCGTTTAATTAAAAAATCAAATTAAATTTCTTTTTCAAGTTCAATTAGTATAAAATTCAGGAAAAATATTCAGTTAGGCTTTCGCTTTTCCAAATCCGAATTGCCGGGCCACACGCTTGACACCTGCCATCAGATTTTGTACAGCCACCTTTTCCACCTTCTTCGCCGCAGAAAGCCAGTTTGCCTTGAACTGCTGCTCGTCCTTAGCAGTTTTTTTGGTCTTCTTTAGGTTCCGCTTGACAATAGCCCAGTATTTCTCAATTGGGCGGAGCTCTGGCGTGTTGGGAGGGTTCTTGTCCTTGGGAACCACCTGCACGTTGTTGGCGGCGTACCACTCCATGACCTTTTTACCGTAATGGCAAGATGCCAAATACGGCCAAAACAGTACGGAACAACCGTGTTTCTTCAGGAAAGGCAGCAGACGTTTATTCAAATACTCTTTCACGTAAATTTCTTGGTTGACAGTCCCGGAAGCTATGAAAATGCTATCTGGTTTGGCAAGCAGTCAAACTTCGTCAGCATCGTCGTGTACAGCCTCCGGGATCGCGCTTTGGCCGTCGTATTTTGTTTATCATCGCGATTTGGAGTCACTACCTTCTTGTAAGTCGATAGTCCGGCTCGTTTTTTGGCTAGATGCACGGTTGTAGACGATACACCCAGCTTATTTGCGGCATCTCGGAGAGAGAGGTTAGGGTTTCGCTTGAAATTACCGGATACTCTCTTTGTCGTTTCAGCGGTTTCCGGTTTTCGATTTCCCCCGATCCAGACTTCCTGGCTGTCGACAAACGTTCCCCAAACACTTTAATTACATTTGTAACGGTTGATTTGGCAACTTTTAGCGATTTTGCCAGCTTTGCGTGCGAGTAGATCGGATTTTCGCGATGCGCGAGCAAAATTTTGATACGCTGCTCTTCTTGATTAGACGGCATTTTGACAACTGAAGAGTGAATTCCAAAATCAAAATAGGAGCAACATTCTACACACACACACCTTCAAAATGAGGGGTGTTCAGGTTTTTTAAATGCAAAATTGAAGGAAATACGCAAAGTTTATATTGACCAAATTTTGACCGTATCACCCTTTAACGCTCTCGATTTTAATCATGTTCATGTTTTCAGACATGTCCCTAAGGTAAATTACTCATAAAATTATTCGTGAGTCACGACATTTTCGTGCGTGAGTGTGCGTGGGTACATATTTTCTTTTCGTGAGTGGGCGTAAGTAAGATTTTTCCTTCGTAAGTGTGCGTGAACATGAGTAATATATTACTCACATGCACACCTCTATTATGTAGTAGATAGGGACAATAGGAACCTTGCACCCGTTGTAGTAGCAAGAAATCCATCCTTTTTCCAATAAATAGGCATGATTACGAATAAAAGCTAATTGTATGGGAGCCACCGTGGTGCAATGGTTAGCATTCCCGCCTTGCATACACAAGGTCGTGGATTCGATTCCTGCTACGACCGAACACCAAAAATTTTTTCAGCGGTGGATTATCCCACCTCAGTAATGCTGGTGACATTTCTGAGGGTTTCAAAGCTTCTCTAAGTGGTTACACTGGAATGTGGAACGCCGTTCGAACTCGGCTATAAAAAGGAGGTCCCTTGTCATTGAGCTTAACATGGAATCGGGCAGCACTCAGTGATAAGAGAGAAGTTCACCACTGTGGTATCACAATGGACTGAATAGTCTAAGTGAGCCTGATACATCGGGCTGCCACAAAACCTAACCTAACCTATGGGAGCCATAGTAGGTAACGCAGAAAATTCTCTTGGACTATATTTCCATCTGCTGCGTGTTTTGTAGGATAGGCACACCCGAAAAATTTCTTTTTTTTCATTTTGTAAATATTTATATTTATATTGTAACGGATTTTATTAACAAATTGTGAACAATTTAAAGATTTTTTCATATATTATGGGAAATGTTCAAAAATCGCCTGGCAGCACTTCAGTAGAATTTCTTTAAAAATTACAAAGTTTTATCACAATTACTTTTTATTTTTATTTTATTTTTTTTTATTGAAAAATCACTTCTTACATTTTTTTAGATCACCACTGTGCATATATTTTCAACATTCTTAAAATCATCATCATCATTGTGCTATTCCTTTAAGATTTTCTGTTAGAAAAACTTTGGATGCCTGGTTTGGGTGTTTTTTTCTTCTCAATATTTACAAAGACCATTGGTATTTTATGTTTGTCTATTTACAACTAAGTGGTGGTGTATCACAGAGTGCATGAACCATTTGCCCAATGCAATAAACCATCTGCTTTGGCTGGCACCATCACCCAGAAATAGTGTGGCTCAAATAAACTCTGTTTGTCTTGGACATTTTTGTATCTCATGGCCATGTCCAGTTTGCAGGGAGCATGAGGGTGGGATATACACACATGCTGCCTGGCCCATGTATACCGGTAGATCATATGGTGTTTCTTTTGCCATCTTTTTTGACTGTATTTTTGTTTTTGCTTTCACCCCACAAACAACGGCATATTATCGCTAGTTCGCATCACAATACTCCATCTCATAATCATCACGATCAGCAGGACCAACAAGAATAAACACGCGACATACCAGCCTATTTAGTGATTTACAGTGAAATAGTGATGAGAGAGTGTTACGAAAATATAGTCATTCACGCATCATGCTCACGACAAGTTATAGCAAATAACAACAAATTTTAAATGAAGTCATGTACTAGGCGTTGTGGGGTTTTTGTGTCACACATATGAATTTCTCTATTAAGAACTAGATAGTTATTCAAGAGAGAGAGAGAGAGAGAGAGAGAAATTGAGTATGCCTTAAGTTGTATTAGTTAGAGATGCCATTCAAGCTGTTTTTGATGTAGAATTCTTTGAAAATTTCTGAATTTGTTTGTAACTCTAAATCTGCCAATCGAATGTCATGAATGCTATGAATAAAATCAACGCTCATACATGACAACCCAGCTAAATTATGTAATTGTAATTTTTTGGCCAGTTTAAATAAATTCAGCTTTTTCTGGCTATACATTTCATTTGTTCTAGGCACTTTGTGGTCGACAACAGTTTGCAACACTAGGAAGAGAGCACGAGAGAGAGAGAAAGAATATAATACTTACGCGAATATGTCACACATAAACACTAAAATTCATTACCCGCTTGTTCGGGTAAGTATCCCGCTTGTTCGGGTAAGTAGTGAATGCCTACTTATATGGCTCCCAATTCGTAAACACCCCTACTTATAATCCTGACTACCGCCCTTGTATTTGAGCGGAGAATTTAACGAGGAGATGTCGCTCAAAATAACCAATAGACTATTCTCTGCATTATTGGTAACCCCCCATTTGGTAGCTGAAAATTACCACATAATTTGTGCGCCCATTTCTACCCAGAGAAAAGTGCGATGAAAATATGGTAGCCAATTGTTATTGTTAAATAGTTTATATTTTGACATCTAAAAAAAAACTAAATCAGTTCTAAATTTTTCATAGAAATAAAATCATTAAGTCAATATTATATAAACAAAAAGAAAAAAACTATTAATCTGGGCCTTCTTTATCTCTGCATTGCTTGGCGTATTTATTATTCTGGAGGTCCGTTGTTGCTAGGAAATGTAGACGCCGCTTCTGAAATTAGAATATAAATATGAAATTATAATATTCAACTGATATGTAATGGAATTTTATGGAAAATTTTTAACTTACGTTTTAGAATTTCCTTCCTTTTGAATACACCAGCACTCCGTGTACAGCCGAATGCTTTGAAACCAAGGGAACAACTGAACAAAGTGTGGGAATTGTCACGTGTTCTAGTGGGAGTTTGTTTTTTCTTCTTTAAACGTCTGTGTTTACGATTAGAACAAGCATAATATCTTTTTATGCATTACTCGTAAGCACCAACACCAAATTAAGAACGTAATTGCTGTTTTTTTTTTAAATTTTGCTCGGGAGACTATTTTGTACATTACTTTTAGATACCAAAATTAAATGATCACTTTTTCAATTTCTCTCTCATTTTTTTCTGTGAGAGTGCGTCTTTCTTATCGATTTCATTATCAACTGGTAATGTCCAATATAGTCTATCGACTATTTAATAGATTACTTTATGGTGCTGAATTGGATGTAATGAAATGGTTTGATTTAGAAAAAGGGTTTTTTGTACTTTTTGAATTCATTATTCTATACCAAAATAACCGCCTGCACATGTGGAGTGCTTATATAAGCATGGAAAAAGCGATAATAGCTATTTACCGAACAAGCGGGTAGTGAGTGTGAGTACAAATTTCCTCACGCTCACACTTCTGATACGAAATTCCACTACTCCTCAAATTTCTCTTTACAAAGAGTTAAAACCCTTTATCGAAAAAAAACAATCTTCTAGATATTGACAAACAGTACAGGAGAAGTAGCAATGGCTAAACGTTTTCCAATCTCAAGTTTTTCAAACAAAAAAGAATATACGCCTACATGGATGACCTGGAGGTGGTCACACCATGCAATAAAGCGCCGTTATACAGTGAAACTTTAAAAGTTTTTCTAAAAAAAACATAGGAGCGCATTTATTTCTATTAAAATTTAAAATAAGCAAAAACAAGTATATACGGCCGTAAGTTCGGCCAGGCCGAAGCTTATGTACCCTCCACCATGGATTGCGTAGAAACTTCTTCTGAAGACTGTCATCCACAATCGAGTTACTTGGGTTGCGTTAACACTTGCCGATGGCAAGGTATTTTAAAACTTCCTAACACCGTAATATATACCACATAGTCCATACGTGGTATTAAACTAAAAAAGGCCGATTAAATACGTATATAATTAAGTTTAAAGTTTCTATAGAAATAAAATTTTGACAAAATAAAATTTTGACAACATTTTCTTTAGAAGTAAAGTTTGGAAAAAAATTTCTATAGAATTAAAATTTGGAAAAAAATTTCTATACAAATAAAATTTTGACAAAATTTTCGATAGAAATAACATTTTGACAATGTTTTCTATAAAAATAAAATTTTGGTAGATTATTTTTGGCTCGAGTGGCAACCATGATTATGATTGATTGGGGATCGGCTATATATAACTATAGACCGATACGGACCAATTTTGGCATGGTTATTAGCGGCCTTATGCTAACACCACGTAGCAAATTTCAACCGGATCGGATGAATTTTGCTCCTCCAAGAGGCTCCGGAGATCAAGACTGGGGAACGGTTTATATGGGGGCTTTATATAATTATGGACCGATATGGACCAATTCTAGCGTATTTGTTAGAGACCACATTCTAACACCATGTTCCAAATTTCAACCGGATCGGATGAATTTTGCTCCTCCAAGAGGCTCCGGAGGACAAATCTGGGGATCAATTTATATGGGGGCTATACATAATTATGGACCGATATGGACCAATTCTTGCATGGTTGTTAGAGACCATATACTAACACCACGTACCAAATTTCAGCCGGATTGGATGAAATTTTGTTCTCTTAGAGGTTCCGCAAGCCAAATCGGGGGATCGGTTTATATGGGGGCTATATGTAATTATGGACCGATATGGTCAATTTCTGCATGGTTGTTAGAGACCATATACAAACATCATGTACCCAATTTCAGCCGGATCGGATGAAATTTGCTTCTCTTAGAGCAATCGCAAGCCAAATTTGGGGGTCCGTTTATATGGGGGCTATACGTAAAAGTGGACCGATATGGACCAATTTTTGCATGGTTGTTAGAGACAATATACTAACACCATGTACCAAATTTCAACCGACTCGGATCAATTTTGCTCCTCTAAGAGGATCCGGAGGTCAAATCTGGGGATCGCCTTATATAGGGGCTATATATAATTATGGACCGATATGGACCAATTTTGGCCTGGTTGTTAGAGACAATATACTAACACCACGTACCAAATTTCAATCGGATCGGATGACTTTTGCTCCTCTAAGAGGCTCCGGAGGTCAAATCTGGGGATCGGTTTATATGGGGGCTATATATAATTATGGGCCGATGTGGACCAATTCTTGCATGGTTGTTAGATACAATATACTAACACCATGCACCAAATTTCAATCGGATCGGATGACTTTTGCTCTTTTAAGAGGCCCCGGAGGTCAAATCTGGGGATCGGTTTATATGGGGGCTATATATAATTATGGACCGATGTAGACCAATTTTTGCATGGTTATTAGAGACCATATACTAACACCATGTACCAAATTTCAGCCGGATCGGATGAAATTTGCTTCTCTTAGAGGCTCCGAAAGCCAAACCAGGGGATCGGTTTATATGGGGGCTATATATAATTATGGACCGATGTGGACCAATTTTTGCATGGTTGTTAGAGACCATATACTAACACAATGTACCAAATTTCAGTCAGATCGGATGAAATTTGCTTCTCTTAGAGCAATCGCACGCCAAATTTGGGGGTCCGTTTATATGGGGGCTATACGTAAAAGTGGACCGATATGGACAAATTTTTGCATGGTTGTTAGATACAATATACTAACACCATGTACCAAATTTCAGCCGGATCGGATGAAATTTGCTTCTCTAAGAGGCTCCGGATCCTCAAATCTGGGGATCGCCTTATATAGGGGCTATATATAATTATGGACCGATATGGACCAATTTTGGCTTGGTTGTTAGAGACAATATACTAACACCACCTACCACATTTCAATCAGATCGGATGACTTTTGCTCCTCTAAGAGGCTCCGGAGGTCAAATCTGGGGATCGGTTTATATGGGGGCTATATATAATTATGGGCCGATGTGGACTAATTCTTGCATGGTTGTTAGAGACAATATACTACCACCACGTACCAAATTTCAATCGGATCGGATGACTTTTGCTCCTCTAAGAGGCTCCGGAAGTCAAATCTGGGGATCGGTTTATATGGGGGCTATATATAACTATTGACCGATATGGACCAATTTTGGCCTGGTTGTTAGAGACAATATACTAACACCACGTTCCAAATTTCAATCGGATCGGATGACTTTTGCTTCTCTTAGAGGCTCCGAAAGCCAAACCGGGGGATCGGTTTATATGGGGGCTATATATAATTATGGACCGATGTGGACCAATTTTTGCATGGTTGTTAGAGACCATATACTAACACAATGTACCAAATTTCAGCCAGATCGGATGAAATTTGCTTCTCTTAGAGCAATCGCAAGCCAAATTTGGGGGTCCGTTTATATGGGGGCTATACGTAAAAGTGGACCGATATGGCCCATTTGCAATACCGTCCGACCTACATCAATAACAACTACTTGTGCCAAGTTTCAAGTCGATAGCTTGTTTTGTTCGGAAGTTAGAGTGATTTCAACAGACGGACGGACGGACGGACGGACGGACATGCTCAGATCGACTCAGAATTTCACCACGACCAAGAATATATATACTTTATGGGGTCTTAGAGCAATATTTCGATGTGTTACAAACGGAATGACAAAGTTAATATACCCCCATCCTATGGTGGAGGGTATGATAACAATGCACCTGGACCTGATGGGATTCCGGCAGAAATACTGAAGAAGATAGCAGAACATCGGCCCGAAGTTCTCTGTCACATGTACAATTCGTACATGACAGATGAAATTTTCCCCCAAACCTGGAAAGATCAGAAATCGGTACTTATAACTAAAGGAAAAGGAGACCCACGCGAACCATTCTCATGCAGGCCCCTATGTATGCTTAATACAGCTGGTAAACTGTTGGAAAGGCTTATCAAGCCAAGGCTAGAACAAGCGAGAAATCCACTTTAGGAGCACTTAGGAATGTGATGGATGTGGCACTAGCTACCCAGAGGGACAGCCATCATAGCAGACCTGTCATTCAACTTGCAATCCTAGACGTGGAAAATGCCTTTAATAGTCTCAGATGGGCGGACTTCTTACGAGCATTGGCGCACAATTTTGAAATCCGAGGCTACTTCATACGGATAATAAGAAGTTATTTGAAAGACAGAGTACTCGTATTGATATATGACAACGACGTCGGAATTAGAAGGATTGAAATCACATCAGGCGTTGCACAGGAATCAATCCTGGGCTCCGATTTATGGAATATTAGCTACGACGAGATCTTAAGAATTGAGATGCCAGTGGACATTTTTTTGGTCGGATACGCTGACGTTACAGCAGCGATGATACCAGCGCGAAACATTAAGGAGGCGCAGAGAAAACTCACACAAGTGATGATACGGGCAAGGTCCTGGTTGGGGATGCATGGACTAGAACTTGCGACACACAAGACAGAGTTGTTGCTAATCACGCGGCGACACGGTGATCGATATGCAATTAAACGAAGTCGTTATTCGGACGAGGGACGCTATAAAATATCTAAGAAAGCGATTGGATACAAAGCTGATGTTTTCGCCACAAATAGACTAACATATGCTGCAAGGAAAGCAACACAGATCACGCAACAACTCTGCAGACTAAGGGCGAATTTAGGCGGTCCCCTAACAAAAAAAGCGAAAGCTCTTAATGGAGGCCTGTAATAATGTTCTACTCTACGGAAGCGAGATGTGGCCAAGCGCGATGGGACATGCGAATAGGGCTCGAGCCTTTCGGGAAGTACAGCGAACGGCTGCTTTGCGTGTGGTACTGATCAAAGATGGCAGATGACCTTCAAGCTGAGGAAAGGAAGAGGATTTTTGACCTGAAAATGGAGAACAGACTTGACACCAACACGTTAGAAGAGATAAAACGGGAGACTATGCAACAGTGGCAAGATCGGTGGAATTGCGATACATACGGCAGGTGGACAGCAAGACTTATCCCCGACATAGAAAAGTGGACGAAAAGAAATCACGGGGACGTGAACTATTACATATGTTGACGCAGATGCTGTGTGGACACGGATACTTCCGAATGTATTTGCATAAGATGGGCAAATGTCATAGTTCATATTGTATTCTAAGAGGAGGGGAATGTCATCCATGATGCGCATCACATGTTTTTCAGGTGCATACGATGGCGCACCGAGAGATCTAGAACTAGAGGGAGAAGCTGGCGAATGAGATGAACAGAGCCTGATAGAAAAAATCAAACGTCAAACGAACGGCATTGGAACATCACCGCGTCATATTAAGGAGAAAGAAGATTGACCTTGACAATAGGGTGGCTATGCGGACTATGGTGTGAGACGGAATGACCACGGAAGGAGATGGGCATATAGGAAAGTTACGGTCAGGACGCAGACACTGAAAAGGTCAGGCACATATATGGGGGTCCAACTCGAAGTAATGTGCATACAGTGCCGAGGTGGAGCAAAACTCCAGGAACAATAAGGGTCGGTTGTTAGTCGGTATTATCGATATCGAGTCCCTCATACGATGTGAGAAATTCTGAGTCGATTTAAGCATGTCCGTCCGTCCGTCTGTTGAAATCACGCTAACTTCCGAACGAAACAAGCTATCGACTTGAAACTTGGCAAAAGTAGTTGGTATTGATCGGATGGTATTGCAAATGGGCCTTTTACGTATAGCCCCCATATAAACCGATGACCAGATTTGGCTTGCGGAGCCTGTAAGAGAAGCAAATTTCATCCGATCTGGCTGAAAATTGGTATGTGGTATAAGTAGGTAGTATCTTACAACTGCGCAAAAATTGATTCACATCGGTCCATAATTATATATAGCCCCCATATAAACCGATCCCCAGATTTGGCTTGCGGAGCCTCTAAGAGAAGCAAATTTCACCAGATCCGGCTAAAATTTGATACGTGGTGTTGGTATATGGTCTCTAACAACCATGCAAAAATTGGTCCATATCGGTAAATAATTATATGTAGCCCCCATATAAACCGATCCCCAGATTTGGCTTGCGGAGCCTCTTGGAGGAGCACAATTCACCCGATCCGGTTGAAATTTGGTACATGATGTTAGTATATGGTCTTTACCAACCATGCAAAAATTGGTCCACATCGGTCCATAATTATATACAGCCCCCATATAAACCGACGCTCAGATTTGATTTGCGGAGCCACTTGGAGGAGCAGAATTCATCCGATCCGGTTGAAATTTGGTACATGATGTTAATATGTGGTCTTTAACAACCGTGCAAAAATTGGTCCACATCGGTCCATAATTATATATAGCCCCCATGTAAACCGACGCTCAGATTTGATTTGCGGAGCCACTTGGAGGAGCAAAATTCATCCGATCCGGTTGAAATTTGGTACATGATGTTAGTATATGGTCTTTACCAACCATGCAAAAATTGGTCCACATCGGTCCATAATTATATATAGCCCCCATATAAACCGACGCTCAGATTTGATTTGCGGAGCCACTTGGAGGAGCAGAATTCATCCGATCCGGTTGAAATTTGGTACATGATGTTAATATGTGGTCTTTAACAACCATGCAGAAATTGGTCCATATCGGTCCATAATTATATATAGCCCCCATAGAAACCGACGCTCAGATTTGGTTTGCGGAGTCTCTAGGATCCCATCCGATTGAAATTCGGTACATGATGTTAGTATATGGTCTCTAACAACCATGCAAAAATTGGTCCACATCGGTCCATAATTATACATAGCCCCCATATAAACCGACGCTCAGATTTGGCTTGAAGAGCCTCTTGGAGGAGCAAAATTCATCCGATCCGGTTGTAAGTTGGTACGTGGTGAAATTTAGTACATTGCGCTAGTATATGGCCGCTAACATCCATGGTCCATATCGGTCTATAGTTATATATAGCCGATCCCCAAAAATAGTCTACCAAAATTGTATTTCTATAGAAAATTTTGTCAACATTTTATTGCTTTAGAAAATTTTGTCAAAATTTTATTGTTTTAGAAAATTTTGTCAAAATTTTATTTCTACAAAAAAAAATTGTTAAAATTTTATTACTATAGAAAATTTTGTCAAACTGAATTATTTACGTATTTAATCGGCCTTTTTATACCCTGCGCCACACTGTGGAACAGGGTATTATAAGTTAGTGCATATGTTTGCAACACCCAGAAGGAGACGAGATAGACACATGGTGTCTTTGGCAATAATGCTCAGTGTCCCTGAATCGATATAACCATGTCCGTCTGTCCGTCCGTCTGTCTGTGAACACATTTTTGTGATCAAAGTATAGGTCGCAGTTTAAGTCCAATCGCCTTCAAATTTGGCACAAGTTGCTGTTTTGGGTCAGAATAGAACCCTATTGATTTTGGAAGAAATCGGTTCAGATTTAGATATAGCTCCCATATATATCTTTCGCCCGATATGCACTTATATGGACCTAGAAGCCAAAGTTTTATCCCGCTTAGCTTGAAATTTTGCACAAGGAGTACAATTGGTAGTATAGTCATGTGTACCAAATTTGATTGAAATCGGTTCTGATTTAGATATAGCTCCCATATATATGTTTTTCAGATTTCGACAAAAATGGTCAAAATACCAACATTTTCCTTGTAAAATCGCCACTGCTTAGTCGAAAAGTTGTAAATATGACTCTAATTTTCCTAAACTTTTAATTGGGAGCCACCGTGGTGCAATGGTTAGCCTGCCCGCCTTGCATACACAAGGTCGTGGGTTCGACCGAACACCAAGAAGTTTTTCAGCGGTGGATTATCCCACCTCAGTAATGCTGGTGACATTTCTGAGGGTTTCAAAACTTCTCTAAGTCGTTTCACTGCTATGTGGAACGCCGTTCGGACTCGGCAATAAAAAGGAGGTCCCTTGTCATTGAGCTTAACATGGAATCGGGCAGCACTCAGGGATAAGAGAGAAGTTAACCACTGTGGTATCACAATGGACTGAATAGTCTAAGTGAGCCTGATACAACGGGCTGCCACATAACCTAACCTAACCCAAACTTCTAATATATATATATATATATATATATATATATATATATATATATATATATATATATATATATATATATATATATATATATATATATATATATATATATATATATATATATATATCGAGCGATAAATCATTAATAAACTTTTGCGAAGTTTCCTTAAAATTGCTTCAGATTTAAATATTTCCCATATTTATACCCTTCACCACTACTGTGGTACAGGGTATAATAAGTTTGTGCATTTGTATGTAACGCCAAGAAGGAGTAATCATAGACCAACCTTTTAGTATACGTATCGGCTTAGAATTGAATTCTGAGTCGATTTAGCGATGTCCGTCTGTCTGTCTGTTTTTGTGTGCAAATTACAGCTCGCAGTTTTAGTCCGATTGTCCTAAAATTTGGTATAGGGTCCTGTTTCGGCTCAAATACGATCACTATTGATTTTGGAAAAAATCGCTTCAGGCCAATTTTTTTGCTCCGATTGAAATTGAAATTTTTGCACAGGGAGTAGAATTAGCATAGTAGCTATGCGTGCCAAATTTGGTTGACATCGGTTCAGATTTAGATATAGCTCCCATATATATGTTTTTCTGATTTCGACAAAAATGGTCAAAATACCAACATTTTCCTTGTTAAGTCGCCACTGCTTAGTCGAAAAGTTGTAAAAATGACTCTAATTTTCCTAAACTTCCAATACATATATATCGATCGATAAATCATAAATAAACTTTTGCGAAGTTTCCTTAAAATTGCTTCAGATTTAAATGTTTCCCGTATTGTTTAATAACATCGTGTTCCACCCTAGTGCATTAGCCGACTTAAATTTTGAGTCTATAGATTTTGTAGAAGTCTATCAAATTCTGTCCAGATCAAGTGATAATGTATGTATTTGGGACAAACCTTTATATATAGCCTACAACACATTTGGCGGTTGTGATATGGTATCGAAAATTTAGATCTACAAAGCGGTGCAGGGTATAATATAGTCGGCCCCGTCCGACTTTAGACTTTCCTTACTTGTTTTTTTTTTTTGGTGTACGTTAGTTAAATTAACTAAATCTAAGGAAAACAAGTAAGGAAAGTCTAAAGTCGGGCGGGGCCGACTATATTATACCCTGCACCACTTTGTGGATCTAAATTTTCGATACCATATCACATCCGTCAAATGTGTTGGGGGCTATATATAAAAGTTTGTCCCAAATACAAACATTTATATATCACTCGATCTGGACAGAATTTGATAGACTTCTACAAAATCTATAGACTCAAAATTTAAGTCGGCAAATGCACTAGGCTAGAACACAATGTTAGTAAACAATACGGGAAACATTTAAATCTGAAGCAATTTTAAGGAAACTTCGCAAAAGTTGATTTATGATTTATCGCTCGATATATATGTATTGGAAGTTTAGGAAAATTAGAGTCATTTTTACAACTTTCCGACTAAGCAGTGGCGATTTAACAAGGAAAATGTTGTATTTTGACCATTTTTGTCGAAATCAGAAAAACATATATATGGGAGCTATATCTAAATCTGAACCGATGTCAACCAAATTTGGCACGCATAGCTACAATGCTAATTCTACTCCCTGTGCAAAATTTCAACTAAATCGGAGCAACAAATTGGCCTCTGTGGTCATATGAGTGTAAATCGGGCGAAAGCTATATATGGGAGCTATATCTAAATCTGAACCGATTTCTTCCAAAATCAATAGGGTTCTATTCTGACCCAAATTAGGAACATGTGCCAAATTTGAAAGCGATTGGACTTAAATTGCGACCTAGACTTTGATCACAAAAATGTGTTCACAGACAGACGGACGGACGGACGGACGGACGGACGGACAGACGGACATGGTTATATCGACTCAGGGACCCACCCTGAGCATTATTGCCAAAGACACCATGTGTCTATCTCGTCTCCTTCTGGGTGTTACAAACATATGCACTAATATAATACCCTGTTCCACAGTGTGGCGCAGGGTATAAAAATATACTCAAATGAAGCATAAAGATTAACTAAATTCATGTCTTCCACAAAATAGTTCAGAATTTATTTAAATTTGTAAATTTTACCAAAACTGCGTCCATCATGAACTTCGCATGTCACTAAAGACATTCTTGCAATTTTTAACTCCAAGTTTTTCCTTCAAAGTAAAAAATTTTCTTTAACAAGTGGAAAAACTTAGGTAAGTCTAATAAATTTTCTTGAATTTGTCGAAAAATATTTACTTATTTTTATGACATTGGCGTGTTGCCAACGTTTGTAATACTGTTTAGTTAAAATTTTCTACCAATATTCAAAATTTTCTAAAATTAATCGAAATTTTTCTTCCTGGTGGGTTCACTGTTTTTTTTTTTTTCAGTGTATAAAAAATGTCGTTGTCTTCTGTCTGGCGGAATACATATAAATTCTTGTGATAAACAATTTTCTAATCCCACTGTACTTCTCTTAGTTATGCATATTGCGCATGCGTGAAGTTTGTTTTGGGATAATTGAAAATCTTGTAGAGTTCTTTGGCTATTGCAACGATATGCCTGCCGAAGTATTTGTAATATGATAGCTAAAGATGTTGGTATGTAATGCTTAAAGGTTGGATGTTTTAGTATTGGTATTGTTCTATGTGTGTGTGTGAGTATTCTGGTATTGTCACATTAAATAAATATTGTTTACATATTTGATTAACACTAAAAGATTTTCTTATTCGGCTTTTCTTTAAACCATTCATGGACCATATTAATGACCATGTCGTTGTAGCCGGGTGATGATGATGATGATGATGATGACGGTGACGGTGACTATTGGTGTCGCATTCAGGTGCGACATTCTTGAGGATTATAACACGCTTTTCTACCATGATATTCTCTTGGACACACACAACGGCAACGACATTTCACCTGATTTTTATCACCTCTTCTAATACATTCATTAGTTCTTCTAATGGGCTGTAAATTAAATGTCTTCGTTGCTGTTGCTGACCAAGTTGTCTGTAGATAGGCCTGCCTGGGCAATGTCTTTGACACCATCTACATTTCTGCTTAAATAAATAAACGATAATGATAATGTTAGGAACTTTTAAGTCCCCCATTTTTGATAACTTTATCGAAATTGGTGTCTTGTCTATACGATTTGAATGGTTATTGTAAAGGCTTAAAACATTAAGATGGTAATTTGAAATCGCATTTATGAGGTGATTTTTTTTTTATTGTTGGTGTGCTAGATGTATCATATGGAAATGAGATAAACGATATACTTCAGCTTAGTGATATAGTATGTGTTAAATTGTGGTGACATCTTTGGCCCGTCATACAAAGAAAACATGTAAGGAAGGTCTAAAGTCGGGCGAGGCCGACTATATTATACCCTGCATCACTTTGTAGATCTAAATTTTCGATACCATATCACATCCGTCAAATGTGTTGGGGGCTATATATAAGGGTTTGTCCCAAATACATACATTTAAATATCACTCGATCTGGACAGAATTTGATAGACTTCTACAAAATCCATAGACTTAAAATTTTATTCGGCTAATGCACTAGGGTGGAACACAATTTTAGTAAAAAAACAAGTATACACGGCCGTAAGTTCGGCCAGGCCGAAGCTTATTTAGCCTCCATCATGGATTGCGTAGAAACTTCATCTAAACACTGCCATCCACAATCGAATTACTTAAGTTGCGGTAACGCTTGCCGATGGCAAGGTATCTTAAAACCTCCTAACACCATCTTCTAAATTGTATGTAGGTCCATACGTGGTATAAATTAAATCAAAAAAGATCGATCCAATACGTATATAATTCAGTTTGACAAAGTAGACATACAATTTTGACAAAATTTTCTACAGAAATAAAATTTTAACAAAATTTTCTATAGAAATAAAATTTTCACAAAATTTTCTATACAAAAAAAATTTTGACAAAATTTTCTATAGAAAGAAAATTTTGACAAAAAATTCTACAGAAATAAAATTTTAACAAAATTTTCTATAGAAATAAACTTTTGACAAAATTTTCTATAGAAATAAAATTTTGACAAAATTTTCTATAGAAATAAAATTTTGACAATGATGAAAATTTTATTATGAACCGAATAAAATTTTAATAAAATTTTCTCTAGAAATAAAATTTTGACAAAATTTTCTATAGAAATAAAATTTTGATATGGTTGTTAGCGACCATATACTAACACCACGTGCCTAATTTGAACCGGATCGGATGAATTTTGCTCCTCCAAGAGGCTCCGGAGGTCAAATCTGGATAATGTTTTATATGGGGGCTATATATAATTATGGACCGATATGGATCAATTCTGGCACGGTTGTTAAAGATCATATACTAACACCTTGTTCCAAATTACAACCGGATTGGATGAAATTTGCTTCTCTTGGAGACTTCGCAAGCCAAATATGGGGATCGGTTTATATGGGGATCGGTTTGAGGCTTCGCAAGCCAAATCTGGAGATCGGTTTATATGGGGTCTATATATAATTATGGACCGATGTGGACCAATTTTTGCATGGTTGTTAGAGACCATATACCAACATCATGTACCAAATTTCAGCCGGATCGGATGAAATTTGCTTCTTTTTGAGGCTCCGCACGCCAAATCTGGAGATCGGTTTATATGGGGGCTATATATAATTATGGACCAATGTGGACCAATTTTTGCATGATATTTAGAGACCATATACCAACACCATGTACCAAATTTCAGCCGGATCGGGTGAAATATGCTTCTCTTAGAGGCTCCACAAGCCAAATCTGGGGATCGGTTTATATGGGGGCTATATATAATTAAGGACCGATATGGACCAATTTTTGCATGGTTGTTAGAGACCATATACCAACGTCATGTAACAAATTTTAGCCGGATCGGATGAAATTTTCTTCTCTTTGAGGCTCCGCAAGCCAAATCTGGGGATCGGTGCATATGGGGGCTATATCTAATTAAGGACCGATATGGACCAATTTTTGCATGGTTATTAGAGACCATATACCAACGTTATGTACCAAATTTTAGCCGGATCGGATGAAATTTTCTTCTCTTTGAGGCTCCGCAAGCCAAATCTGGGGATCGGTTTATATGGGGGCTATATATAATTATGGACCGATGTGAACCAATTTTTGCATGATTGTTAGAGACCATATACCAACACCATGTACCAAATTTCACCCGGATCGGATGAAATTTGCTTCTTTTAGAGGCTCCACAAGCCAAATCTGGGGATCGGTTTATATAGGGGCTATATATAATTATGAACCGATGTGGACCAATTTTTGCATGGTTGTTAGAGACCATATACCAACACCATATTCCAAAATTCAGCCGGATCGGATGAAATATGCTTCTGTTAGAGGCTCCACAAGCCAAATCTGAGGGTCCCTTTATATGAGGGCTATACGTAAAAGTGGACCCATATGACCCATTTTCAATACCATGCGACCTACATCGATAACAACTACTTGTGCCTAGTTTCAAGTCGATAGCTTGTTTCGTTCGGAAGTTAGCGTGATTTCAACAGACGGACGGACGGACGGACATGCTTAGATCGACTCAGAATTTCACCACGACCCAGAATATATATACATTATGGGGTCTTAGAGCAATATTTCGATGTGTTACAAACGGAATGACAAAGTTAATATACCCCCATCCTATGATGGAGGGTATAAAAAAGAACATTTGTTACTACAAAGTAGGTTTTAAATCCTATTTTCTTTACGTTTCGTAAAGCCGTCAGAGAACAGAACAGGGTGACGCCGACGCATACAGTATGATATTTTAAAGAAGCGCCGACAAAAACTACATGATATTAGAGAAATTTTCCTCATGACGACTACCTACTGCCGCAGTTTCGCTTCACAGTTTCGTCCTCTTGTCTTTTTATACCCTCCACCATAGGATGGGGGTATATTAACTTTGTCATTCCGTTTGTAACACATCGAAATATTGCTCTAAGACCCCTAAAGTATATATATTCTGGGTCGTGGTGAAATTCTGAGTCGATCTGAGCATGTCCGTCCGTCCGTCCGTCCGTCCGTCTGTTGAAATCACGCTAACTTCCGAAGGAAACAAGCTATCGACTTGAAACTTGGCACAAGTAGTTGTTATTGATGTAGGTCGGATGGTATTGCAAATGGGCCATATCGGTCCGCTTTTACGTATAGCCCCCATATAAACGGACCCCAAATTTGGCTTGCGATTGCTCTAAGAGAAGCATATTTCTTCCGATCCGGCTAAAACTTGGTACATGGTGTTAGTTTATGGTCTCTAATAACCATGCAAAAATTGGTCCATATCGGTCCACTTTTACGTATAGCCCCCATATAAACGGACCCCCAAATTTGGCTTGCGATTGCTCTAAAAGAAGCAAATTTCATCCGATCAGGCTGAAATTTGGTACATGGTGTAAGTATATCGTCTCTAACAACCGTGCAAAAATTGGTCCATATCGGTCCACTTTTACGTATAGCCCCCATATAAATCGATCCCCAGATTTGAACTCCGGTGCCTCTTAGAGGAGCAAAATGCATCCGATCCGGTTGAAATTTGGTACGTGGTGTTAGTATATGGTCGGGAGCCACCGTGGTGCAATGGTTAGCATGCCCGCCTGGCATTCACAAGGTTGTGGGTTCGATTCCTGCTTCGACCGAACACAAAAAGTTTTTCAGCCGTGGATTATCCCACCTCAGTAATGCTGGTGACATTTCTGAGGGTTTCAAAGCTTCTCTATGTGGTTTCACTGCAATGTTGAACGCCGTTCGGACTCGGCTATAAAAAGGAGGTCCCTTGTCATTGAGCTTAACATGGAATCGGGCAGCACTCAGTGATAAGAGAGAAGTTCACCAATGTGGTATCACAATGGACTGAATAGTCTAAGTGGACAATGGACTGAATAGTCTAAGCTTGATACATCGGGCTGCCACCTAACCTAACCTAACCTAACCTAGTATATGGTCTCTAACAACCATGCAAAAATTAGTCCACATCGGTCCATAATTATATATAGCCCCCATATAAACCGATCCCCAGATTTTAACTCCGGAGCCTCTTAGAGGAGCAAAATTTATCCGATCCGGCTGAAATTTGGTACATGGTATTAGCATATGGTATCTAACAACCACGCAAAAATAAGTCCATATCGGTCCATAATTATATAGCCCCCATATAAACCGATCCCCAGATTTGAACTCCGGAGCCTCTTAGAGGAGCAAAATTCATCCGATCCGGTTGAAATTTGGTACGTGGTGTTAGTATATGGTCTCTAACAACCATGCAACAATTGGTCCATATCGGTTCATAATTATATATAGCCCCCATATAAACCGATTCCCAGATTTGGTTTGCGGATCCTCTAAGAGAAGCAAATTTCATCCGATCCGGCTGAAATTTGGTACATGGTATTAGTATATAGTCTCTAAGAACCATTCAAAAATTGGTCCATATCAGTCCATAATTATATATAGTCCCTATATAAACTGATCCCCAGATTTGAACTCCGGAGCCACTTGGAGCAAAGTTCATCCGATCCGGTTGAAATTTGCAACGTGGTGTTAATATATGGCCGCTAATGACCATGCCAAAATTGGTCCATATCGGTCTTTAGTTATGTATAGCCGATCCCCAATCACACAAAAATTGGTCCATATCAGTTCATAATCATGCCACTCGAGCAAAAATAATCTAGCAAAATTTTATTTCTATAGAAAATTTTGTCAAAATTTTATTTCTATAGAAAATTTTGTCGAAATTTTATTCCTATAGAAAATTTTGTCAAATTTTATTTCTATAGAAAATTTTGGCAAAATTTTATTTCTGTAGACAATGTTGTCAAAATTTTAATTCTATAGAGAATGTTGTCAAAATTTTAAATCTTTTGAAAATTTTGTAAAAATTTTATTTCTATAGAAAATTTTGTAAAAATGTTATTTCTATAGACAATTTTGTTAAAATCGTATTTCTATAGAAAATTTTGTCCAAATTTTACTTCTATAGAAAATGTTGTCAAAATTTTATTTCTATAGAAAATTTTGTCAAACTTAATTATATACGTATTTAATCGGCCATTTTAAGTTTAATATATACCACGTATGGACTACGTGGTATACATTACGGTATTAGGAAGTTTTAAGATACCTTGTCATCGGCAAAAGTTACCGCAACCCAAGTAATTCGATTGTGGATGACAGTTTCAGGAGTTTCTACGCAATCCATGGTGGAGGGTACATAAGCTTCGGCCTGGCCGAACTTACTGCCGTATATACTTGTTATTCTCTCTGTTTGTATTACCACCACGGTTGCCACAGTTGGTAGAATTCTACCCAAATTAGTAATCCTTTTTGTTAAATCTCTATAAAAATAAAATTTTTGAAAAATGTTTCTATAAACAAATTTTTTTGAGAAAATTTTCTGTAGAAATGCAATTTTGACAATAAATTCTATAGAAATAAAATTTTGAGAAAAAATTCCACAGAAATAAAATTTTGGGAAAATTTTTTATAGAAATAATATTTAGAAAAAAATTTCTATAGAAATACAATTTTGACAAAATGTTCTATAGAAATAAAATGTTGACAAAATTTTCTACAGGAACAAAGTTTACCACACATTGTTAAAGATCAAGCCTTGCCGGCTTTTGCTAAATTTGGTGACGATACGTTTGAAAAAACGCGCAACGTGTCCCCATTTGTCGAAATCGGGCGATATATATATATGGGAGCTATATCTAAATTTGATCCGATTTCTTCCAAATTCAATAGCGTTCGTCCTTGTGCCCAAAAAACTCCTTGTACCAAATTTAACCAAAATCGGCTAATAATTGCGACCGGAATCCTGTGAACAACAAATACATGGACAGACGGACGGACGGACACCAAGCGCTAGATCAACTCAGGAGATGATTCTGAGGCGATCGGTATATATTTTATGTAGGCACATTTTTTGGCCGATCAAACTTATTATACCCTGACCACTATGTGGTTTAGGGTATAAAAATATGGGAAACATTTAAATCTGAAGCAATTTTAAGGAAACTTCGCAAAAGTTTATTTATGATTTATCGCTCGATATATATGTATTAGAAGTTTAGGAAAATTAGAGTCATTTTTACAACTTTTCGACTACGCAGTGGCGATTTTACAAGGAAGATTTTGGTATTTTGACCATTTTTGTCAAAATCGGAAAAACATATATATGGGAGCTATATATAATTAGCAACAATGCTAATTCTACTCCCTGTGCAAAATTTCAACTAAATCGGAGTTAAAAATTGGCCTCTGTGGTCATATGAGTGTAAATCGGGCGAAAGCTATATATGGGAGATATATCTAAATCTGAACCGATTTCAACCAAATTTGGCACGCATAGCTGCAATGCTAATTCTACTCCCTGTGCAAAATTTCAACTAAATCGGAGTAAAAGATTGGCCACTGTGGTCATATGAGTGTAAATCGGGCGAACGATATATATGGGAGCTATATCTAAATCTGAACCGATTTCAATCAAATTTACCAAGCACTGGTAGAATGTCAATTCTACGCTCTGTGCAAAATTTCACTAAAGTTGGTAGCTAACTTTGCCCTCTGTTGCCATATGAGTCTAAATCGGACGAAAGATATATATGGAAGCTATATCTAAATCTGAACCGATTTCAATAAAATTTGGCACACTTGACTACACTACTAATTTTATTCCTAGTGCAATATTTCAACCAAATTGGGGTAAAAATCTGGCTTCTGGGACCGTATTAGTCCATATCGGCCGAAAGATATATATGCGAGCTATATCTAAATCTGGACCGATTTCAATCAAATTTTGCACACTTGACTATACGACTAAGTGTTATGTTTGTACTAAATTTCAATCAAATCGGTATAAAACTCTGGCTGCTGGGTCCATATTAGTGCATATCGGGCGAAAGATATATATGGAAGCTATATCTAAATCTGAACCGATTTCTTCCAAAATCAATAGGGTTCTATTCTGACCCAAAAAAGGAACACGTGCCATATTTGAAGGCGATTGGACTTATATTGGGACCTAGACTTTGATCACAAAAATGTGTTCACAGACATGGTTATATCGACTCAGGGAACCACCCTGAGCATTATTGCCAAAGACACCATATGTCTACCTCGTCTCCTTCTGTGTGTTACAAACATATGCACTAACTTATAATACCCTGTTCCACAGTGTGGCGCAGGGTATAAAAATGCTCAATCATTTTCTTAACTGACTGTAAAAAAAAAAAATTGCAACACAAATCAATATTTGAAATTCGCCACTATCTGCCCCTTATATATGAATATTTCAATTAAGTTTCATTAATGCGTGGGGGTCAGTGGCACTTTCCAAAACACCACTTGAATTGAATTAAATTGAAGTGATAAAGCTCAAACCCCATCTCCCTCAAGCCCATTCAAATCGCTTAACACTGATTGAAATTGAACATGATTAAGACATCCTCTAGACCATGTTGGTTTTCTGTTTTTTCTCTATAGTTTTTTTTTAATTTCAATGAATTGTAATACAAACAAATTATTATCATATCCCCGTATGTTTCCGGTTCCCTCAAAGGGATACCAGCAAAAAAAAAAAAAAAAAAAAAAAACACCACAAAAACTTGAACTTGATAGTTATTTAAGTTGATCACAACATTAACTTCAAAAGAATGGCCAAATATTTATGCCGCTTGATTGGATCTTTGTCTGGCAGATTTTATTTTATACCACTTTTTTTTTTTTTTTTTTTTTTTTTTGTTGAGAGAGAGAAAAGAGCTGCGAATAATTTTATTTTATGATAATTTACGAATATAAACGTCGACATAAATGGTAGACAAACAAAAAATACAACAAAGACATCATCATCATTGCAATTTATTCGTATTTTGGCAACTGTTGGAGGATTGTAAATGAAAGCAAATTTACTCATTGTAATTTTCTTTATTAAATTCAATAAAAACATGACAGAAATGATGATGCCGGTGTCCGTATTGTAATAACGATCACGATCTTCAGCAAAAGACAACAATCCAAATTATGACCCATGCACAGTGGTTACAAATCGAAAAAAAAAATAATAAAACAAGTCTACAGGAAACTCAAAAATCGAGTGCTTTATAGAATATGTAAGATGAATAAATAAAGGTCGTACGTCATGTTTCATGAGTTTTCTTTTCCGAGAAACGAAATTTTAGATAAAGTTTTCTTCTGAAAAAAAAAAAATAAAATGTAAAAGCAAATAAAAACGCTTAGAGACAAACGTCGTTTGCCATAAATGTGGTCTCAACAAAATTTTGTTTGACTAAAATTTCGTCCCGTAGAATTTTTCCTTTGGATATAAGTAATAAAGCTTCACAGTTTTTTTTACTAATCCCCGTTTGTGAAAGTTTTTTTTTTTGTTAAAATTTTATTTCTATAGAAAACTTTGTTAAAATTTTATTTCTATAGAAAATTTTGTGCACATTTTATTTCTACAGAAAATATTTTCAAAATTTTATTTCTATAGAAAATTTTATTAAAAATTTATTTCTATAGAAAAATTTGTCAACATTTTATTTCTATAGAAAATTTCGCAAAATTGTATTTCTAAGGAAAATTTTGTCAAAATTTTATTTCTATAGAAATTTTTGCCAAAATTTTATTTCTATGGAAAATTTTGTCAAAATTTTACTTCTATGGAAAATTTTGTCGAAATTTTATTTCTATAGAAAATTTTGTCGAAATTGTATTTCTATGAAAAATTTTGCCAAAATGTTATTTCTATAGAAAATATTTTCAAAATTTTATTTCTATAGAATATTTTGTCAAAATTCTATTTCTATAGAAAATTTTTTGAAAAATTTTGTTTCTATAGAAAATTTCGCCAAATTGTATTTCTATGGAAAATTTTGTCAAAATGTTATTTCTATAGAAATTTTTGCCAAAGTTTTATTTCTATGGAAAATTTTGTCAAAATTTTATTTTTTTAGAAAATTTTGTCAAAATTGTATTTCTAAAGAAAATTTTGTCAAAATTTTATTTCTATAGAAATTTTTGCCAAAATTTTATTTCTATGGAAAATTTTGTCGAAATTTTATTTTTTTTAGAAAATTTTGTCAAAATTGTATTTCTAAAGAAAATTTTGTCAATATTTTACTTCTATGGAAAATTTTGTCGAAATTTTATTTCTATGGAAAATTTTGTCAAAATTGTATTTCTATGAAAAATTATGCCAAAATTTTATTTCTATAGAAAATTTTGTCAAAGTTTATTTTCTATAGAAAATTTTGTCAACATTTTATTTCTATAGGAAATTTTGTCGAAGTTTTATTTCTATACAAAATTTTGTCAAAAGTTTATTTCTATAGAAAATGTTGTCAAAGTTTTATTTCTATAAAAAATTTCGCCAAATTGTATTTCTATTGAAAATTTTTGTCAAAATTTTATTTCTATAGAAATTTTTGTAAAAATTTTATTTCTATGGAAAAATTTTTCGATTTTTTTTTAGAAAATTTTGTCAAAATTTTATTTCTAAAGAAAATTTTATCAACATTTTATTTCTATTAAAATTTTTTTCAAAATTTTATTTCTATAGAAAATTTTGTCTAAATTTTATTTCTATAGAAAATTTTGTCAAAATTTTATTTCTATTGAAAATTTTAGCAAAATTTTATTTCTAAGAAAGATTTTTTCAAAACGTTGTTTTTGTAGAAAATTCTGTCAAAATTTTATTTCTATAGAAATTTTTGCCAAAATTTTATTTCTATAGAAAATTTTGTCGAAATTTTATTTCTTTAGAAAATTTTGTCAACATTCTATTTATACCCTTCACCACTACTGTGGTAAAGGGTATAATAAGTTTGTGCATTTGTAAGTAACGCCAAGAAGGAGTAGACCAACCCTTTAGTATACGGATCGGCTTAGAATTTAATTCTGAGTCGATTTAGCGTTGTCCGTCTGTCTGTCCGCCTGTCTGTCTGTTGATGTATTTTTGTGTGCAAAGTACAACTCGCAGTTTTAGTCCGATTGTCCTAAAATTTGGTATAGGGTTCTGTTTCAGCTCAAAGACGATCTCTATTGATTTTGGAAAAAATCGGTTCATATTTAGATATATCTGCAATATATATTTTTCACCGATCTGGTCATAATTGGCGTGTATATCAACCGATCTTCCTCAAATTCCGTACATCCGGATATTTTATGAGTCTCGAAAAACTTGCAAAATATCAGCCAAATCGGTTCAGATTTAGATATAGCTCCCATATATATATAGTTTACCCGATTTACACTCATATAACCACAGAGCCCAAAGTTTACTACCGATTTTCGTTAAATTTTGCACAGAGAGTAGAATTTACATTCTCCCAAGGCTTGGTAAATTTGATTGAAATCGGTTCAGATTTAGATATAGCTCCCATATATAGCTTTCGCCCGATTTACACTCATTTGCCCACAGAGGCCAATTTTTAACTCCGATTGAGTTGAAATTTTTCACAGGGAGTAGAATTAACATTGTAACTATGCGTGCCAAATTTGTTTGGAATCGGTTCAGATTTGGATATATCTCCCATATATAGCTTTCGCCCGATTTACACTCATATGACCACAGAGGCCAATTTTTAACTCCAATTTAGTTGAAAATGTACACAGGGAGCAGAATTAGCATTGTAGCTATGCGTGCCAAATTTGGGTGAAATCGGTTCAGATTTGGATATATCTCCCATATATAGCTTTCGCCCGATTTACACTCATATGACCACAGAGGCCAATTTTTTGCTCCGATTTAGTTGAAATTTTGCACAGGGAGTAGAATTAGCATTGTAGCTATGCGTGCCAAATTTGGTTGAAATCGGTTCAGATTTAGATATATCTCCCATATATAGCTTTCGCCCGATTTACACTCATATGACCACAGAGGCCAATTTTTAACTCCGATTTAGTTGAAATTTTGCACAGGGAGTAGAATTAGCCTTGTAGCTATGCGTGCAAAATTTGGTTGAAATCGGTTCAGATTTAGATATAGCTCCCATATATATGTTTTTCTGATTTTGACAAAAATGGTCAAAATACCAAAATGTTCCTTTAAAATCGCCACTGCTTAGTCGAAAAGTTGTAAAAATGACTCTAATTTTCCTAAACTTCTAATACATATATATCGAGCGATAAATCATAAATAAACTTTTGCGAAGTTTCCTTAAAATTGCTTCAGATTTAAATGTTTCCCATATTTTTTACTAACATTGTGTTCCATCCTAGTGCATTAGCCGACTTAAATGTTCAGTCTATAGATTTTGTAGAAGTCTATCAAATTCTGTCCAGATCGAGTGATATTTAAATGTATTTATTTGGGACAAACCTTTATATATAGCCCCCAACACATTTGACGGATGTGATATGGTATCGAAAATTTAGATCTACAAAGTGATGCAGGGTATAATATAGTCGGCCTCGCCCGACTTTAGACCTTCCTTACTTGTTTTTTACTAATCCCCGTTTGTCAAACTTTTTTTCTGTCAAAATTTTATTTCTGTAGAAAACTTTCTTAAAATTTTATTTATATAGAAAATGTTGACAAAATTTGGTTTCTATAGAAAATTTTCGCAAAATTCTATTTTTATAGAAAATTTTGTTGCCGTAGAAAATTTTGTCAACATTTTATTTCTATTGAAAATATTTTCAAAATTTTGCCAAAATTTTATATCTATGGAATATTTTGTCAAAATTTTATTTCTATAGAAATTTTTGCCAAAATTTTATTTCTATGGAAAATTTTGTCGAAATTTTATTTTTTTAGAAAATATTGTCAAAATTGTATTTCTAAAGAAAATTTTGTCAAAATGTTATTTCTATTAAAATTTTTTTCAAAATTTTATTTCTATAGAAAATTTTGTCAAAATTTTATTCCTATAAAAAATTTTGTCAAAATTGTATTTCTATGGAAAATTTTATCGAAATTTTATTTCTTTAGAAAATTTTGTCAAAACTTTATATCTATGGAAAATTTTGTCAACATTTTATTTCTATGGAAAAATTTGGCAAAATATCATTTATTTGGAAAATTTTGTCAACATTTTATTTCTTTAGAAATCGATGATTTGAAATTGGCAAAGGAAAAGGGAAATGTTATTACATATTTATTTCGACAAAAGCCGACTATCATAGACCTTTTTTCGGAAGGTTCAAGTGTGGTTCACTTTGGGTTTGGTGAACTACCAGACTTTGTTCTGATAATTGGTTGATAGTTTTGCTGCAAGTAGAAGATGTTGTTGAGGAATGTGGCAATTCTGAAACGTGCGTCCATCCAACCATCTTACAGTCTATAGGGCTCTGCTGTATAAGCTACACTTCTAGTTTAGTCAACGCAATGATTTTTAAGCTGAGATCAAAACAAAAATTTATTTCTATAGAAAATTTTGTCACTGTTTTATTTCTGTAGAAATTTTTGCCAAAATTGTATTTCTATGGAAAATTTTGTCGAAATTCGAAATTTTATTTCTTTGGAAATTTTTGTCAAAATTCTATTTCTATAGAAAATTTTGCCAAAACTTTATATCTATGGAAAATGTTGTCCACATTTTATTTCTATGGAAAGTTTTGTCAAAATTGTATTTCTTTGGAAAATTTTGTCAACATTTTATTTCTTTAGAAATTTTTGTCAAAATTTTATTTCTATAGAAATTTTTGCCAAAATTTTACTTCTATAGATTTTTCTCAAAAGGCTATTTCTATTTCTATATAAATATTTGTCAAATTTTATTTCTGTAGCAAAGTTTGTACAATATTTTATTTCTATAGAAAATTTTGCCAAAATTTTATTTCTATAGCAAATTTTGCCAAAATTTTATTTCTATAGCAAATTTTGCACAATATTTTATTTCTATAGAAAATTTTGCCAAAATTTTATTTCTATAGAAAATTTTGCACAATATTTTATTTCTATAGAAAATTTTGTCAAAATTTGATTTCTATAGAAAATTAAGTCAAAATTTTATTTCCGTAGAGAAGTTTGACAAAATTTTATTTCTAACAAAAATGTTGTCAACATTTTTTTCTATAAAAATTTTTTCACAATTTTATTTCTATGGAAAATTTTGTCAAAATTTAATTTCCATAGAAAATTTTGTCAAAATTTAATTTCTTTAGAAAATTTTATCAAAATTTTATTTCTGTAGAAAATTTTGTCAAAATATAGAAAATTTTGTCAAATTTTAATTGCTATAAAAATTTTTGTCAACATTTTATTTATATGGATTTTTTTTCTCAAAATTTTATTTCTTTAGAAAATTTTTGCCAACATTTTATTTCTATGGAATTTTTTTTCAAAATTTTGTTGCTATAGAAAATTTTGTCAAAATTTTATTTCTTTAGAAAATTTTGTCAAAATTTAATTTCTATAGAAATTTTTGTCAACAGTTTATTTTAATAATTGTTCATATAGCATACAGCATTAATTAATTTCCTCTTATTGTGAAAATTTTTAATAGTTACCCAGCAAAAAAATTTGGAAGTTCTTCTTAAGGCTCAACTTTAAAAGCACTCCAAAAATGTCCTCCCGAAGATGTTGTTTATTTTAACTGCACAGGAAGTTCGTTTGAGTCAATTGTTATACCCTCCACCATAGGATGGGGGTATATTAACTTTGTCATTCCGTTTGTAACACATCGAAATATTGCTCTACGACCCCATATAGTATATATATTCTGGGTCGTGGTGAAATTCTGAGTCGATCTGAGCATGTCCGTCCGTCTGTTGAAATCACGCTAACTTCCGAACGAACCAAGCTATCGACTTGAAACTTGGCACAAGTAGTTTCTATTGATGTAGGTCGGATGGTATTGCAAATGGGCCATATCGGTCCACTTTTACGTATAGCCCCCATATAAACGGACCCCCAACTTTGGCTTGCGGGGACTCTAAGAGAAGCAAATTTCATCCGATCCAGATTAAATTTGGTACATGGCTTCAGCATATGATCTCGAACAACCATGCAAAAATTGGTCCACATCGGTCCATAATTATATATAGCCCCCATATAAACTGATCCCCCGATTTGGCTTGCGGAGCCTCTAAGAGAACCAAATTTCATCCGATCCGGCTGAAATTTGGTACATGGTGTTAGTATATGGTGTCTAACAACCATGCAAAAATTGGTCCACATCGGTCCATAACTATATATAGCCCCCATATAAACCGATCCCCCGATTTGGCTTGCGGAGCCTCTAAGAAACGAAAATTTCATCCGATCCGACTGAAATTTGGTACATGGTATTGGTATACGTTCTCTAATGACCATGCAAAAATTGGTCCATATCGGTCCATAATTATATATAGGCCCCATATAAATCGATTCCCAGATTTGTCCTCCGGAGCCCCTTGGAGGAGCAAAATTCATCCGATCCGGTTGAGATTTGGAACATGGTGTTAGAATGTGGTCTCTAACAAACACGCAAGAATTGGTCTATATCGGTTTAATTATATATAGCCCCCATATAAACCATTCCCCAGATTTGATCTCCGGAGCCTCTTGGAGGAGCAAAATTCATCCGATCCGGTTGAAATTTGCAACGTGGTGTTAGTATAAGGCCGCTTATAACCATGTCATAATTGGTCCATATCGGTCTATAGTTATATATAGCCACGTATGGACTATGTGGTATATATTACAGTGTTAGGAAGTTTTAAGATACCTTGCCATCGGCAAGTGTTAACGCAACCCAAGTAACGCGGTTGTGGATGACAGTCTTCAGTAGAAGTTTCTACGCAATCCATGGTGGAGGGTACATAAGCTTCGGCCTGGCCGAACTTACGGCCGTATATACTTGTTTATAACTCGCTTTTTCATATTTTTAAAGGGAAATTTAAAATTGTATTGTTTCAAATGGGTTAAAAACAGATTAAAAATTAATAAAATTTTGCCGGAAAAACGCTAAATCCTTTCTAGAAAAATTGCGAATTTTTAAAAATATTTGATGTCAAACGTTCCAGGCAAGCGTTACAGTGCATTAAAAATCATAAAAAATTATTTATTCGTCAAAATATCACAAAATTTCTTTATTCGCATCCAAATCACTGGATTCGCATCACACCTTAAAAAGTGATGCAAATTCAGTGCAACGGCTGTTGAAAAGGTGGACATCCCTCCTATGACAAGCCCATGTTAAGATCATCGCTTCTGCGCCAATTGTGCACCACTTCTGGATCCAAAAAGAAAATTTTTACTACTTTTTTGGCGACGCTTTTTTTGCTGGGTATTAATACCCTCTTATTGTAACCACTGTGCGTTAATGTCATCTTCTTCTTCTTTTTTTTACCGAATCGCCTTGATAAAGCAATTGAAATTTTTTGTTTCTCACAAACCAACTACCCAAAAACAATTTCAATAAATTTTACAAAATACTGCCAAATGAAAATGGAGAGTTTTAGTTTGGTTTTACCAAATGAAATAATATTCCCAATTTATTTAATTTAAATGTAAATTGATAATTTCAATTATAGCAAGTTGTAAATAATTACGGTAGTATAGTTTTGGCCAACCATATGGGTGGAGTTGAAAAATGAAAATTGAGTTGCTTACTCTAATCGGCGGCATTATTTATTTGAATACATTCCTGGCAGATGATATTTTCTTAGGCCATATCTAAGGGAATACAATGGCCCTGGAATGCAGTAGAAAGCTTACAACAGCAGTTCGCTATTTCTCATTTCGTTTTTTTTTTTATCGATTAATGGAAATTCTACAGCAGCTACTAGCAATGTCAGACATTGCACAATGGGATGGTGTTGAAAGAAAAAAAAATTTTGGTAAAGCAATTTTAATAGAAAACAAGTATATACGGCCGTAAGTTCGGTCAGGCCGAATCTTATGTACCCCTACACCATGGATTGCATAGAAACTTGTACTAAAGACTGTCATCCACAATCGAATTGATTGGATTGCGGTAACACTTGCCGATGACAAGGTATCTTAAAACTTCTTAACACCGTCTTCTCAATTGTAAGTTAGTCCATACGGTGTATATATTAAACAAAAATGCAAAAGGCCGATTAAATACGTATATAGTTCAGTTTGACAAAATTTTCTATAGAATTTTGACAAAATTTTCTATAGAAATAAAATGTTGACAAAATTTTCTATAGAAATAAAATTTTGACAAAATTTTGTATAGAAATAAAATCTTGACAAAATTTTGTATAGTAATAAAATTTTGACAAAATTTTCCTTAGAAATAAAATCTTGACAAAATTTTGTATAGTAATAAAATTTCAACAAAATTTTCTATAGTAATAAAATTTTGAAAAAATTTTCTATAGAAATAAAATCTTGACAAAATTTTGTATAGTAATAACATTTTAACAAAATTTTCTATAGAAATAACATTTTGACAAAATTTTCTATGGTAATAAAATTTTGACAAAATTTTCTATAGAAATAACATTTTGACAAAAACAAAAAATAGAAATAAAATTTTGACAAAATTTTGTATAGTAATAAAATTTTGACAAAATTTTCCTTAGAAATAAAATCTTGACAACATTTTGTATAGTAATAAAATTTTAACAAAATTTTCTATAGTAATAAAATTTTAACAAAATTTTCTATAGAAATAAAATTTTAACAAAATTTTCTATAGTAATAAAATTTTAACAAAATTTTCTATAGAAATAAAATTTTGACAAAATTTTCTATAGAAATAAAATTTTGGGAGATTATATTTGGGGATCGGCAATATATAACTATAGGCCGATATGGACCAATTTTTACATGGTTGTTAGCGGCTATATAATAGCGGCCATATAAAGGGTGATAAGGTCAAAATTTGGTCAAGGGAAAACGGTGAAATCGTTTATTTAAAAAATCAAATTAAATTTTTTTTTCAAGTTCAATTAGTATAAAATTCAGGAAAAATATTCAGTTAGGCTTTCGCTCTTCCAAATCCGAATTGCCGGGCCTCACGCTTGACACCTGCCATCAGATTTTGTACAGCCACCTTGTCCACCTTCTTCGCCGCAGAAAGCCAGTTTGCCTTGAACTGCTGCTCGTCCTTAGCAGTTTTTTTGGTCTTCTTTAGGTTCCGCTTGACAATAGCCCAGTATTTCTCAATTGGGCGGAGCTCTGGCGTGTTGGGAGGGTTCTTGTCCTTGGGAACCACCTGCACGTTTTTGGCGGCGTACCACTCCATGGCCTTTTTACCGTAATGGCAAGATGCCAAATCTGGCCAAAACAGTACGGAACAACCGTGTTTCTTCAGGAAAGGCAGCTGACGTTTATTCAAACACTCTTTGACGTAAATTTCTTGGTTGACAGTCCCGGAAGCTATGAAAATGCTGCTTTTCAAGCCACAGATACAGATGGCTTGCCAAACCAGATATTTCTTTGCGAAATTTGACAGTTTTATGTGCTTGAAAATATCTGCTACCTTTCCCCTTCCTTTTGCCGTATGAAACTCCTGTCCCCGAAGCTGCTTGTAGTCGGCTTTGACGTAGGTTTCGTCGTCTATTACCACGCAGTCTAACTTCGTCAGCATCGTCGTGTACAGCCTCCGGGATCGCGCTTTGGCCGTCGTATTTTGTTTATCATCGCGATTTGGAGTCACTACCTTCTTGTAAGTCGATAGCCCGGCTCGTTTTTTGGCTAGATGCACGGTTGTAGACGATACACCCAGCTTATTTGCGGCATCTCGGAGAGAGAGGTTAGGGTTTCGCTTGAAACTACCGGCAACTCTCTTTGTCGTCTCAGCGGCTTCCGGTTTTCGATTTCCCCCCGATCCACACTTCCTGGCTGTCGACAAACGTTCCCCAAACACTTTAATTACATTTGTAACGGTTGATTTGGCAACTTTTAGCGATTTTGCCAGCTTTGCGTGCGAGTAGCTCGGATTTTCGCGATGCGCGAGCAAAATTTTGATACGCTGCTCTTCTTGCTTGGACGGCATTTTGACAACTGAAGAGTGAATTCCAAAATCAAAATAGGAGCAACATTCTACACACACACACACACCTTCAAAATGAGGGGTTTTCAGGTTTTTTAAATGCAAAATTGAAAGAAATACGTCAAGTTTATATTGTCCAAATTTTGACCGTATCACCCTTTAATATAATAACGCAACCAAATTTCACCACGTACCCAAATTTAAACCGAATCGGATGAAATTTGCTTCTCCAAGAGCTCCGGAGGTCACATCTGGGGATCGGTTTAAATGGGGGCTACATATAATTATGCACCGATATGGACCAATCTTTGCATGGTTGTTAGAGACCATATACTAACACCACGTACCAAATTTCAACCGGATCGGATGAATTTTGCTCCTCCAAGAGGTCCGGAGATCACATCTGGAGATCGGTTTATATGGGGGCTACATATAACTATGGACCGATATGGACCAATTCCTGCATGGTTGTTAGAGACCATATACTAACACCACGTACCAAATTTTAACCGGATCGGGTGAATTTTACTCTTCCAAGGGGCTCCGGAGGTCAAATCTGGGGATCGGTTTATATAGGGGCTACATATAATTATGGTCCGATATGGATCAATTTTTGTATGGTTGTTAGAGACCATATACTAACCAAATTTTAACCGGATCGGGTGAATTTTACTCTTCCATGGGGCTCCGGAGGTCAAATCTGGGGATCGGTTTATATGGGGGCTACATATAATTATGGACCGATATGAACCAATTTTTGTATGGTTGTTAGAGACCATATACTAACAACCATGTACCAAATTTCAACCGGATCGAATGAATTTTGGTCCTCCAAGAGGCTCCACAAGCCAAATCTGGGGATCGGTTTATATGGGGGCTATATATAATTATGGACCGATATGGACCAATTCCTGCATGGTTGTTAGAGACCATATACTAACACCACATACCAAATTTTAACCGGATCGGGTGAATTTTACTCTTCCAAGGGGCTCCGGAGGTCAAATCTGGGGATCGGTTTATATGGGGGCTATATATAATTATGGACCGATATGAACCAATTTTTGTATGGTTGTTAGAGACCATATACTAACACTATATACCAAATTTCACCCCGATCCGATGAAATTTGCTTCTTTTAGAGGCTCCGCAAGCCAAATCTGAGCGTCAGTTTTTATGGGGGCTATACGTAAAAGTGGACCCATATGGCCCATTTGCAATACCATCCGACCTACATCAATAACATCTACTTGTGCCAAGTTTCAAGTCGATAGCTTGTTTCGTTCGGAAGTTGGCGTGATTTCAACAGACGGACGGACGGACGGACGGACGGACGGACGGACATGCTTAGATCGACTCAGAATTTCACCACGACCCAGAATATATATACTTTATGGGGTCTTAGAGCAATATTTCGATGTGTTACAAATGGAATGACAATGTTAATATAGCCCCATCTTATGGTGGAGGGTATAATAAGTGTATATGGACAGGCCGAATCTTATGTATCCTTCTCCATGGACAGCCATCAACGCACAAGCAACTCAAATAGTCAAGCCGGAAACTATGCTTTAGTTTCCGGTGCCGACGAGCCGAAGTAAAAAAAAAAACTTTATTTGACAGAAACATTCATTTAATTGGCCACCGCGGATCAATGGTTAACATGTCCGCCTCGCATTCCAAGGGCCGTGGTTTCGATTTCTGCTTCGACCGATTAGCAAATATTAATTTATTAATTTCTTTATAGCAAAATTAAAAATGTTGTAATAAATATTTTTTTTTTTGGTGATAAAAGTTTGATATTTTCTAAAAATTTTGAAAAAAAATCGAAATGACGTACAGTTCACTTTTTAATTCTCCCAATCCGTGTTAAAAATCCTGGGGGTCCTGTTTAAGACACCCCCAGATTTTTTTCTTGTTTTTTAACTGGCATAGTAAAATATATTTGGCTAACTGAATAATCCCAACACATTGTGGCTAAAGATTCCTCTTAACGGCATGCTGCAAGGTGGAGCAGTACTTTAAGCTATGACTGCGATACACTCTTCAAGGCGGTTTTATGAGCGATTATGAATTTGGTACACGTGCCGGCATCTGTTTCTGTTGCAGTATCAGTGTTTTTTTTTTTCTTCATTTTTATTGTGGACTCCACTCCGCTTGAATACCTGCCTGCCACTTTGTTTGCTGTCATCATAAATATGCATATGGAACAGGTATTGTCTTCAAGATTGCTGGGTTGCTTTGGAAGGTGAGCCTATAGAGGAGCAGCAACCTGCAGCCTGCATAGTAAGTAGGAGTAAGTAAATATGCCCACACTAAAGCATACAACATATGTGTTTCCACTTTAGAGGGTATTTGATGTGTGGTTCCATCTAGGCTATGCAATCTGCATAGGAAAATCCACTTTTACTCTCCATTGGCAACGGAGAAACAAACCAAATGGACAGAAAAAACAAAAACATCCAACTGTGGTCGGGTAAAAGTTTCACTAAAATCTAAAGAATATTTTTTGTATTGATGGTGGCATGAGAGGGGGACCTTTTGCATCTCTATTGACCAAGTCATTATCTATGGATGAAATGCTCCTACATGTCCATTATTATTATTATTATTATTATCTCTGTGAAAACCGTATTAAAATTTTCATCTCATAAAGTGGATTTTAAATTGGGATTAATTTACAATATATTCTAAAGATGTTCTTTCTAGCATTCAAATAAATAGGTCATTTCTGGTGAATTTTTTTCAAAAGAATTCTATCACGTGCTATATTTAAAAACAAAAATAATGATCAGCCAATGACCCATATAATAGATATTTGAAATTAGATCCCTATTGTTTGAGGGCATTATTCAAATTTTGGATATTTTAGTAAGAAAATTTTCTCAAAATTTTATTTCTATAGAACATTTTGTCAAAATTTTATTTATATACAACATTTTGTCAAAATTTTATTTCTATAGAAAGTTTTGTCAAAATTTTATTTCTATAGAAAATTTTGACAAAATTGTATTTCTACAGAACATTTTGTCAAAATTTTATTTCTATAGAATGTTGACAAAATGTTCTAAAGAAATAAAATTTTGTCAAAATTTTCTATAGAAATAAAATTTTGACAAAATTTTATTTCTATAGAACATTTTGTTACAATACAAAATTTTGGTTAAATTTTATTTCTATTGAAAAGCTTGTCAAAATTATATTTCTATAGAAAATGTTGTCCAAATTTTATTTCTAAATTTTTTTTTAATTGTATATCTATAGAAAATTTTGTTAAAATTTTATTTCTGTTGAAAAACTTGTCAAAATTTTATTTCTCTAGAAAATTTTGTCAAAATTTTATTTCTATATCTATGACAGATTTTATTTGTCAAAATTTATTTCTATAGAAAATTGTGTCAAAAATTATTTCCATAGAAAATTTTGTCAAAATTTTATTTCTACAGAAAATTTTGTCAAAATTTATTTTTATAGAAAATTTTTTAAAAATTTATTTTTATAGAAAATTTTGTCAAAATTCACTATAGAAAATTTTGTTGCCATAGAAAATTTTGTTAAGATTTTATTTCTGTTGAAAAACTTATCAAAATTTTATTTCTATAGAAAATTTTGTCAAAATTTTATTTCTATAGAAAGTTTTGTCAAAATTTATTTCTATAGAAAATTTTGTCAAAATTTTATTTCTATAGAAAATTTTGTCAAAAATTATTTCTATAGAAAATTTTGTCAAAATTTTAGTTGTACCGAAAATTTTGTCAAAATTTATTTCTATAGAAAATTTTGTCAAAATTTATTTCTATAGAAAATTTTGTCAAAATTTATTTCTATAGAAAATTTTGTCAAAATTTTACATCTATAGAAAATTTGACAATATTTTATTTCTATAGAAAATTTTGTCAAAATTTTATTTCAACAGAAAATTTTGTCAAAATTTAATTTTTATAGAAAACTTTGTCAACATTTTATTTCTATATAAAATTTTATTACGCTTTTTTCTATAGAAAACTTTGTTGAAATTTTATTTTTTTTAGAAAATTTTGTCAAAATTCTATATAGGTTAGGTTAGGTTAGGTTATGTGGCAGCCCGATGTATCAGGCTCACTTAGACTATTCAGTCCATTGTGATGCCACAGTGGTGAACTTCTCTCTTATCACTGAGTGCTGCCCGATTCCATGTTAAGCTCAATGACAAGGGACCTGCTTTTTATAGCCGAGTCCGAACGGCGTTCCACATTGCAGTAAACCACTTAGAGAAGCTTTGAAACCCTCAGAAATGTCACCAGCATTAATGAGGTGGGATAATCCACCGCTGAAAAATTTTTTGGTGTTCGGTCGTAGCAGGAATCGAACCCACGACCTTGTGTATGCAAGGCGGGCATGCTAACCCTTGCACCACGGTGGCTCCCAAAATTCTATATATCTATAGAATTGTTTTTTGTGGCCATAGAAAATTTTGTCAAAATTTTATTTCTATAGAAAATTTTATTAAAATTTTATGTCTATAGAAATTTTGTTGCCATAGAAAATTTTGTTAAAATATTATTTCCATTGAAAAGCTTGTCAAAATTTTATTTCTACAGAAAATTTTGTCAACATTTTATTTCTACAGAAAATGTTCAAAATTTTATTTCTATAGAAAATTTTGTCAAAATTTTACATCTATAGAAAATTTTGTCAAAATTTTATTTCTATCGAAAATTTTGTCAACATTTTATTTCTATAGAGAAATTTTATCAACATTTTATTTCTATAGAAAATTTTGTTAAAATTTTACTTCTATAGAAAATTTTACCACAATTTTATTTCTATAGAAAATTTTGTCAAAATTTTATTTCTACAGAAAATTTTGTCAAAATTTTATTTCTACCGAAAATTTTGTCAAAATTGTTTTCTATAGAAAATTTTGTCAAAATTTTATTTCTATAGAAAATTTTGTCAAAATTTTATTTCTATAGAAAATTTTGTCAAAATTTTATTTCTACAGAAAAGTTTGTCAAAATTTATTTCTATAGAAAAATTTTGGCAACATCTTATTCCTATAGAAAATTTTGTTAAAATTTTACTTCTATAGAAAATTTAATCACAATTTTATTTCTATAGAAAATTTTGTCAAAATTTTATTCCTATAGAACATTTTGTCAAAATTTTATTTCTATAGAAAGTTTTGTCAAAATTTTATTTCTATAGAAAATTTTGTCAAAATTTTATTTCTATAGAAAATTTTGCCAAAATTTAATTTTTTAAAGAAAATTTTGTCAAAATATTATTTCTATAGAAAGTTTTGTCAAAATTTTATTTCTATAGAAAATTTTGTCAAAATTTTATTTCTATCGAAAATTTTGTCAACATTTTATTTCTATAGAAAAATTTTATCAACATTTTATTTCTATAGAAAATTTTGTTAAAATTTTACTTCTATAGATAATTTTATCACAATTTTATTTCTATAGAAAATTTTGTAAAAATTTTATTTCTACAGAAAATTATGTCAAAATTTTATTTCTACAGAAAATTTTGTCAAAATTGTTTTCTATAGAAAATTTTGTCAAAATTTTATTTCTTTAGAAAATTGTGTCAAAAATTATTTCTATAGAAAATTTTGTCAAAATTTTATTTCTACAGAAAATTTTGTAAAAATTTATTTCTATAGAAAATTTTGTCAAAATTTATTTCTATAGAAAATTTTGTCAACATTTTATTTCTATCGAAAATTGTTTCAACATTTTATTTCTATAGAAAAATTTTGTCAACATTTTATTTCTATAGAAGTAAAATTTTGTTAAAATTTTACTTCTATAGAAAATTTTGTCACAATTTTATTTCTATAGAAAATTTTATCAAAATTTTATTCCTATAGAACATTTTGTCAAAATTTTATTTCTATATAAAGTTTTGTCAAAATTTTATTTCTATAGAAAATTTTGTCAAAATTTTATTTCTATAGAAAATTTTGCCAAAATTTTATTTCTATAGAAAATTTTGCCAAAATTTAATTTTTTAAAGAAAATTTTGTCAAAATTTTATTTCTATGGAAAATTTGTGGCTCGCAGGATTCTGGTCGTTAATTTGGGACCGGGTGTTTTTTTTTGACACAAGGACGAGCTCTATTGAAATGGGGTTATATACTCAAAAGAAGTGAACCCTATATGCAGTGTTGGGCAAAATTTATTCTAGCTAACGAATAAAAAGATAACGAATAAATTCGATTTAGTTTTTCTTTGGAATAACAAATATTTTTTTTATTCGTTTATTTGTGAAAACAAATAACTTCAATTTATTTGTTATCTTTTTATTTGTTATTCGAAAGTTTCAAATAAAATTTCAAATAATACACGTATGTGAAGAAAAAATTTTTTTCTCATTACCTCCTTCGCTTGAGAACGTTTTAGGCGTTTATAGCTCTGGTACTCTTCAAACGCATCCTTACCATATCGCCTCTTAAGGTGAGATATGAAGTTTGATGTTGAATTTTTCTCTCCTTTTATCTTAACAAAATCAGGCTCACATTTCACGCACACAGCACTGATATTCTTTACTCCGTCTTCTAAAATTCTGCAGAATTTTCCATCAAAAATGGAAAAACCAGATTCTCTTGAATCACTATTTTTGGATGTTGTACCTTCCGGTTCCATTCCTAGTTATAAAGACAATTATCGCTCCTCAAAAAAAGATTATTTTATCAGAAGAATTCAATAAATTCAATTTATTTTTTTGATTCAAAAAAATTATTATTTGTATGACAAATAACAACTAACGAATGACGAATAATTACTTGTAACACAAATAAACAGATAACAGTTGAAATTTAATTTCAAAAAATTCCAAATGAAAAATAACGAATAAAAAATTATTTGTTATTTTTTATTTGAATAAAAATTTATTGAATAACGCCCAACACTGCCTATATGGCACTAAAGCCAATTTAATTTTCTTTAAGTTTATGGATTTATTAAGGTTTGAGAAAGTTCATAATTTTTTAAAATTTGTAAATTTTGCTTCAAATTTATACAGAAAATTTTGTTAAAATTTTACATCTATAGAAAATTTTGAAAATAATTCATTTCTATAGAAAATTTTGTCAAAATTTTATTTCAACAGAAAATTGTGCCAAAATTTAATTTTTATAGAAAATTTTGTCAACATTTTAATTCTATAAAAAATTTTGTCAAAGCTTTTTCCAATAGAAAACTATGTTGAAATTTTATTTTTATAGAAAATTTTGTCAAAATTTTATATCTATAGAAAATTTTTGTGGCCATAGAAAATTTTGTCAAAATTTTCTTTCTATAGAAAATTTTATGTCTATAGAAATTTTGTTGCCATAGGAAATTTTGTTAAAATTTTATTTCTATTGAAAAGCTTGTCAAAATGTTATTTCTTTAGAAAATTTTATTAAAATTTTATTTCTATAGAAAATTTTGTCAAAATTTTATTTCTATAGAAAATTTTGCCAAAATTTTTTTCTATAGAAAATTTTGTCAAAATTTTATTTCTGTAGACAATTTTGTCAACATTTTATTTCTATAGGAAAATTTTGTTAAAATTTTACTTCTATAGAAAATTTTGTCACAATTTTAATTCTACAGAAAATTTTGTCAAAATTTTATTTTTATAGACAATTTTGTCAAAATTTTATATCTATAGAAAATTTTGTTGCCATGAATAATTTTTGTGGCCATAGAAAATTTTGTCAACATTTTATTTCTATAGAAAATGTTATCAAAATTTAATTTCTATAGAAAACTTTGTCAAAATTTTATTTCATATTTGTTGTTTTGATCTCAGCTTTAAAACCATTGCGTTGACTACAAGAGTAGGTTAGGTTAGGTTAAGTTAGATTAGGTTAGGGGGCAGCCCGATGTATCAGGCTCACTTAGACTATTCATTCCCATTGTGATACCACATTGGTGAACTTCTCTCTTATCACTGAGCCGGTTCCGAAAGGCGTTGCACATTGCAGTGAAACCACTTAGAGAAGCTTTGAAACCCTTAGAAATGTCACCAGCATTACTGAGGTAGGATAATCCACCGCTGAAAAACTTTTTGGTGTTCGGTCGAAGCAGGAATCGAACCCACGACCTTGTGTATGCAAGGCGAGCATGCTAACCATTGCACCACCGTGGCAACTACAAGAGTAGCTTAACCAACAGAGGAAATAATGTTTGTCAAATTTAGTTGGGCAAAGCTTTATAGACTGCAAGATGGTTGGATGGTTGGACGTTTTGGGAATTACCACATTCCTCATCAGCATCCTCTACTTGCAGCAAAACTATCAACCAATTATCATAATAAATTCGGGTAGTTCACTAAAGCCAAAGTGAACCACACTCGAACCCTCCGAAAAAAAGGTTTGTGATAGTTGGCCTTTGACTAAATAAGGAGGGTTCACTTTGAAGTGCAAACCAACAATAAAAAACAAAAAAAAACTAATAAAATTGTATTTCTAAGGAAATTTTGTTAAAATTTCACTTCTATAGAAAATTGTTTTCAAAATTTTATTTCTATGGAAAATTTTCTCAAAATTTTGTTTCTATACAAAATTTTGTCAAATTTTATTTCTTTAGAAATTTTTGTCAAAATTTTATTTCTAAAAAAAATTTGTCAACATTTTATTTTTAAAGAAAACTTTGTTAACATTTTATTTCTATAGAAAATTTTCTCAATTTTATTTCTATAGAAAATTTTGTCAAAATTTTATTTCTTTAGAAAATTTTGTCAAAATTTTATTTCTTTAGAAAATTTTGTCAAAATTTTATTTCTATAAAAATTTTTTGTAAATTTTCAATTTCCGTAGAAAATTTTGTAAATAAAATAAATAATTTTTCATAATTGTAATTGTATAGAAAATTTTCTTAACATTTTATTTCAATAGAAAATTTTGTCAACATTTTATTTCTATAAAAAAATTTTATTAAAATTTTATTTCTATAGAAAATTTTATCAAAATTTTATTTCAAACGAAAATGTTGTCAACATTTTATTAAAATTTTATTTCTATAGAAATTTTGTCAAAAATTTGTTGCAATAGAAATTTCGTCAAAATTTTATTTCTTTAGAGAATTTTGTTGTCCAAATTTTATTTCTTACAAAATTTAAAAAATTTTCTCAATAGAAATTTTGTCAAAAATTTGTTGCCATAGAAAATTTCGTCAAAATTTCATTTCTTTAGAAATCTTTGTTGTCCAAATTTTATTTCTTACAAAATTTAGAAAATTTTGTTGTCCAAATTTTAGTTCTTACAAAATTTAGAAAATTTTATTTCTATAGAAAAGTTTGTCAAAATTTTATTTATATAGGAATTTTTTTCAAAATGTTACTTCTATAAGAAAATTTGGAAAACAATTTATTTATATAAGAAAATTTGTCAATATTTTATTTCGTATTATATATTTTATTTCGTTTATATTAAGTAAGGTTTCATGTATTTTATGCAAGAGTCCCTGAACATGATTAAAAAATTCGTAATACTAAATTTCACATAATTTAAGAACAAGTATTTTCGAAAAAATATATGTTATGTAAAATTTCATCTATTTTATGTTATAGTTCATAAACTTATAAAAATTTACAAATTTATGTACAAATTCACAAATTTTATTTTTTGTATTTATATAGCGAAAATCTGGAATAACAGATTAAAGATTTGGCCAAGGTTTAGAGCTGAATTATGATATCTTCCGCTATTCTTCCATATCATTTGACTTTTATGTCTCAATTACTGGCAGCAAGAGGCACAAAGTTCAAACTTTCGTTTGTGTGCGTGTTTTTTTCTCCATACTTATTTTCAATTTAAATTTTAGGAGCGTGCGCATGCGCTTTTGTTTGAAATGAAATGAAAGTGCAAATATAAAACAGATGAAATACCAGGCCGACCAAACACACGCTCTACTCTCAATGATGATGAAATGATCTTAGCAACAATGTTCCTGACTAACAATGAAACTAAAAGCGCTATTTGAAGATGCCCCTACAATGGTGATGACGACGAACTGCCGCCCAATGGAGACAAAGCAAATATGCATCCAAATGCATTGGCTGATAATTTTGCATTCTGGTCGTTGTCCACACGTACTCCCAAAACAAATGAAGCGGCCTAGCAACCACTCTACACATCGCCTCTAGACCTGGCTCATAACAATGACAATTGCTGCCACAATTTTGAGTTTTTTTTTTACCCACCAGCCCCACCAGTGAAGTGAAGTTGAAAGCTAAGCTTATTTGTACAACAAAAGAAGAGTAGATGGGGGCATGGTTATGGTGATGATCTGTATCATGATTACTGCTTGACGACATGTCAAGTTTTTTGTTTTGGAAAGAAACCAAAAAAGATTCTTAAAAATAACGAAAGAAACAAATTTGTATCCCATGTTAAACAAAACAAAAAGTCGAGAGGGGTGAAATGAGTTTCTGGTAGAGGATGTTACTTTTTTACCATCATGGGATTCTAAATGCAATGCAAAGATCAACAGAGAGAGAGAGAGAGAGGAAATCAGTTTCCAAATCTGTTAAATTATTGCACGTAATGACTGGCAAGGGAATTATGATTATGCATAAAATTTTGGGGATCTTTTTTTGGGATGACTTTCGCCGCCTTGATTTACATTATACAAGGTGATATTTAAAGAAAGTCATTGCATTTGTAACAACATACAAAACTTAGAAGTTTTTCCAACAATTTTACCGACGGTAAACAGAGCCAAACAAAAAAAATTTTGTAAAAATTTTATTTCTATAGAAAATTTTGTCGAAATTTTATTTCTATAGAAAATTTGGTCAAAATTTTACTTATATAAATTTTGTCAAAATTTTATTTCTATAGAAACTTTTGTCAACATTTACTTCTGCAATTTTGTCAACATTTTATTTCTCTAGATAATTTTGTCAACATTTTAATACTATAAGAAATTTCGTCAAAAATTTATTTATATATAAATTTGATCAAATTTTTATTTCCTATAAAAAACTTTGTCAAAATTTTATTTCTGTAGAAAATTTTGCCAAATTTAATTTCTATAGAAAATTTTGTCAAAATTTTATTTCTATAGAAAATTTTGTCAAAATTTTATTTCTATAGAAAATTTTGTCAAAATTTTATTTCTATAGAAAAGTTTGTAAAATTTTTATTTCCGGAGGAAATTTTATCAAAATTTCATGTCCACAAGAATTTTTACCAAAATTTTGTTGCCATAGAAAATTTTGTCAAAATTTAATTCTATAGAAAATTTTGCACAAATGTTATTTTTGTAGAAAATTTTGTCAAAATTTTTTTTTATAGAAAGTTTTGTTTCCATAGAAAATTTTGTCAAGATTTTATTTCTATCAAAAAAATTTTGTCAAAATTTTATTCTACAAAAAAATAAAAGTTTGTCTAGATTTTATTTCTATAGAAAATTTTGTCATTTTGTTATTTCCAGAGGAAAATTCGTCAAAATTTTATTTCTATAGAAAATTTGGAAAAATGTTATTTCTATAGAAAATTTTGTCAAAATTTTATTTCTATAGAAAATTTGGAAAAATTTTACTTCTATAGAAAATTTTGTCAAAATTTTATTTCTATCAAAAAAAAAATGTCAAAATATTATTCAAAAAAAAAAGAAAAGTTTGTCTAGATTTTATTGCAATAGAAAATTTTGTCAAAATTTTGTTACCATTGAAAAGTGTCAAAATTTTATTTCTATAAAAAGATTTTGCCAAAATTTTATTACTATAGAAAATTTTTTCAAAATTTATTTCAATAGGAAATTTTGTCAAAATTTTATTTCAGTATCTTATCTTATCAATATTTCATTTCAGTAGAAAATTTTGTTGCCATAGACAATTTTATCAAAATTTTGTTTCTATAGAAAATTTTGCCAAATTTTATTTCTATAGAAATTTTTGTGAAAATTTTATTTCTATAGAAAATTTTGTCAAATTTTATTTCTATAGAAAATTTTGTCAAAAATTATTTCTATAGAAAATTTTGTCAAAATTTTATTTCTATAGACAATTTTGCAAAAAATTTATTTCTATAGAAAATTTTGTTACCATGGAAAATTTTGTCTAAATTTTATTTCTGTCGAAAATTTCGTCAAAACTTTATTTCTGTGGAAAATTTTGTCACAATTTTATTTCTATAGAAAAAAAAAAGAATATTTTATCAAAATTTTAGTTCTATAGAAAATTTTGTCAAAAAAAAATTTTTTTTTAATAGGAAATTTTGTCAAAATTTTATTTCAGTAGCAAATCTTATTAATATTTTATTTCAGTACAAAATGTTGTTGCCATAGAAAATTTTATCAAAATTTTGTTTCTATAGAAATTTTGCCTAATTTTATTTCTATAGAAATTTTTGTGAAAATTTTATTTCTATAAAAAACTTTGTCAAATTTTTATTTCCAGAGGAAATTTTGTCAAAATTTTATTTCTGTGGAAATAGTGGAAAAGTTTGTCTAAATTTTATTTCTATAGAAAATTTTGTCTAAATTTTATTTTTATAGAATATTTTGTCAAAATTTTATTTCTATAGAAAATTTTGTCAAAATTTTATTTCTATAGGAAAAATTTTGCATAGAAATAATTTAATTTCTATAGAAAATTTTGTCAATTGTTTATTTCCATTTTATTTCTATCCCATTTTATTTCTATAGATAATTTTGTTAAAAATTTTATTTCTATAGAAAATTTTGCAAAATTTTATTTCTATAGACAATTTTGCAAAAATTTTATTTCTATAGAAAATTTTGTTACCATGGAAAATTTCGTCAAAACTTTATTTCTGTGGAAAATTTTGTCACAATTTTATTTCTATAGAAAAAGAAAGAAAATTTTATCAAAATTTTATTTCTATAGAAAATTTTGTCAAATTTTTTTTTTCAATAGGAAGTTTTGTCAAAATTTTATTTCAGTAGCAAATTTTCTATAAAAAAGTTTGTCAAATTTTTATTTCCAGAGGAAATTTTGTCAAAATTTTATTTCTGTGGAAAATTTTGTCAAAAATTTATTTCTATAGAAAAAAAGTGTGTCTAAATTTTATTTCTATAGAAAATTTTGGCTAAATTTAATTTCTATAGAAAATTTTGTCTAAATTTTATTTCTATAGAAAAAATTTTCTATAGAAATAAATTTAATTTCTATAGAAAATTTTGTCAATTGTTTATTTCCATTCTATTTCTATCCCATTTTATTTCTATAGATAATTTTGTTAAAAATTTTATTTCTATAGAAAATTTTGCAAAATTTTATTTCTATAGAAAATTTTGCAAAAATTTGATTTCTATAGAAAATTGTGTTGCCATGGCAAATTTTGTCAAAATTTTATTTCTGTCGAAAATCTTGTCAAAACTTTATTTCTGTGGAATGTCGTGGCTAAATTTAATTTTTATAGAAAAATTTTTTTATAGAAATAAATTTCAGTTCTATAGAAAATTTTGTCAATTGTTTATTTCCATTTCCCATTTTATTTCTATAGATAATTTTGTTAAACATTTTATTTCTATAGAAAATTTTGCAAAATTTTATTTCTATAGAAAATTTTGTTGCCATGGAAAATTTTGTCAAAATTTTATTTCTGTCGAAAATTTTGTCAAAACTCTATTTCTGTGGAAAATTTTATCAAAATTTTATTTCTATAGAAAAAAAGAAAATTTTATCAAAATTTTATTTCTATAGAAAAAAAGAATTTTATCAAAATTTATTTATTTCAGTAGAAAATTATGTTGCCATTGAAAATTTTATCAAAATTTTGTTTCTATAGAAAATTTTGTTCCTATAGAAAATTTTGCCAAATTTTATTTCTATAGAAATTTTTGTGAAAATTTTATTTCTATAAAAAATTTTGTCAAATTTTTATTTCCAGAGGAAATTTTGTCAAAATTTTATTTCTATAGAAAAAAAAAAGTTTGTCTAAATTTTATTTCTATAGAAAATTTTGGCTAAATTTAATTTCTATAGAAAATTTTGTCAATTGTTTATTTCCAGAGGAAATTTCGTTACCATTTTATTTCTGTAGATAATTTTGTTAACAATTTTACTTCTATAGAAAATTTTTCAAAATTTTATTTCTATAGAAAATTTTGTTGCCATAGAAAACTTTATCAAAATTTTGTTTCTATAGAACATTTTGTTCCTATAGAAAATTTTGCCAAATTTTTTTCTATAGAAATTTTTGTGAACATTTTATTTTTATAAAAAATTTTGTCAAATTTTTATTTCCAGAGGAAATTTTGTCAAAATTTTATTTCTGTGGAAAATTTTGTCAAAAATGTATTTCTATAGAAAAAAGAAGTTTGTCTAGATTTTATTTCTATAGAAAATTTTGTCTAAATTTTATTTCTATAGAAAATTTTGTCTAAATTTTATTTCTATAGAAAATTTTGTCAAAATTTTATTTCTATAGAAATTTTGTATAAATTTTATTTCTATAGAAAATTGTGTCTGTTTTTATTTTATTTCTATAGAAAAAAATTTCTCTAGAAATAAATTTCATTTCTATAGCAAATTTTGTCAATTGATTATATCCAGAGGAAATTTCGTCACCATTTTATTTCTATAGATAATTTTGTTGTTGTTTTTTATTGCAGCTTAAAACCATTCATTGACTAAACTACAAATGTAGCTTAACCAACAGAGGAAAAGAATGTTTGTCAAATTTATTTGGACAAAGCCCTATAGACTGCAAGATGGTTGGATAGATAATTTTGTAAAAAAAATTATTTCTGTGGGAATTTTTGTCAAAATTTTATTTCTATAGAAAATTTTGTCAAGATTTTATATCTATAGGAAATTTTGTCAGAATTTTATTTCGATAGTAACTGTTATCAAAATTTTTTTTTATAGAAACATTTTATAAAATTTTATTTCTATAGAAAAATTCGTCATAATTTTATTTTTATGTTATAGGAAATTTTATCAAAATTTTATTTCTATAGGAAATTTTTTCAAAATTTTATTTCTATAGGAAATATTGTCAATATTTTAAATCTATAGAAAATTTTGTCAAAATTTTATTTCTATAGGAAATTTTGTCTAAATTTTATTTCTATAGAAATTGTGTCAACATTTTATTTCTCGGCTCTGCCCTGCTTTAGTTTTTTTCTTACATGATTCTCAACATAATCGTATTACAGTTGTTGTACACTGACCTTGTATTAGAGGTGTGCATGTGAGTAATATTTTGCTCACGAACACTCACGACAGGGAAAACTTAATCGCGCACACTCACGCAAAATATTTTTTGTAGGACTCACGCTCACGCACGTTCACGAAAAGAAAATTGGTACTCACGCACGAAAATCTTTTTAATGTCGTGACTCACGAAAAATGTCGTGACTCACGCAAAATGTCGTGACTCACGCAAAATGTCGTGACTCAAGAAAAATGTCGTGACTCAGGAAAAATGTCGAGGCTCACGAAAAACCTCGTGACTCACGAATAATTTTATGAGTGATTTACCTATAGAACCTGACTGAAAACATGAGTATGGTTAAAATCGAGTGCGTTATAAAACTCTTACCACCTAGAATGTCACTAAAATTATAAATGAATTCAACTCGTACGCATTTTATGTTCGTAAGCGGGATTATTTTCGTGAGCTTGTTTTTCCGAAATTCGTTACTCACGCACATTCACGAAGATATTATTTTCGTGACTCACACTCACGCACGACATTTGGTTGGTTAATCACCCTCACGCCGTTGCCGTCAGCGTGAGTCACGAAAATTTTTGTGAGTCATGACAATTTCGTGTCACGTGCACACCTCTACCTTGTATCAAAGTCAAATGCTAGCAGCCAAAAATCAGTTGTATCCTTCATAGCAGTTATGGTCATTGAACAACATTCGTGTCAACGACCATTGACATACAGTACATCCTGCTCTGTCCCTTTCCCATACATATGCCATAGAATTACCTCTCCCAGAAGAAATAAGTACCCCAATTGATTCAATGTCACAAAAAAGAGATACAAAATTTTATTTTTTTCCTGAAGGAGATTTGCTGTCTACCAAAATGTGCAGAGCAAAACTGTGATTTTTTTGCCTTTCGCCACTTGCATTTCGCGAACTCAGGCACTTCCACGAATTTAGTCCGCATTTTGTTGTTTTTTAAATTGGGTTAGATCTGCCCATGGGTCAATCAACTGTATCCAAAAAAAAAAAAAAAGCGCAAAAACACACACACCACAAATAAACGCCGCCGGGAGCGCATTATGGCATGCGGTAGTTTGGAGTGATGAATATTGTGGAAAGTTATTTGGAAGAAATTTTCTTTAAACTATGAAATGAAATAGAATGAATATGAAATGGAATGATATGGAATGGAAAGTCAAATGGATTCGATTGATATGAAATGTTGCGACATAGGTATGGAATGGAATAAAATGAAATGTACTGGAATGGAATGAAACGAAATAAAGGGGAATGTCATTAAATGAAGCGGAATGAAATACGGTATAATGGAATTGAATAAAACGAAATTTAGTGGAATTTAAAGAAATGAAAAATAGTGGAATAAAACTAAATGAAATGGAGTGGAATGAAATGAAATGGAAAAGAATAAAATGAAACGGAATGAAATAAAACTAATTATAGTGAAATGGGAGCAAAAAGTATGGAATGAAATGGAATTACGGGCATTGACATCAACTGCGGTATAAGGGAATAATTCTAGTGCAATGACTTTTTCAGCGAATGAAATGAAACAAAATTTAGTGGAATGGAATGAAATGAAAGTAAATCTAGAGAAATGGGATGAAAAACAGAGGAATGGTGTGTAAGGAAGTGGAATTAAATGAACCGCAATAGAATGTAATTAAATGGAGTGGAACGAAATGAAATAAAATCGAGTAAAATCTAATAAAAATGCACTCGATTAGAATGGAATAAAATGTAGTGCTATGAAACTAAATAGATTGGAATGAAATGAAATGATTTAGAGTAGAGTTGAATGGAATGGAATAGAGCGGAATGGAATGCTATGAAAATAAATGGCTAGGATTTGAATAAAATGATATGGAAGAATGGACTGAAATGCGTTGGAGTGGAATAGAATGGAATCAAGTAGAGTGGAATGGACATAAATGAAATGAATGGAACTAAAATGAATTGAATTGAAATAAAGTACAATCGAATGAAATTATATGAAGTGAAAATAAATGAAATGAACTTCAATGGAATGAAAGTAATGGAGTATAAATGGATTAAATTGAGTGGAATGGAATAAAGTGGATTTTAATGGAATGAAATTAATTGGAATGGAATAAAGTGGAATTAAATTAAATTAACATCCAGAATTACCTTTTAAGAGTCCACAAACCTTAAATAATAACACCTTACTTTATTCATTTGCGGGGTTTTTATTTACAATTCTTATACAAATGTGGATGAGAGTAATGAGTGGGCTGAAGAGGTGGCGATGAGTGGTGGGGTTTCGACGATGGTGAGCAGTGGGCTGCGCCGGGTTGGACGGTGGCGAAGACTGTTGCGATGATGAGGCGGTGCGAAGCTAACTGGTGGCAATGATGAATGGTGCGGTGTTGGCTGGTGATGATGATGATACGGTCGTTGATGGAACGGTGCGATACGAACTGGTGGCGATGATGAATAGTGCGGTGTCGGCTGGAGATGATGATGAGGTGGTGTCGGTGATGAAACGGTGCGATGGAAATGGGGTCGGTGTTGAACGTAATGGTGACGATGATGAAACGGTCGTTGATGGAACGGTGCGATGCTAACTGGTGACGATGATGAATAGTGCGGTGTCGGCTAGAGACGATGATGAGGTGGTGTAGGTGATGAAATGGTGCGATGGTAATGGTGTCGGTGTTGAACGGTGTGATGCTGACGGTTTCGGTGATGATGAGATGTTAACTGGTTACGACCATGAGACGGAGCGATGTTGATGGAGTCGGGCCGACTGGTGTTCGTGAACGAAGATTATGGAGTCGGGTCAGCTGGTGCTCGAGAAAGGGGAACGGCAATGATGTTGTTGTTGTAGCCCCTGGGAATTTATGTATGAACAAGTATATACGGCCGCAAGTTCGGCCAGGCCGAATCTTATGTACCCACCACCATGGATTGCGTAGAAACTTCTACGAAAGACTGTCATCCACAATCGAATTACTTGGGTTGTGGTATCTTAAAACTTCTTAACATCGTTTTCTAAATTGTGATTTAGTCCATATATGGTATATATTAGACAAAAAAGTTATGTATAGTTGTCTATAAATAATTACGAATCGATATGGGCTTTTTGTACGTAGAGAGCCAGAATTGAAATATGGGGGTCGCTTATATGGGGGCTATGTACAATTATGAACTTGATATGGACCAATTTTTGTGTGATTGGGGATCGATTTATCTGAGGGCCATATATAACTATAGACCGATATGGACCTAGTTAGGCATGGTTGTTAACGACCATATACTAGCACAATGTACCAAATTTCAAGCAGATCGGATGAATTTTGCTTCTCCAAAAGGCACCGGAGGTCAAATCTGGGGATCGGTTTATATGGGAGCTATATATAATTATGGACTGATAGGAACCAATTCCTTCATGGTTGTTAGATACCATATACTAACATCACCCAATAAACACAGAATGAGCGTTTTTCAAATGCAACACCTTTTCAGTTTGAGGGTAAATATAATTTTCAACATAAATTCAACTTGACTTGAAACAGCTCATCTTAAATACATCTTCAAATTGTTTGCGAATTACAACCAATTTGGCAAAATGTTGACGAAAACTTTGAAAATGTGTTGAAGATAATTGGAGAAAACTTTGACAAAACACTACCCTGAAATGCAACGAAAAAACCACATGGTTTTCAATACTACTTTGGACAACAAAGTTCGTGGAAGAAATACAAAAATGTGGAAATTTTTTAATAATCAATTGAAATTGCTTATAATAATTGGTAAGTAAAACTAAAACACGAAATGAAAACTTTAAGGAAGTCACTAAAATCAAATCTCTTTGCAGACAACTAAAATATTTGGATGCTGATTCTTGGACACATTAAGAGGCTGGCCGATGAAAAATTATAGTGGCTTATTGAGAAGAGAAAGTTTCCATAAATCAAAGTGCAACCAAAAAAACTTGGTATTTATTCTTTTCCATTTCAACAACTACTGGATGATAATTCGCATCACATCGATAGTTTAATTTACATCGCATCATCGGTTTAATTTGTTATTTTGTGAATTGAAATTGCTGAAAATTTATCCCAATTATCTGGTCATCAAGTTCCTGAAAATTGCCAGTATTTTAATAACAACAATTTTGTAACACCAACGTTCTTGAGGAAATCACGAAGTACGTGGTCAGTTGGAAGAAATACAAATTGGTAAGTCAAAATAAAAAGTGAAATGAAAACATAATGGAAATCACAAAACTCGATTGTTTTGCAGAAAACTAAAATCATTGGATGGTATATTCTTGGAAGATGTTGGCCGATGAAAAACCGATGAAGGGAACAACAAAGAAAAGTTTTCAGAAAACTTACAAGGTGCAACCAATTAAAACAAAGTGCAACAATTCCTATATCAAGAACTTCTGGATGAAAATGTGCATTACATCAATTTACATCCCGTCCTCAGTTTGATATTTTGTGATTTCCTCTTGCTGGAATCTATTCTAACACACAAGCCAGCAAGTTCCTCGACAGTAATTATTTCAAATTGCCAGCATATTAATTAATAGTTATTTGACACCAACATTATGGAGGAAATGGAATTATACATGTAAAAATGTTTAAGATATTTAAAGTTGTATTCATAGTTGTATTTATTAATACGTTTAATAAGATAATTACATTTTGATTGGTATTATATTATTATTTTTATATATTATTAATGTTATTTTTAAGATTATTATATTTGTTAACGAAAAAAATAATAAAATTTACAAAATCTCTAGAAATTTAGTATTGACTTTAAGATAGAACTAGGATTGACTTTCGTACAAATTGTGGTTTGAAAGTATTCGCAACAATGCTAATTTTTTATTTTTATCACATTGAAAACTGTTTGAGAAATTATCGAGTAGCGATGCATTTCAATTTGAGGATTACAATTGAGAAATTATTGCTATTGTGTTGAATTTTACTGTTGAGGGTAATGTCTGTTTTTTGTTGAGAACGCGATTTTCTCAACAATTTCTCAACTTGAATATTACCCTAATCCTTTGAAAAAATGTTTGAAAAATTATTGAATTTTAGTATTTTTCAAACGTTTGTGTTTATTGGGCACGTACCAAATTCCAACCGAATGGGAAGAATTTTGCTCTTCCAAGAGGCTCTGGAGGTCAAATCTGGGGATCGGTTTATATGGGGCCTATATATAATTATGGACCGATATCGACCAATTTTTGCACGGGAGTTTGAGGCCATATATTAACACCACGTACCAAATTTCAACTGAATCAGATGAATTTTGGTCTTCCAAGAGGTTCCGGAGGTCAAATGTGGTGATCGGTTTATATGGGGGCTATATATAATTATAAACCGATATGGACCAATTTTTGCATGGTTGTTAGAGACCATATACTAACACCATGTACCAAATTTCAGCCGGATCGGATGAAATTTGCTTCTCTTAGAGGCCTCGCAAGCCAAATCGGGGGATCGGTTTATATGGGGGCCATTAGCGTAGCTAGACAATTTTCCTAGGGGGGGCTATAGCCCCCCTAGCTAAAAATTTATATTTCATTTATTTATATTTCAATTAATGTTTTATTTCATAAAAATGAATAAAAAAATTAGACATCAAAATAACTCGAAAATTAATTTATAATAAAGCAAGTAAAAGTAGTTCCACACATTTCCCAGCAAAAAAATTTGGAAGTTCTTCCAAAGACACAACTTTAAAAGCACTTCCAGAAGATGTCCTCCCAATGATGTTCTTTATTTTAACTACCCAGGAAGTTATTTAAATTCAATTTTTTATAACTTGGTTTTTTCTTACTTTTAATGGGAAATTTTAACTTTTTTGTTTCAAATACCTTAAAAACGAAGTAAGAATTCATAAAATGGTACAAATAACTTGAATTTTGTCGAAAAAAATTCTAAATATAATCTGAAAAACTTGTGAATTTTTGAAAATATTTGAGGTCAAACGTTTCCGACAAGCATGAGAATCCATTAAAAATTATAAAAATTATTTATTTGACAAAATATAACAGAATTTTTTAATTTACATTCAAAACATTGAATTCGGATCACACCTAAAGAAGTCATGCAAATTCAGTGCAACGGCTGCTGAAATGGAGGACTTCCGTCCTATGACAAGCCCATGTTAAATTCATCGCTTCTTCGCCAATTTTGCACCACTTCCGGATCCAAAAAGATCATTTTCATTACTTTTTGGGCTGGGCTTGTTTATTTTTTATAAAAATGGAAAATCGTAAATAGGTTTTCAAATTCTGGGGGGGGGCTAAAATTTTTCTGGGGGGGTCTAAGCCCCCTCCCCAGAGGCCTTCCTACGCTTATGATGGGGGCTATATATAATTATGGACCGATGTGCACCAATTTTTGCATGGTTGTTAGAGACCATATACTAACACCATGTACCAAATTTCAGCCGGATCGGATGAAATTTGCTTCTCTAAGAGGCCTCGCAAGCCAAATCGGGGGATCGGTTTATATGGGGGCTATATATAATTATGGACCGATGTGCACCAATTTTTGCATGGTTGTTAGAGACCATATACTAACACCATGTACCAAATTTCAGCCGGATCGGATGAAATTTGCTTCTCTTAAAGGCCTCGCAAGCCAAATCGGGGGATCGGTTTATATGGGGGCTATATATAATTATGGACCGATGTCGACCAATTTTTGCATGGTTGTTAGAGACCATATACTAACACCATGTACCAAATTTCAGCCGGATCGGATGAAATTTGCCTTTCTTAGGGGCCTCGCAAGCCAAATCGGGGGATCGGTTTATATGGGGGCTATATATAATTATGGACCGATGTGGACCAATTTTTGCGTGGTTGTAAGAGACCATATACATACACCATGTACCAAATTTCAGCCGGATCGGATGAAATTTTCTTCTCTTAGAGGCCTCGCAAGCCAAATTTTGGGGTCCGTATATATGGGGGCTATACGAAAAAGTGGACCGATATGGCCCATTTCCAATACCATCCGACCTACATCAATAACAACTACTTGTGCCAAGTTTCAAGTCGATAGCTTGTTTCGTTCGGAAGTTAGCGTGATTTCAACAGACGGACGGACGGACGGACGGACGGACGGACGGACATGCTCAGGTCGACTCAGAATTTCACCACGACCCAGAATATATATACTTTATGGGGTCTTAGAGCAATATTTCGACGTGTTACAAACGGAATGACAAAGTTAATATACCCCCCATCCTATGGTGGTGGGTATAAAAAGAACAAATAGGGAAAATAAAAGACAAAACAAATAAATTATTGGGGTTAGACAATTAGGCTTCAACATACAGTTCGAGGAAGCGAGCTGCCTCTACTGGATGAGTGCAGAGTGAAATAGGTGTCAGGTCTGTCGGCTTTGCAGGACACGCAAAGAGATGCCTCGTGATGTGTGGTGATTGCCCACAATTCGGGCAGACATTCTGAATTGCTGGAGTCCGAAGGGAGAGGTAACTATTTAAGTAGCTGGAGATCCCCGATCTTAGCTGTGATAGCACCGACATGGTTTCTCTAGGAAGTCATCTCTTTTCGTCGCTGATATGTGGTGGTCTTCCCCTCAGTACAACGCTACACTGGACCGACACTGAACCGGCGATGATGTCGGGCCGACTAGATAACAATAAAATGGAAAGGAGAGGTGTCGGCTATACCAGAATTCGAGGGATGGGAACGAATCGCGGAAGCAGCCGAACTGCGGAAGTGTACGAATCACGGAAGCAGCCGTGTTGCGGAAGCGGACGCATCGCGGATGAACCGCAGAAGCACCCGAACTACCGAAGCAAACGAACTGCAGAAGCGAACGAATTGCGGAAGCGGACGAACCGCGGAAGCGTCCGAACTGCCGAAGCGAACGAACTGCGGAAGCGAACGAATCGCATTTTCATTTCATTTTATTGAGTACAAGATTAAAATCGTATGATTACAGTGCACGATTATAAATGTTAAAACATCTCCGATAAGCGGATGAATGAAACGACCCGCGGAAGCATACGAACTGCCGAAGCGAATAAACTGCGGAAGCGAACGAATCGAGTAAGCGGATGAATCGCGTAAGCGGACGAACCGCGTTAGAGGTGTGCTAGTATAGCCGTGAGAGGAAAGAGGGGTTGGGAGGAGGTGGTGGAGAGTGGTAGTTAACTACCATGATAGGATGCGAACGGATCGCGTTAAGTTTACAGATCTGGATGTGGAAGCGAACATATCTTGGAAGCGGACGAACCCCGGAAGCCGAAGGAAACGAACTGCGGAAGTGAACGAATTGCGTAAGCGGACGAACCGCGTTAGAGGCGTGCTAGTATAGCCGGAGGAGGAAAGAGGGGTTGGGAGGTGTGGTGGGGAGTGGTAATTTACTGCAATGATAGGATGCGAACGGATCGCCGTATATTTACAGGTCTGGATGCGAACGAATCTGTTTAAGATCAATCGGGTGCTGCTATCGGAAGTTCGGCAGCGGTTGGTACCACTCGTTTTACTACTCGTCAAGCTTCGGGTGATACATACCATCGACTTGAAAACCCCGCATTCTTAATAGGATGGTGCCACCAACCCAATGAGAATTATCCACATATACTCTATTTATGTTGGGTGTCGATTATCACTTTCTCCTTATGATACTTGTTGCCTTCGTAACCAAGAGATACTTTGGTCATAGTAATGTATGGTTGAATATGCGTATTTTTATACCCTCCACCATACGATGGGGGGTATATTAACTTTGTCATTCCGTTTGTAACACATCGAAATATTGCTCTAAGACCCCATAAAGTATATATATTCCGGGTCGTGGTGAAATTCTGAGTCGATCTGAGCATGCCCGTCCGTCCGTCTATTGAAATCACGCTAACTTCCGAACGAAACAAGCTATCGACTTGAAACTTTGCACAAGTAGTTGCTATTGATGTAGGTCGGATGGTATTGCAAATGGGCCATATCGGTCCACTTTTACATATAGCCCCCATATAAACGGACCCTTAGATTTGGCTTGCGGAGCCTCAAAGAGAAGCAAATTTCATCCGATCCGGCTGAAATTTGGTACATGGTGTTGCTATATAGTCTCTAACAACCATGCAAAAATTAGTTCACATCGGTCCATAATTATATATAGCCCCCATATAAACCGACCCCCCGATTTGGCTTGCTGCGCCTCTTGGAGGAGCAAATTTCATCCGATCCGGCTAAAATTTGGTACATGTTGTTAGTACATGGTCTCTGACAACCATGCAAAAATTGGTCCACATCGGTCGATAATTGTATATAGCCCCCATATAAACCGATCCTCCGATTTAGCTTGCGGAGCCTCTAAGAGAAGCAAATTTCCTCCGATCCGGCTGAAATTTGGTACATGGTGTTAATATATAGTCTCTAATGACCAGGCAAAAATTGGTCCACATCGGTCCATAATTATATATAGCCCCCATATAAACCGATCACCAGATTTAACCTCCAGAGCCTCTTGGAAGACCAAAATGCATCTGATTCAGTTGAAATTTGGTACATGGTGTTAATATATAGTCTCTAATGACCATGCAAAAATTGGTCCACATCGGTCCATAATTATATATAGCCTTTATATAAAACGATCCCCAGATTTGACCTCCGGAGCCTCTTGGAAGAGCAAAATTCATCCGATTCGGTTGAAATTTAGTTAGTATATGGTATCCAAAAACAATGCAGGTATTGGTTCATATCAGTCCATAATTATATATAGCCCCCATATAAACCGATCACCAGATTTGACCTCCGGTGCCTTTTGGAGAAGCAAAATTTATCCGATCTGGTTGAAATTTGGTACGTGGTGGTAGTATATGATATTTAACAACTATGCCAAAAGTGGTCCATATCAGCCCATATTCATATATAGCCCCCATATAAACCGATCCCGAGATTTGGTTTTGGAGCCTCTTCGAGGAGCAAATTTCATACGAGTCAGTTGAAATTTGATACATTGTGCTAGTATATGGCCGTTAACAACCATGCCTAACTAGGAAATAAGAGGAAATATGTACGAGCGATTGGCTCGTTACATAGATTGGATTTAAATGGAGTTGAAAGGAATCAAATGGAATTAAATGAAATGGAAAGGAATGAAATTAAATCAAATGAAACGGAGTTCAACGAAGTGAAGTGGAATAGAATGGAGTGGAATAAAATAAAATTTGATAAAAATGAAATGGAAATGAAAACGAAAAAGATTAAATTTGAAATAAATGGAGTAAAATAGAATTACCTGGAGTTTAATGGAATGAAATGGAGCAAAATGGTATTATAAGGAGCGCAATGAATGGAACGCAATTAAATGAAACAAAGCGGAATGAAATGAAATGAAATGAAATGAAGAGGAGTGGAGTGGAAGAGAATGAAATTAAGTGAAATAGAGCGGAATGGAATGAAATGGAATTAAATGAAGGTCAATTAATTTAAATGGAGTAGAATAGAATGGAATGGCATGGAGTAAATTGGAATACAATTCATTTAGTATATAGTAGATAGGCACAGTAGGAATATAGTACTTTTCCAGCTAGACGAAGTAGAAAGATTTTAAGCTTTAAAATTTGGATAATGTAATATAAATTGGAAGCATACAAAATTCAGTATTTAGTAGATAGGAACAATAGGAAATTAACTGAGATTAAAAACATGGAAATTAAGTTAAAGGAAATGAACTGAATTGAAATAAAATAAATCGAAATTAAATTGAATAGCATGAAATGAAATAAAGTTATATTTTAAAATAGTCGATAAAACCCCTCGTATATAAATTCATATAGACTTTAATGAATAAATCACAAATTTCCGCTTAATCTTCCATTTTTTTTTTTTTGGAAATTACCTCTTGACTTTAGCCAGTAAAGGATTATTTACGATTATTTTGTCGTCGCAAGAATGTTTTTCTTTCCATGCAATTTTTTGATTTTAATCCTGTGTTTTATTTTAACAAAAAAAATAAAACAACATTTTAATGAAGCCCACATAGCTGTGTAAGATTCTCATTCTTTTGCATTGCTGCAGAGTCTCATTCATTGGTGGATTCTTAAAGCAGAGAAAGTTACTTAAGTTTCTCCTTTGATGATAAAGATCAACAGGCATTGTGAAATTTTCTCCTCCTGTTTTCTTTTTTGAAGCGCAACTTTATGAAACAATAAATCTTGGTGTCACAAAAACGGGGTCAACAAAATTAACAAGAACTCAACAAACGAAATTAATTTTGGTGAAACATTTTCGTTTGATAAATGATACAGATACATAACCTGATGGTGTTTCAATGATAAAAAAAAACACATTCTTTTGTTTAGTGGCAATAAACATGGGCAAATATTTGAGATTTTTCATAAGAATTTTAGAATGAAATTGGAAAGATCTGGATAGGAATAAAATTTCGCCAAATTTTCTATAGAAATAAAATTTTCCATAGAGATAACATTTCTTAAAATTTTCAACAGAAATAATAATTTCCACAAAAATTTCTATACAAATAAAATTTACACAAAATTTGCTATATAAATATAATTTTGTCACTTTTTTGTATAGAAATAAAATTTTGAGTTAATTTTTTATATAGTAATAAAACTTTGATGAAAGTTTTCGAAGAAATTATATTTTTTACAAAACTTTTGTAAAAATGAAATGTCGTCATATTTTTCTAAAAAAAAAACAAATATATACGGCCGTAAGTTCGGCCAGGCCGAATCTTATGTACCCTCCACCATGGATTGCGTAGAAACTTCTATGATAGACTAACATCCACAATCGAATCACTTGGATTGTGGTATCTTAAAACTTCTTAACATCGTTTTCTAAATTGTGAGTTAGTCCATACGTGGTATATATTAGACAAAAAAGTTATGTATAGTTAAGTCTACAAATAATTACGAATCGATATGGACTTTTTGCACGGTACGTAGAGAGTCAGAATTGAAATGTGGGGGTCGCTTATATGGGGGCTATATACAATTATGAACTTGATATGGACCAATTTTTGTGTGATTTAGGATCGATTTATCTGAGGGCCATATATAACTATAGACCGATATGGACCTAGTTAGGCATGGTTGTTAACGACCATATACTAGCACAATGTACCAAATTTCAACTCACTCGGATGAAATTTGCTCCTCCAAGAGGCTTGAATCCTCTTGGAGGAGCAAGAGGCGGGATCAGAGGCGTGATCAGTTTATATGAGGCTATGTATGATTATGGACTGATATGGAGCAAATTTCAACTGAATCAGATGAATTTTGGTCTTCCAAGAGGCTCCGGAGGTCAAATCTGGTGATCGGTTTATATGGGGGCTATATATAATTATGGACCGAAGTGGACCAATTTTTGCATGGTTATTAGAGACCATATACTAACACCATGTACCAAATTTCAGCCGGATCGAATGAAATTTGCTTCTCTTAGAGGCCTCGCAAGCCAAATCGGGGGATCGGTTTATATGGGGGCTATATATAATTATGGACCGATGTGGACCAATTTTTGCATGGTTGTTAGAGACCATATACTAACACCATGTACCAAATTTCAGCCGGATCGGATGAAATTTGCTACTCTTAGCGGCATCGTAATCCAAATCGGGGGATCGGTTTATATCGGGGCTATATATAATTATGGACCGATATCGACCAATTTTTGCATGGTTGTTAAAGACCATATACTAACACCATGTACCAAATTTCAACCGGATCGGATGAAATTTGCTTCTCTTAGAGACTCCGCAAGCCAAATCAGGGGATCGCTTTATATGGGGGCTATATAATTATGTACCGATGTGGACCAATTTTTGCGTGGTTGTTAGAGACCATATACTAACACCATGTACCAAATTTCGGCCGGATCGGATGAAATTTGCTACTCTTAGCGGCATCGTAATCCAAATCGGGGGATCGGTTTATATCGGGGCTATATATAATTATGGACCGATATCGACCAATTTTTGAATGGTTGTTAAAGACCATATACTAACACCATGTACCAAATTTCAACCGGATCGGATAAAATTTGCTTCTCTTAGAGGCTCCCAAAGCCAAATCGGGGGATCGGTTTATATGGGGGCTATATTATGGACCGATGTGGACCAATTTTTGCATGGTTGTTAGAGACCATATACTAACACCATGTACCAAATTTCAGCCGGATCGAATGAAATTTGCTTCTCTTAGAGGCCTCGCAAGCCAAATCGGGGTATCGGTTCATATGGGGGCTATATATAATTATGGACCGATGTGGACCAATTTTTGCATGGTTTTAGAGACCATATACAACACCATGTACCAAATTTCAGCCGGATCGGATGAAATTTGCTTCTCTTAGAGGCCTCGCAAGCCAAATCGGGGGATCGGTTTATATGGGGGCTATATATACTTATGGACCGATGTGGACCAATTTTTGCGTGGTTGTTAGAGACCATATACTCACATTATGTACCAAATTTCAGCCGGATCGGATGAAATTTGCTTCTCTTATAGGCCTCGCAATCCAAATTTGGTGGTACGTTTATATGGGGCTATACGTAAAAGTGGACCGATATGGCCCATTTGCAATACCATCCGACCTACATCAATAACAACTACTTGTGCCAAGTTTCAAGTCGATAGCTTGTTTCGTTCGGAAGTTAGCGTGATTTCAACAGACGGGCGGACGGACGGACATGCTCAGATCGACTCAGAATTTCACCACGACCCAGAATATATATACTTTATGGGGTCTTAGAGCAATATTTCGATGTGTTACAAACGGAATGACAAAGTTAATATACCCCCATCCTATGGTGGAGGGTATAAAAAATAAAAATCTGTCAAATTTTCAGAAATAACAAGTATATACGGCCGTAAGTTCGGCCAGGCCGAAGCTTATCATGGACCGATATGGCCCATTTTCAATACCATCCGACCTACATCAATAACAACTACTTGTGCCAAGTTTCACGTCGATAGCTTGTTTCGTTCGGAAGTTAGCGTGATTTCAACAGACGGACGGACATGCTTAGATCGACTCAGAATTTCACCACGACCCAGAATATATATATATATATATACTTTATGGGGTCTTAGAGCAATATTTCGATGTGTTACGAACGGAATGACAAAGTTAATATACCCCCATCCTATGGTGGAGGGTATAAAAAATAAAAATCTGTCAAATTTTCAGAAATAACAAGTAAGGAAAGTCTAAAGTCGGGCGGGGCCGACTATATTATACCCTGCACCACTTTGTAGATCTAAATTTTCGATACCATATCACATCCGTCAAATATGTTGGGTGCTATATAAATATAGGGGTTTGTACCAAATACATACATTTAATAAATATCACTCGATTTGGACAGAATTTGATAGACTTTTACAAAATCTACAGACTCAAAATGTAAGTTGGCCAATGCACTAGGGTGGAACACAATTTTAGTAAAAAACAAGTATATACGGCCGTAAGTTCGGCCAGGCCGAATCTTATGTACCCTCCACCATGGATTGCGTAGGAACTTCTACTAAAGGCTGTCATCCACAATCGAATTACTTGGGTTGCGATAACACTTGCCGATGGCAAGGTATCGTAAAACTTTTTAACACTGTCTTCTAAATTGTAAGTTAGCCCATACGGGGTATATATTAAACAAAAAAAGGCCGATTAAATACGTATATAATCTAGTTTGACAAAATTTTCTATAGAAATAAAAATTTGACAAAATTTTCTATAGAAATAAAAACTTGACAAAATTTTCTATAGAAATAAAATGTTGACAAAATTTTCTATGGAAGTAAAATGTTGACCAAATTTTCTATAGCAATACAATTTTGACAAAAATTTCTATAGAAATAAAATGTTGACAAAATATTGTATAGAAATAAAATTTTGACAAAATTTTGTATAGAAATAAAATGTTGACAAAATTTTCTACAGAAATAAATTTTTTACAAAATTTTCTATAGAAATAAAATTTTGACAAACATTTCTATAGAAATAAACTTTTGACAAAACTTTCTATAGAAATGAAATTTTAACAAAACTTTCTATAGTAATAAAATTTGACAAAATTTTCTATGGAAATAAAGTTTAGGTAGATTACACAATTTTCTATAGAAATAAAATTTTGACAAAATTGTCTATGGAAATAAAATTTTGACAAACATTTGTATAGTAATAAACTTTTGACAAAACTTTGTATAGAAATGAAATTTTGACAAAACTTTCTATAGTAATAAAATTTGACAAAATTTTCTATGGAAATAAAGTTTTGGTAGATTATTTTTGGCGATATGGACCAATTTTTACATGGCTGTTAGAGGCCATATATTGACAAAATTTACCAAATTTCAACCGTATCGGATGACTTTTGCTCCTCCAAGAGGTTCCGGACGTCAAATCTGGGGACGGTTTATATGGGAACTATATATAATTATGGACCGATATGGACCAATTTTTGCATGGTTGTTAGAGACCATATACTAACACCATGTACCAAATTTCAACCGGATCGGATGAATTTTGCTCTTCCAAGAGGCTCCGGAGTTCAAATCTGGGGATCGGTTTATATGGGGGCTATATATAATTATGGACCGATATGGACCAATTTTTGCATGGTTATGAGAGGCCGTAAACTAACATCAGGTACCAAATTTCAACCGGATCGGATGAATTTTGCCCCTCCAAGAGGCTCCGGAGGTCAAATCTGGGGATCGGTTTATATGGGGGCTATATATAATTATGGACCGATATGGACCAATTTTTGCATGGTTGTTAGAGGCCGTATACTAACATCAGGTACCAAATTTCAACCGGATCGGATGAATTTTGCCCCTCCAAAAGTCTCCGGAGGTCAAATCTGGGGATCGGTTTATATGGGGGCTATATATAATTATGGACCGATATGGACCAATTTTTGCATGGTTGTTAGAGACCATATACTGACATCAGGTACCAAATATCAATCGGATCGGATGAATTTTGCCCCTCCAAGAGGCTCCGGAGGTCAAATCTGGGGATCGGTTTATATGGGGGCTATATATAATTATGGACCGATATGGACCAATTTTTGCATGGTTGTTAGAGACCGTATACTAAGACCACGTACCAAATTTCAACCGGATCGAATGAATTTTGCTGCTCCGGGAGGCTCCCCAAGCCAAATTTGGGGATCGGTTTATGTGGGGGCTATACGTAAACGTCGTCCGATATGGCCCATTTTCAATACCATCCGACCTACATCAATAACAACTACTTGTGCCAAGATTCAAGTCGATAGCTTGTTTCGTTCGGAAGTTAGCGTGATTTCCACAGACGGACGGACAGCCGGACAGACGGACAGACGGACGGACGGACAGACGGACAGACGGACGGACATGCTTAGATCGACTCAGAATTTCACCACGACCCAGAATATATATACTTTATGGGGTCTTAGAGCAATATTTCGATGTGTTACAAACGGAATGACAAAGTTAATATACCCCCATCCTATGGTGGAGGGTATAAAAAATAATGGAAACATTTAAATCTGAAGCAATTTTAAGGAAACTTCCCGAAAGTTTATTTATGATTTATCGCTCGATATATATGTATTAGAAGTTTAGGAAAATTAGAGTCATTTTCGATAAAAATCAGAAAAACATATATATGGGAGCTATATCTAAATCTGAACCGATTTCAATCAAATTTGGCACACATGACTATATTACTAATTGTACTCCTAGTGCAAAATTTCCACCAAATTGGGCCAAAACTCTGGCTTCTGGGGCCATATAAGTCCATATCGGGCGAAAAATATATATGGAAGCTATATCTAAATCTGAACCGATTTCAATCAAATTTGGCACACATGACTATACTACCAATTGTACTTCTTGTGCAAAATTTCAAGCTAATCGGGATAAAACTCTGGCTTCTGGGTCCACCTAAGTGCATATCGGGCGAAAGATATATATGGGAGCTATATCTAAATCTGAATCGATTTCAACCAAATTTTCCACGCATAGCTACAACGCAAAATCTACACCCTGTGCAAAATTTCAACCAAATTGGGCCAAAGCTCTGGCTTTTAGGACGATATTAGTCCATATCGGGCGAAGGATACATATGGGAGCTATATCTAAATCTAAACCGATTTCAATCAAATTTTGCACACTTGACTATACAGACGGACAGACGGACAGACGGACATGGTTATATCGACTCAGGGATCCACCCTGAGCATTATTGCCAAAGACACCATGTGTCTATCTCGTCTCCTTCTGGGTGTTACAAACATATGCACTAACTTATAATACACTGTTCCACAGTGTGGCGCAGGGTATAAAAATTTGAGTAAATTTCCTATAGAAATCAAATTGTGAGAAATGTTTTCGTAGAAATTATTTTTTTTTTACAAAATTTTTGTAAAATTAAAATGTCGTCATATTCTCCTAAAAAATAACAATCTGTTCAATTTTCCATAGAAATAAAGTTGGATGAAATTTTCTACTAAAGGGTGATACGGTCAAAATTTGGTCAATATAAACTTGTCGTATTTCTTTCAATTTTGCATTTAAATAACCTGAACACCCCTCATTTTGAAGGTGTGTGTGTGTGTAGAATGTTGCTCCTATTTTGATTTTCGAATTCACTCTTCAGTTGTCAAAATGCCGTCCAAGCAAGAAGGGCAGCGTATCAACATTTTGCTCGCGCATCGCGAAAATCCGAGCTACTCGCACGCAAAGCTGGAAAAGTTGCCAAATCAACCGTTACAAATGTAATTAAAGTGTTTGGGGAACGTTTGTCGACAGCCAGGAAGTCTGGATCGGGGGGAAATCGAAAACCGGAAGCCGCTGAGACGACAAAGAGAGTCGCCGGTAGTTTCAAGCGAAACCCTAACCTCTCTCTCCGAGATGCCGCAAATAAGCTGGGTGTATCGTCTACAACCGTGCATCGAGCCAAAAAACGAGCCGGACAATCGACTTACAAGAAGGTAGTGACTCCAAATCGCCATGATAAACAAAATAAGATGGCCAAAGCGCGATTTAATAATAACATTTCGTAAAATTTTCAATAAATGTAATAATTTCCAACAAATTTTATTTTTGAAATTTTGCTAAATTAGCTATAGAAATAAAATTTTCTATAGAAAAAAAAATTTTGCCACATTCAATAAAGTAAAAATTTTGCCAAATTTTCTATAAAAATAAAATTTTGCCAAATTTTCGATAGAAATAAAATTTTGCTAAATTTGCCATAGAAATAAAATTTTGCCACATTCGCTATAGAAATAAAATTTTCTATAGAAATGCAATTTTGAATAATTTTTCTATAGAAATAATATATTAACGATTTTTTGTAGACATAAAATATCGTCGAAAATTTCGATAGAAATAAAGAAGAAAATTAGAAATAACAAGTATATACGGCCGTAAGTTCGACCAGGCCGAATCTTATGTACCCTCCACCATGGATTGAATAGAAAATTGTACTAAATAAAGAGTGTCATCCACAATTAAGGTAACTCTTGCCGATGGCAACGTATCTTAATACTTCTTAACACCGTCTTCTCAATTGTAACTTAGTCCATACATAGAAATAAATTTTTGAAAAAATTTTCAATAGAAATAAAATCTTGACATAATTTTCTATAGAAATAAAATTTTGACTAAATTTTCTATAGAAATAAAATTTTGACTAAATTTTCTATAGAAATAAAATTTTGACTAAATTTTCTATAGAAATAAAATTTTTACAAGATAGAAATAAAATTTTGACATTTTCTATAGAAATAAAATCTTGACATAATTTTCTATAGAAATAAAATTTTGACTAAATTTTCTATAGAAATAAAATTTTGACTAAATTTTCTGTAGAAATAAAATTTTGACAAAATTTTCTATAGAAATAAAATTTTCTCTAAATTGCCTATAGAAATAAAATTTTGACAAGATAGAAATAAAATTTTGACATTTTCTATAGAAATAAAATCTTGACATAATTTTCTATAGAAATAAAATTTTGACTAAATTTTCTATAGAAATAAAATTTTGACAAAATTTTCTATAGAAATAAAATTTTGTCTAAATTGCCTATAGAAATAAAATTTTGACATTTTCTATAGAAATAAAATTTTGACATTTTCTATAGAAATAAAATCTTGACATAATTTTCTATAGAAATAAAATTTTGACTAAATTTTCTATAGAAACAAAATTTTGACATAATTTTCTATTGAAATAAAATTTTGACAAAATTTTCTATAGAAATAAAATTTTGTCTAAATTGCCTATAGAAATAAAATTTTGACATTTTCTATAGAAATAAAATTTTGACATTTTCTATAGAAATAAAATCTTGACATAATTTTCTATAGAAATAAAATTTTGACTAAATTTTCTATAGAAACAAAATTTTGACATAATTTTCTATTGAAATAAAATTTTGTCTAAATTGCCTAGAGAAATAAAATTTTGACTAAATTATCTATAGAAACAAAATTTTGATAACATTTTCTATTGAAATAAAATTTTGACAAAATTTTCAACAGAAATTAAATTTTAACAAAATTTTCTATAGAAATAAAATTTTGACTAAATTTTGTCAATATTTTATTTACAAATAAAATTTTGACAAAATTATCTATAGAAATAAAATTTTGATAACATTTTCTATTGAAATAAAATTTTGACAAAATTTTCAACAGAAATTAAATTTTAACAAAATTTTCTATAGTAATAACATTTTGACAAAATTTTCTATAGAAATAAAATGTTGACAAAATTTTGTAAAGTAATAACATTTTGACAAAATTTTCTGTGGTAATAAAATTTTGACAAAATTTTCTATAGAAATTTTGTTTGGGATTTTATTTTTGGGGATGGGCAATATATAACTATAGACCGATATAGACCAATTTTTGCATGGTTGTTAGCGGCCATATAATAGTGCAATGTACCAACCCAGCAAAAAAATTTGGAAGTTCTTCCAAAGGCACAACTTTAAAAGCACTTCCAGAAGATACAGTTCTTCTAATTCAATTTTTTATAACTTGGTTTTTTCATACTTTTAATGGGTAATTTTAACTGTTTTTGTTTCAAATAGGTTAAAAACAGAGTAAGAATTCATAGAATGGTACAAATCATTTAAATTTTGTCGAAAAAATACTAAATCCAATCTGAAAAATTGTGATATTTTGAAAATATTTGAGGTCAAACGTTTCCGACAAGCGTTACAATCCATGAAAAATTATAAAAACTTATAAAAATTATTTATTTGACAAAATATCATAGAATTATTTAATTTACATCCAAAATATTGTATTCGGATCACACCTAAAGAAGTGACGCAAATTCAGTGCAACGGCTGTTGAAATGGAGGACTTCCATCCTATGACAAGCCCATGTTAAATTCATCGCTTCTGCGTCAATTTTGCACCACTTCCGGATCCAAAAAGAATATTTTCATTACATTTTTGGCCACGCTTTTGTTGCTGGGAAATTTCACCACGTACCAAATTTAAACCGGATCGGATGAATTTTGCTTCTCCAAGAGCTCCGTAGGTCACATCTGGGGATCGGTTTAAATGGGGGCTACATATAATTATGGACCGATATGGACCAATCAAATTTCAACCGGCTCGGATGAATTTTGCTCCTCCAAGAGCTCCGGAGATCACATCTGGGGATCGGTTTATATGGGGGCTACATATAACTATGGACCGATATGGACCAATTTTTGCATGGCTATTAGAGACCATATACTAACACCACGTACCAAATTTCAACCGGATCGGATGAATTTTGCTTCTCCAAGAGCTCCGGAGATCACATCTGATGATCGGTTTATATGGGAGCTACATATAATTATGGACCGATATGGACCAATTCCTGCATGGTTTTTAGAAATCATATACTAACACCACGTACCAAATTTTAACCGGATCGGGTGAATTTACCTCTTCCAATGGGCTCCGGAGGTCAAATCTGGGGATCGGTTTATATGGGGGCTATATATATATTTATGGACCGATGTGGACCAATTTTTTCATGGCTGGTAGAGACCATATACCAACACCATGCATTAAATTTCAGCCGGATCGAATGAAATTTGCTTCTCTTAGAGGCTCCGCAAGCCAAATCTGGGGATCGGTTTATATGGGGGCTATATATAATTATGGATCGATATGGACCAATTTTCGCATAGTTGTTGGAGACCATATACTAACACTATGTACAAAATTTCAACCGGATCGAATGAATTTTGGTCCTCCAAGAGGCTCTGCAAGCCAAATATGAGCGCCAGTTTATGGGGGCTAACCTAACCTAACCTATGGGCTCTTAGAGCTATATTCCGATGTGTTACAAACGGAATGACAAAGTTAATACACCCCCATCCTATGGTGGAGGGTATAAAAATTTCGAGAAAATTTTTTATAGAATTGAAATTTTGAGAAAATCTTTAATAGAATTAAAATTTTGAGAAAATTTTTAGTGGAATTAAAATTTTGAGAAAATTTTTAGTGGAATTAAAATTTTGAGAAAATTTTTAGTGGAATTAAAAATTTGAGAACATTTTTTATAGAAACAAAATTTCGACAAAATTTTCTATAGATATAAAACTTATATAAATATAAAATTTCTATATATCTATTGATACCCACTAAATACATTACTAGATTAGAAAATCGAAAGTCTCCATATCCACTTCCATTTCCGGTGCTTGCATCCAATTCAAAAATTTGGTGCCAACAAAAATTCATTAATAAAATGTTTCCTATGGAAAAATCACAACAACAAATAGCAATTGAAATTTTCCATTTCTCTCCATATTTGATTGGCTGTATTCGTATTATGGTAGCAGCACCACTAGACCATTTGTCCACTGGATCATTGAGATTCTCACTCCATAGTGTGGCCCCTGCAATACCGGTAATAGATGTCAATTTTGAAATTTTAATTGTTATACTTTCATATCACCCATTTGGTTCAATCATTCAATCGGTTGCCAGTGCAAAGCTGACAACTTAGCTTGTGCTTTTGGTACAAATGAACGGCGAGGTTGGGACAAGGCGGTGGCCTAAGGTGACAGCTACAATTGCCACAAGAAGTACGCTTTAAAGAGAAGAGAAATACAAATTGGACATTTGTCAGTGTGCAATGATTCAATTTGAAAATTCATTGTGAATTCCATACCAGATGTTCCGAGAGCCACATCAGGTTTGGCGGTATCTCTATCCATATTACGTTACATTGTGGATTTTTTTTAGCTATTGGTTTGTATTCATAGGCATGCCTAGGCGATAACATAAAACTGTAGCGATGGAGGGATATCGTATGCAAAAAAAAAAGAAAATCTTCAAATCACCGCCATACATCTGTAAGACATTCACTCTTACTCCAATGTTAACGTAAGCGAAGCCATAATCGTCATAAACGCGCTACATACCTGGGTTGAGAGCCAATTTGAAAATCTCTATAGTGCTGAAGAGATTTTATGTTCCGGGCAATTTGAGGAGTTGCATTGTAAATAAACCCAATTTTTAGTTCACCTGTCGAGGGACGGCGGACACCCACTGTAGCCTACAAGTATCCATGTGTGACCTGATAGAGCTTTCTGTAGTTTTCCTTCAAAGTCTTCTGGTACCTTTGTGGAGTGAGCATGTGAATTGACGAGCCTTGTGGGTTGGTGGCGTTCGAGTTCCGGATCAAATCATCCAGACAGTTGACAAAAAAAAAAAAAAAAAAAAAATATATATATATATATATATATATATATATATATATATATATATATATATATATATATATATATATATATATATATATATATATATATATATATATATATATATATATATATATATATATATATATATATATATATATATATTTTTTTTTTTTTTTTTATATATATATAATGCACTGGGGTGGAACACAATGTTAGAAAAAACAAGTATATACGGCCGTAAGTTCGGCCAGGCCGAAGCTTATGTACCCTCCATCATGGATTGCGTAGACACTTCATCTAAACACTGCCATCCACAATCGAATTACTTAAGTTGCGGTAACGCTTGCCGATGGCAAGGTATCTTAAAAACTCCTAACACCATCTTCTAAATTGTATGTAAGTCCGTACGTGGTATATATTAAATCAAAAAAGATCGATCCAATGCGTATATAATTCAGTTTGACAAAGTAGACATAAAATTTTGACAAAATTTTCTACAGAAATAAAATTTTAACAAAAATTTCTATAGAAATAAAAACTTTGACAAAATTTTCTATAGAATGAAAATTTTGACAAAAATTTCTACAGAAATAGAATTTTAACCAAATTTTCTATAGAAATAAACTTTTGACAAAATTTTCTATAGAAATAAAATCTTGGTAGATTATTTTTGGCTCGAGTTGCAACCATGATTATGAACCGAATAAAATTTGAACAAAATTTTCTATAGAAATAAAATTTTGACAAAATTTTCTATAGAAATAAAATTTTGACAAAATTTTCTATAGAAATAAAATTTTGGTAGATTATTTTTGGCTCCAGTGGCAACCATGATTATGAACCGATATGGACCAATTTTTGTGTGATTGGACCAATTTTGGTATGGTTGTTAGCGACCATATACTAAGACCACGTGCCTAATTTGAACCGGATCGGATGAATTTTGCTCCTCCAAGAGGCTCCGGACGTCAAATCTGGAGCATGTTTTATATGGGGGCTATATATAATTATGGACCGATATGGACCAATTCTGGCACGGTTGTTAAAGATCATATACTAACACCATGTTCCAAATTACAACCGGATTGGATGAAATTTGCTTCTCTTGGAGACTTCGCAAGCCAAATATGAGGATCGGTTTATATGGGGGCTATATATAATTTTGGACCGATGTGGACCAATTTTTGCATAGTTGTTAGAGACCATATACCAACACCATATACCAAATTTCAGCCGGATCGGATGAAATTTGCTTCTCTTTGAGGCTCCGCAAGCCAAATCTGGGGATCGGTTTATATGGGGGCTATATATAATTATGGACCGATGTGGACCAATTTTCGCATGATTGTTAGAGACCATATACCAACACTATGTATCAAATTTCAGCCGGATCGGATGAAATATGCTTCTGTTAGAGGCTCCACAAGTCAAATCTGGGGATCGGTTTATATGGGGGCTATATATAATTAAGGACCGATAAGGACCAATTATTGCATGGTTGTTAGAGACCATATACCAACATCATGTACCAAATTTCAGCCGGATCGGATGAAATTTTCTTCTCTTTGAGGCTCCGCAAGCCAAATCTGGGGATCGGTTTATATGGGGGCTATATATAATTATGGACCGATGTGAACCAATTTTTGCATGGTTGTTAGAGACCATATACCAACACCATGTACCAAATTTCAGCCGGATCGGATTAAATTTGCTTCTCTTAGAGGCCTCGCAAACCAAATCGGGGGATCGGTTTATATGGGGGTTATATATAATTATGGACCGATGTGGACCAATTTTTGCATGGTTGTTAGAGACCATATACTAACACCGTGTACCAAATTTCAGCAAGATATGATGAAATTTGCTTCTCTTAGAGGCCTCGCAAGCCAAATCGGAGGATCGGTTTATATGGGGGCTATATATAATTATGGACCGATATTGAACAATTTTTTCATGGTTGTTGGAGACCATATACTAACACCATGTACCAAATTTCAGCCGGATCGAATGAAATTTGCTTCTCTTAAAGGTCTCGCAAGCCAAATTTGGGTTTCCGTTTATATGGGGGCTATACATAAGTGGACCGATATGACTCATTTGCAATACCATCCGACCTACATAAATAACAACTACTTGTGCCAAGTTCCAAGTCGATAGCTTGTTTCGTTCGGTAGTTAGCGTGATTTCAACAGACGGACGGACGGACGGACATGCTCAGATCGACTCAGAATTTCACCACGACCCAGAATATATATATACTTTATATATATATATATATACTTTATATATACTTAGAGCAATATTTCGATGTGTTACAAACGGAATGACAAAGTTAATATAACCCCCATCCTATAGTGGAGGGTATAAAAATGCTTTTCGATTTTCAGGCTAATTCATGTAGTCACTCTATGTTGTTGGTGCCTCGTACCCATGGACTGACTTAAACTGACGGTATAGGCTCGGTAATAGGATCTGTTCCGTATAAACTTTGGTCGCATCGGTACCGGGAGGAAATGCGGAACGATTTTAGTTATGAATTTCGAGACCTCTTTGTTAGTATTCCACGTTTCACTATAGACCCGAAAGTCTAAGTGTGGAAGTTATGCCCGAAGGTCTCACTGTGGGAAATGTAGGTCCGAAAATCTCAGTATGGAGAGGCCCAATGTTCTCTTTGTATTAAATGTAGGTCCGAAAATCTCAGTATGGAGAGGCCCAATGTATTAAATGTATGGTTGAACATCTCAGCGTGATAACTGCAGGCCCGAGGTTATGTATTTGGGTTCGAAAAACTCAGTATGGGTACTGTAGGTCCGAAGATCGAAATGAGTGAAAAACATGCTCGAAAGTCTCAGTGAAACCACTTAGAGAAGCTTTGAAATACTCAGAAATGTCACCAATATTACTGAGAGGCCATAATCCATCACTGTCATTTTGGTCTTTGGTCGAAACTAGGTTAGAACCCACGACCCTGTGTATGCAAGGCGGGCATGCTTACCATTGCACCACCGTGGCTCCCGAGACCCGAAGTTATCAATAAGGGAAATGTAACCACAAATGGGAACTGAAAATTGTAGTGCCGGGGGAAACAGAGTGCTCGAAAGTCTAAGCAACCTAAGTGTGGGGACCTATAGTCTCAGTATGGGAACTTTATGCTAAAGGTCTCTGTATGGGAATTGGAATCTCTGTATGGGAAGTTTGCTTGCAGGAACTCTCTATGTGGGAAATGTAGTCTCAAAAGTCTATGTGCGTGCAATAGTCTTAATGTGGGAACTTTGTGGGAAATGTAAGCCCATATACAGTGGTCTTGAAGGTCTCAGTGAGGGAACTCTCGAAAATTTCAGTATGGGAACCCTATACCTGAAGGTCTCTCTGTATTTACAGTAGGCCGAAAGTCTCAGTGTGATAACTGCAGGCCCGAGGGTATGAATGTGGGATCTATAGGTTCAGTATGACAACTGTAGACCGAAGGTATCACAATGACTAATATGCTCGCTCGAAAATGTAGGCTCGAAGGTATAAACATGGGAACTGTAGGGCCAGAGAGCTCATTGCTCGCCAATCCCAAAATGGGAACTTTATGCACGAAGGCCTCACTATAGGATATATAGACTTGAAAATTTCAGTTTGGGAACTAAAGGCCCGAAAGAAAATTTTGTCAAAATTTTATCTCTATAGAAAATTTTTGCAAAATTTTATTTCTATAAAAAATGTTTGCAAAATTTTATCTCTATAGAAAATTTTTGCAAAATTTTATCTCCATAGAAAATTTTTGCAAAACTTTATCTCTATAGAAAATTTTTGCAAAATTTTATTTCTATAAAAAATGTTTGCAAAATTTTATCTCTATGAAAATTTTTGCAAAATTTTATTTCTATAAAAATTTTTTTCAAAATTTTATCTCTATAGAAAATTTTTGCAAAACTTTATCTCTATAGAAAAATTTTGGAAAATTTTATGTCCATAAAAAATTTTTGCAAAATTTTATTTTTATAAAAAATATTTGCAAAAGTTTATCTCTATGAAAATTTTTGCAAAATTTTATTTCTATAAAAATTTTTGCAAAATTTTATCTCTACGAACATTTTTGCAAAATTTTATTTCTATAAAAAATTTTTGCAAAATTTTATCTCTATAGAAAATTTCTGCAAAAGTTTATCTCTATCGAAAATTTTTGCAAAATTTTATCTCCATAGAAAATTTTTGCAAAATTTTATTTCTGTAAAAAATGTTTGCAAAATTTTATCTCTATGCAAAATTTTTGCAAAATTTTATCTCCATAGAAAATTTTTGCAAAATTTTACCTCCATAGAAAATTTTTGCAAAATTTTATCTCCATAGAAAATTTTTGCAAAATTTTATTTCTATAAAAAATGTTTGCAAAATTTTATCTCTATAAACATTTTTGCAAAATTTTATTTCTATAAAAAATGTTTGCAAAATTTTATCTCTATAGAAAATGTTTGGAAAATTTTATCTCCATAGAAAATTTTTGCAAAACTTTATCTCTATAGAAAATTTTTGCAAAATTTTATCTCCATAGAAAATTTTTGCAAAATTTTATTTCTATAAAAAATGTTTGCAAAATTTTATCTCTATAAACATTTTTGCAAAATTTTATTTCTATAAAAAATGTTTGCAAAATTTTATCTCTATAAACATTTTTGCAAAATTTTATTTCTATAAAATATGTTTGCAAAATTTTATCTCTATAGAAAATGTTTGCAAAATTTTATCTCCATAGAAAATTTCTGCAAAACTTTACCTCTATAGAAAATTTTTGCAAAATTTTATCTCCATAGAAAATTTTTGCAAAATTTTATTTCTATAAAAAATGTTTGCAAAATTTTATCTCTATAAACATTTTTGCAAAATTTTATTTCTATAAAAAATGTTTGCAAAATTTTATCTCTATAGAAAATGTTTGGAAAATTTTATCTCCATAGAAAATTTTTGCAAAATTTTATCTCCATAGAAAATTTTTGCAAAATTTTATCTCTATAGAAAATGTTTGGAAAATTTTATCTCCATAGAAAATTTTTGCAAAACTTTATCTCTATAGAAAATTTTTGCAAAATTTTATTTCTATAAAAAACGTTTGCAAAATTTTATCTCTATGAAAATTTTTGCAAAATTTTATTTCTATAAAAAATTTTTTGCAAAATTTTATCTCTATAGAAAATTTTTGCAAAACTTTATCTCTATAGAAAAATTTTGGAAAATTTTATGTCCATAAAAAATTTTTGCAAAATTTTATTTTTATAAAAAATATTTGCAAAATTTTATCTCTATGAAAATTTTTGCAAAATTTTATTTCTATAAAAATTTTTGCAAAATTTTATTTCTATAAAAATTTTTGCAATATTTTATCTCTACGAACATTTTTGCAAAATTTTATTTCTATAAAAAATTTTTGCAAAATTTTATCTCTATAGAAAATTTCTGCAAAAGTTTATCTCTATAGAAAATTTTTGCAAAATTTTATCTCCATAGAAAATTTTTGCAAAACTCTATCTCTATAGAAAATTTTATTTAAACCGGAATTATTTCAGAGGGTCATAGAGTGAATTGTGCTGTCTAAATTCCTGTACTATTGGCGCATGCGTAGCAGCATAAATGTTTGGCGTTTATTCATTACATTGTTGATTATAGACGATTTGTAAAGCATTTCCCCATATAAATGCTTTTAATTGTTTTCCATTTTGAACTGGCTGGCTGCCTGACTCGGCTATCTTTCTCATCATATGTGGTATTGGAGCATTTCTTTCTTTGAGACTAAGTCGTCATTTCAGTTTTTTTTACATCTATTTTTCACATTTTTTGATGGCATTTTTGTGGGTTTTTCCTTTTTTGATGTTGTTGTCTATATAGTCTTCTACAATAATAACAACAACAAGACATAGCACAATAATAGAGTTCCATAGCACCGGCTAGACCATTTTGTAAAGGCAACTCTATTATCTGTGTGCGTACTTTTGCGCGTTTTCACTTTTTATTTGTATTAATTCATCACTCTGACCCTATCCCCTTTGTCTCGCCCTCCAAACTAAACGATCACCATGTGTTTACCTTTTACAAAAAAGAAGAGCGCGGTTTAAAAATAATTATTTTTTATAGTGAAACGCGTTTTGGAACACATCCATCAAAAAAAAAGCCAAAAAGCTACAAGTACATAAGACAAATTCACTTGTTACATATCATCGCATCATAGCCATAGAAGATAGCCACAACTTATGAGCATGCCACACGGGTCTATTGTCTGTCAATGTTGTTTTTTTTTTTTTTTTTGGGTAATGATTCCGTTTTTTTTTTGGTATTGAACAATGTGGTAAAATTGTAAATCCTCACTATTTCAGTCGATGTAATATGGTATTAAACCGGCTAAAACTTTCATTACGACTTCATTTCATTGCCATGTTTTTGAAATATTGTGTGGTTTAGTTTGTTGTTTTTGTTTTCATTGACGTTCCCTATAATCCAATGTACTCGTAATAAGCAAAATAAAGAATTTGGCAGCACTCTGTGATCAAATTGAAATCACTTGAGAGAAAGAAATCAGGTGGAAACAATTTTGTCTTTATACTTCTCTCACTTTAAGCCAGAATTCTCGATGTTCTCTTCTCAAATCTCAAGATTGTTTGTTGTTGTTTATTTCTCATTGGCATTGGCCTATAATCTAATGTTATAAAGAATTTGGCAGCACTCTGCGATCAAATAAAAACTCACCTCTATCCACCTTAGATAGACGGAATATATGATCAGCCAAGTCCTGCGTCGGAATAACTGGTAATCGGAAGGAGCAATGTCTGGGATATACGGTGGGTGGGGTAGGATTTCCCAGGTGAGTGTTTCCAAAAAAGTTTTTACGGGGGTTTGCAACTACGGCTGCCACAGTGGTTAGAATTCCACCAAATATGGTAGATAGTTTGCACTTTGGTAGATTGAATTATTGATGTTTTTGGTAGATTTTCTAAAAAAAATATTCTTCTCCACCTAAGAAGTACATCACAACTTTTCTAAAGAAATAAACTACAAAATTTTCTATAAAAATAAAATTTTGAGAACATTTTCTATAGAAATAAAATTTTGAGACACTTATTTCTAGGAATAAAATTTTGATAAAATTTTCTATAGAAATAAAATTTTGACAAAATTTTTCCACGAATAAAATTTTTATAAAATTTTCTATAGAAATAAAATTTTGAGATAATTTTCTATAGAAATAAAATGTTGAGATAATTTTCTATAGAAATAAAATGTTGAAAAATTAAATTCATGTTTTTTCAATCTCCAGGTCTTTTTTAAATATTTTATTTATTTTTCCCAATATTTCGCGATAACGACATTGAATCGCTTTCTCAGGGGTCTACAATAGATTTATAGAAATTACATTTCATAAATGACAAAATTTTCTATAGAAATAAAATTTGATAAATATTTGTATAGAAATAAGATTTTGACACAATCTTCTATAGAAGTTAAATTTCAACAAAATTGTCTAAAGAAATAAACTACAACATTTTCTATAAAAATAAAATTTTGAGAACATTTTCTATAGAAATAAAATTTTGAGACACTTATTTCTAGGAATAAAATTTTGACAAAATTTTCTATAGAAATAAAATTTTGACAAAATTTTTCCACGAATAAAATTTTTATAAAATTTTCTATAGAAATAAAATTTTGAGATAATTTTCTATAGAAATAAAATTTTGAGAAAATTTTCTATAGAAATAAAATTTTGAAAAATTAAATTCATGTTTTTTCAATCTCCAGGTCTTTTTTAAATATTTTATTTATTTTTCCCAATATTTCGCGATAACGATATTGAATCGCTTTCTCAGGGGTCTACAATAGATTTATAGAAATTGCAATTCATAAATGACAAAATTTTCTATAGAAATAAAATTTGATAAATATTTGTATAGAAATAAGATTTTGACACAATCTTCTATAGAAGTTAAATTTCAACAAAATTGTCTATAGAAATAAAATTTTGAAAAAAAATGTCTATAAAAATAAAATTTAGAGAAACATTTTTATAGAAATAAAATTTAGAGAAAAATGTCTACTTATTTATTTATTAAACTTATAGTAAATATAAGAATAATAGAGAATAATCTAGCATTTGCTACTTAGGCTATCAGCAGGAAAATTTTCTATAGAAATAAAATTTTGAGAAAATTTTCTATTGAAATAATATTTTGAGAATATTTTCTATAGAAATAAAATTTTGACAAAATTTTCTATCGGAATAAAAGTTTGACAAAATTTTCTTTAGAAATATTTTTTTATAGATATAAAATTCTATAGACATAAAATTTTGACAAAATTTTCTATAAAAGTAAAATTTTGACAAAATTTTCTATCGGAATAAAAGTTTGACAAAATTTTCTTTAGAAATAAAATTTTGAGAAAATTTTTCTATAAAAATAAAATTTTAAAAAAAATTTTCTATAAAAATAACATTTTGAGAAAATAAAAAAAATAAAATTTTGAAAAAATTTTTTATAGAAATACTATTTTGTACAAATTTTCTATAGAAATAAAATTTTGCGAAAATTTTCTTTAGAAATACAATTTTGTACAAAATTTTCTATAGAAATAAAATTTGATAAAATTTTCTATAGTAATAAACTTGTCTCTAAGAATAAAATTTGAACAAAAATTTTCTATAACATTTTGAGAAAATTTCTTATAAAGGGTGATTTGTTAAGAGCTTGATAACTTTTTTTTTTAAAAAAAACGCATAAAATTTGCAAAATCTCATCGGTTCTTTATTTGAAACGTTAGATTGGTCCATGACATTTACTTTTTGAAGATAATTTCATTTAAATGATGACCGCGGCTGCGTCTTAGGTGGTCCATTCGGAAAGTCCAATTTTGGGCAACTTTTTCGAGCATTTCGGCCGGAATAGCCCGAATTTCTTCGGAAATGTTGTCTTCCAAAGCTGAAATAGTTGCTGGCTTATTTCTGTAGACTTTAGACTTGACGTAGCTCCACAAAAAATAGTCTAAAGGCGTCAAATCGCATGATCTTGGTGGCCAACTTACCGGTCCATTTCTTGAGATGAATTGTTCTCCGAAGTTTTCCCTCAAAATGGCCATAGAATCGCGAGCTGTGTGGCATGTAGCGCCATCTTGTTGAAACCACATGTCAACCAAGTTCAGTTCTTCCATTTTTGGCAACAAAAAGTTTGTTAGCATCGAACGATAGCGATCGCCATTCACCGTAACGTTGCGTCCAACAGCATCTTTGAAAAAATACGGTCCAATGATTCCACCAGCGTACAAACCACACCAAACAGTGCATTTTTCGGGATGCATGGGCAGTTCTTGAACGGCTTCTGGTTGCTCTTCACTCCAAATGCGGCAATTTTGCTTATTTACGTAGCCATTCAACCAGAAATGAGCCTCATCGCTGAACAAAATTTGTCGATAAAAAAGCGGATTTTCTGCCAACTTTTCTAGGGCCCATTCACTGAAAATTCGACGTTGTGGCTCGTTAGTAAGTCTATTCATGATGAAATGTCAAAGCATACTGAGCATCTTTCTCTTTGACACCATGTCTGAAATCCCACGTGATCTGTCAAATACTAATGCATGAAAATCCTAACCTCAAAAGAATCACCCTTTAGGAATAAAATTTTAATAAAAATTTCTCTACGAACAAAATGTTGACAAAATTTAAATAAAAATAAAATTTGTACAACATTTTCTAAAAAAAAATAGAATTTAAAAAAATATTGAAATAAAATTTTGAGAAAATTTTTTCTAGAAATAAAATTTTCATAAAATTTTCTATAGAAATGAAATTTTGACAAAATTTGTTCTAGAAATAAAATTTTGACAAAATTTTCTCTAAGAATACAACATTTTGACAACATTTTTTATAAAATTAAAATTTTGACAAAATTTTCTATAGAAATAAAATTTTAATAAAATTTTCTATAGAAATAAAATTTTGAGAAAATTTTATATAGAAATAAAATTTTCTCTAGGAATAAAATTTCAACAATTATTTTTATAAAAATCACTTGATTCGAAGTACATATTTTTCTTTAATAACTATAGACATTTTATTTTTGGCTCGAGTGGAAACCGTGTTTGCAGCAACGTGCCCGAGGGTTATGATGATGCAAACTCACCTTGCTGAGCTTATCCAACTATAGTAACCTTTTAGCATGCAATGCTTGGCTCAAATGCAACAATTTCGTTCGATAAAAATCTCTTGTGATCCTTACATTCAAATACAGCAGCAGACAATTCATCACACCCAAGTGGTCCCAACAAATTCAGAGCCTTTTCCATGGATATTCGGCTTTGCCCAAGTTAACCTTCTCTCTTATCAATTAATGCTGCCCGATTCTATGTTTAGCTCAATGACAAGAAACCTCATTTTTTACAACCGAGTCCGAACGGTGAAACCACTTGAAGAAGCTTTGAAATACTCAGTACCAACATTACTGAGAGAGAATAATTCACTCAAAATGACTGAGAGGGAATAATCCACAACCGAAATACTTTTTGGTTGAAACTGTGATTGATCCCATGGCCTTTTGTAAGCAAGACGAGCATGTTAACAATTTCACCACGGCGGTTCTCATGGTGTGTAGTTATATCTCGAAATAAGCCATCTGTACACACCCACCACTAGAGCACCTCAACCTCCAGCAAATAACTAAATTCTCTCTTTTACCAAAGAGAGCTTTTAGTTCTATTATAGCACACTTGGACAATGTGACAACTACATTATTAATTCATGACAACTGTAAATATACATTTATGTAATTTGGACAAAATTATTTCATAATGTAAACTGTTATGTTCAAAATGTAGATCTCACAAAAACCCATAATAATGCAAAAAAAAGAGAAAAAAAACAACAACAACAAAAGACTATTTAAAGCCATTTAATTTGAAAACGACAAAAAAAATCATTAAGAAACTCACTTAACAAACAATAGAGCCGAAAGAAGAAAGACTTTCTTTAGTTGGAGTTTGGGTAAATATGTGATGGGTCAACTATTCATCATTTGAACGTTTTCCTTTTCACATTTTTAAACGTTACAGCTCTAATTTGCTTTAAAAGTGGTATAGAGCAAATGTAAAACTCACAACATGTTGGAATGAATTATCATTAGCTCATTGACGATGGCAATTGATTTCGTAATAGATTGTTACCTAGTGGCTTCCCATGCCATTGTAGTTAAAAGATGAAATATTTGAATGATGTTGAAGTTTAAGTTGAAAATATCACAAATTGTTTAATTTTAAACGAAGCTAAATGTATTTAATTAAATTAATAATAAATCATAACAATTAAATTGAATTTACTGTTTAAACGAATGTACGCCGCAATCAAAGAAAACGTCTACTTGGATTCAAAGATTTTGACCTTCGCTTCATTTCGGGCTAATAATGCGGCTCCTTTAAAATAAAAAAAAATTTATAGGAAGAAGTGTCTACTAAAATCATTAAAAACAAGTAAGGACAGTTTAAAGTCGGGCGGGGCCGACTATAGTATACCCTTCACAAAATAGGCCTCAGTTTCGGCGATCACCTCTTCATTGCAGCCAAATTTGTTTCCCTGCAAGCATCCTTTTGAGGTCTGAGAACAAGAAAAATTCGCTGGGGGCCAGATCTGGAGAATACGGTGGGTGGGGGAGCAATTCGAAGCCCAATTCATGAATTTTTGCCATCGTTCTCAATGACTTGTGGCACGGTGCGTTGTCTTGGTGGAACAACACTTTTTTCTTCTTCATATGGGGCCGTTTTGCCGCGATTTCGACCTTCAAACGCTCCAATAACGCCATATAATAGTCACTGTTGATGGTTTTTCCCTTCTCAAGATAATCGATAAAAATTATTGCATGCGCATCCAACAGAGGCCATTACTTTGCCAACGGACTTTTGAGTCTTTCCACGCTTCGGAGACGGTTCACCGGTCGCTCTCCACTCAGCCGACTGTCGATTGGACTCAGGAGTGTAGTGCCATGTTTCATCCATTGTAACATATCGACGGAAAAACTCGTGTGTATTACGAGTTAACAGCTGCAAACACCTCGCGCGGCATCCATTTTACACAGAGCTTCCGCATATCCAAATATTGATGAATGATATGACCAACACGTTCCTTTGATATCTTTAAGGCCTCTGCTATCTCGATCAACTTCATTTTACGGTCATTCAAAATCATTTTGTGGATTTTTTTGATGTTTTCGTCGGTAACCACCTCTTTCGGGCGTCCACTGCGTTCACCGTCTTCCGTGCTCATTTCACCACGCTTGAATTTTGCATACCAATCAATTATTGTTGATTTCTCTGGGGCAGCGTCCGGAAACTCATTATCAAGCCAAGTTTTTGCTTCCACCGTATTTTTTCCCTTCAGGAAACAGTATTTTATCAAAACACGAAATTCCTTTTTTTCAATTTTTTTCACAATAACAAAAGTTGTTTCACAAAAGACGCTCTATTTATCTCACAAACTAATTGACTTACAGACGCCAAATTTTGACACGAATCATTTGAAGGTTGGTACTATATCAAAATAATATGCATTTAATACTAGCGACGCCATCTATGTGTCAGACCGGGGACTTATCAGCCAACCAGTTATAACTGTTCCATAAATTGCAAAAGAAGCAAATCGACCATCATTTATGGACTCATCCACACTATTAGAAAGGGCCAGAATTCAATCTCAGAAGAGAGGTCAGAAAACATCAACCAACTCAAATTAAACTTCGAACTCTATATGGTCCGTCTTAGTCAGCCTTAGGTATTTGACTTACTTAGAATTCCCCAGTACTCATCAATCAGAAACAAGCCGACCTCCTACCCCAGCAACCTCAATAATCATCCCAGCTATCTACACTACGCATGACAGGACTCCAAATACATGGGGCCCCCTATTGACAACCTCCCGCAGAGTGTATCAGAAGTATCCAAAATATACGCCCACTTTCTTAAGAATTAGTACTTTCTAAGACTAATCTGCATAATCGGAAAAGGCCACTGAGGCGTGGTAGTTTATCTTGTTTTGAACCTGTGTCTAGCCACAATCCATTTTGTCACCTTTACGGACTAAATGCATAGGAGGGATTCATGGACTGTCAGTCAACGTCAATGAATCCAAGGCCATTTCAATCCTATCCAACTCCGCAAATATTAATAATGGAGCAGCATCATGTTTTTCGATAGTGTGCATCTCAGACTGAATTCGTTCTCGATAATCTCTCCAAAAGTTTACGCTGAAAATCAGGCAGTCTATTAAATTTTCTGTCATTATTAACGCCGCTGTTAGCTTCTGCGCAAAGTTTAAATTTCTGCATAAAATCATCTTTACAAAAAAAAAAAAAAAACACAAAAAAACAAATATACTGTCGTCACTTTACCCACAATTTTATGTGGGATTTCAGCAGTAGCATGAATAATAAAATGAAAAGGACGCATCTTTTAACCAACTTGAGGTACAAAGTTAATGCATCCCTTGTCCAATCAGGTCACCGTAGCTCCACTGTAAACCAAATCTTCAATCTCCTGTTCATTAATATTAATGGAGCCATCGTAGAGCAATGCTTCGGATATCTTCTTACGAAGAGTGTCTTTCAATTCCCTAAGTTTTGAACTATTTACAGTATTATGTTTATCCAGGAGTGAATTAAAATGGTCATCTTTGGATTCGAAGCGAAAACTGGGTCCAAACTGCCGTCGATCTCACCTCCATCTATTTGAGATAGGCTCCTCTATCGGGTTTCGTGAAAATTTTTAAAAGTCACTCCATAATATCCACATTTATAGCAGGAAAATTTCTATGGGGCACTATGCCTCACCAATACATTTCCAACATTTAATTTTAGTTTGCCCTGTAGTACCATATATCTCCAGCTCTAAAATATTGTGTTAGAAGATCCCTCCTTCCATGAATGAAATTGAACAAATTTCTCATGATTCCAGTACCAATTCAGAGTGCGCCACACTGTGGAACAGGGTATTATAAGTTAGTGCATATGTTTGCAACACCCAGAAGGAGACGAGTCAGGGTGGGCCCCTGAGTCGATATAGCCATGTCCGTCTGTCCGTGAACACATTTTTGTAATCAAAGTGTATATATATATATATATATATATATATATATATATATATATATATATATATATATATATATATATATATATATATATATATATATATATATATATATATATATATATATATATATATATATATATATATATATATATATATATATATATATATATATATCCAATATATAGCTTTCGGCCGATTTACACTCTTATTACCACAGAGGCCAATTTTTAACTCCGATTTAGTTGAAATTTTGCACAAGGAGTTGAATTAGCATTGTATGCATGCCAAATTTGGTTGAGATCGGTTCAGATTTAGATATAGCTCCCATATATATGTTTTTCTGATTTCGACAAAAATGGTCAAAATACCAAAATTTTCCTTGTTAAATCGTCACTGCTTAGTCGAAAAGTTGTAAAAATTACTCTAATTTTCCTAAACTTATAATACATATATATCGAGCGATAAATTATAAATAAATTTTTGCGAAGTTTCCTTAAAATTGTTTCAGATTTAAATGTTTCCCATATTTTTTACTAACATTGTGTTCCGCCCTAGTGCATTAGCCGACTTAAATTTTGAGTCTATAGATTTTGTAGAAGTCTATCAAATTCTGTCCAGATCGAGTGATATTTAAATGTATGTATTTGAGACAAACCTTTATATATAGCCCCCAACACACTTGACGGATGTGATATGGTATCGAAAATTTAGATCTACAAAGTGGTGCAGGGTATAATATAGTCGGCTCCGCCAGACTTTAGACTTTCCTTACTTGTTAATTCTACTCTTCTACTTCTACTTCAACTCTTCAAAATTAATTAAATTGTCTTTAACTTTTGGTATTTATCAAAGCTAGACAACATTAACAATAGGAGATGTGTTTTAAAACTTTATTTTAAAGACCTTTTCACTTGATACTGAATTTTGTAAATTAAGTTATCGTTAAAACGTTTCTAATGGTCTCTGGATAGCACATGAACAAAAAGTCGAAAAAATCGAAAAAGATGAAATGCGTATGGTCTCATTGGCTCGGAATCAATATCAAAATCATTAGTGTAAAGACAAAATCTTTGGAACCGGACAACATTTTTTTCAGCATGGGGAAAACTATGTTACGTTTCATATGATTCAAAAACTATTCTTGTATGTACGTATGTGTATACAATTATAAATAATTTTCAACACTTATTCGTTAGAAAAGTATTAATTTACTTTGTAAATTTCTATTCAAGTAGTTTTCATCTTACAGCATGATCCAGTCGAGTCGGCGAAACAAATATTTATTTTCGAGATTTGGATACCTGAGTAAATATTATTACTATTTAAGTAGGCTTACATACATGATTACCGGGTAATGAGAGCTTTTGCTGGGTTATAATGGCAAACATATTAGGCAAGGGACACAGCAAACACAATTAATTAAAATACTGTAGGTAAGAGAGCATATGAAAAGCATATACATATACACGAATAAATGTATTGATGTATGTATGATAGTAAACTGTAACATTTTGAGGTATTTTAATGCCGACATGATCATCGTGGACATGGTCGTGCTTTATGCTGTTACAGAAGAAAACAAACAACAACAATACACTTTACGACCGCAAATCACGCGTGAAAGTTATACTAAAAGAGTTGTTGTTGTTGGTGGTGTTTGTTATCTTACCTTAAATGTGAGTACCTTTGCATAGCCGTTGTTGTTGTTGTTCTTGTTTCATACTATTATTATGAGAGCCATTGGCTGTAGTTCAGTTACAATGTTATAGCTGTTGCCATTACGATATCTGTTTGTATTATGCATTTCCATGGACAATCACACCACCACCTCACTAACTTAATTTTGCTGTAATACTTTCCTTAACAACTGTTACCATTTAATCGATAATTATGCAAAGCTATGTTAGGAATTCGGAACAATTTGATAAAGTTGTATCATAGACCAATAAATGTAAAGACATCACAAATACGGTTGCCAGCCACTCAAGCCAAACATAATCTACCAAAATTGTACCCAAAAACCAACCAAACAAAAAATCTTATTTTGTAAAATTTTATTATACCCACCACAGAATGGTGATAGGGGTATAATAAGATTGTCATTCCGTTTGTAACACATCGAAATATCGATTTCCGACTATATAAAGTATATATATTCTTGATCAAGGAGAAATTCTAAGACGATATAAGCATGTCCGTCTGTCTGTCTGTTGTAATCACGCTACAGCCTTCAATAATGGCGCTATCGTCCTGAAATTTGGCACAGATTCTTTTTTTGTTTGCAGGCACGTCAAGTTCGAAGATGGGCTATATCGGTTCAAGGTTTGATATAGTCCCCATATAAACCGTAGTTGTTATCCAATTATCCTGAAATTGAAAATCTAAAGATATTTGAGGACCAAAAATGGTATGTATCGGTCCATGTTTTGTTATAGCCTCCATATAGACCGATCTCCCGATTTTACTTCATGGGCTTCTAGAAACTGTATTTACTATCCGATTTGCCTGAAATTGGAAATCTAGAGATATTTGAGGACCAAACAAAGCTGTGCCGAAGATGGTGTGTATCGGTCCATGTTTTGGTATAGCTCCCATATAGACCGATCTCCCGATTTTGCTTCTTAGGCGCCTAGAAACTGTATTTTCTATCCTATTTGCCTGAAATTGAAAATCTAGAGGTATTTTAGAACCATAAAGAGATGTGTCGAAAATGGGGTGTATCGGTCCATGTTTTGGTATGGCCTCCATATAGACCGATCTCCCGATTTTACTTCTAGGGCTAAACTGTATTTACTATCCGATTTGCCAGAAATTGAAAATCTAGAGGTATTTTAGGACCGTAAAGAGGTGTGTCGAAAATGGTCCGTATCGTCCAAGTTATGGTAAGCCCCCATATAGACCGATCTCTCGATTTTGCTTCTTGGACGACTAGAAACTGTATTTGCTATCCGATTTGCCTGAAATTGGAAATCTAGAGGTATTTTGGGACCACAAAGAGGTGTGCCGAAATTGAGGTGTATTGGTCCATTTTTTGGTATAACCCCCCAATCTCCCGATTTTACTTCTTGGACGACTAGAGACCATATTTTCTAGCCGATTTGCTTCACATTGAACATTTAGAGGTATTTTAAGATCACAAATAGGTGTGTCGCAAATGGTGCCTATCGGTCCATGTTTTGGTATAGCCCCCATATAAACAGATCTCCCGACTTTATTTCATGGGTTTCTAGAATGATTCAGGGTGGTGGGTATTTAAGATACAGCCCGTCCGAAGTTACTACTGTATATACTTGTTTTTAAATAAAACTTTTGTCAAAATTTTATTTCTATACAAAATGCTATCAAAATTTATTTTTATAGAAAATTTAAACAAAATTTTATTCCTATAGAAAATGTTGGCAAAAATTCATTTCTATAGAAAATGTTGTCAAAATTTTATTTCTATAGAAAATTTTGTCTAAATTTTATTTCTATACACAAATTTGTCACAATTTTATTTCTATAGAAAATTTTGTCAAAATTTTATTCCTATAGAAAATTTTGTTAAAATTTTATTTCTATAGAAAATTTTGTCAAAATTTTACTTATATAGAAAATTTTCTCAAAATTTTATTTCTAGAGAAAATTGTTGCAAGATTTTATTTCTATAGAAAATTTTGCAAAATTTTTTTTTTATAGAAAATTGTGTCAAAATTTTATTTCTATAGAAAATTTAGTCAAAATTTTATTTCTATAGAAAATTTTGTCAAAATGTTTATTTCTATAGAAAATTTTGTCAAAATTTTATTTCCATAGAAAATTTTTGCATGATTTTATTTCTATAGAAAATTTAGTCAAAATTTTATTTCTATAGAAAATTTTGTCAAAATTTTATTTCTATAGAAAATGTTGTCAAAATTTTACTTATATAGAAAATTTTCCCAAAATTTTATTTCTATAGAAAATTTTTGCAAGATTTTATTTCTATAGAAAATTTTGCAAAATATTATTTCTATAGAAAATTGTGTCAAAATTTTATTTCTATAGAAAATTTAGTCAAAATTTTATTTCTATACAAAATTTTGTAAAAATTTTTATTTCTATAGAAAATTTTGTCAAAATTTTATTTTCATAGAAAAGTTTTGCAAGATTTTATTTCTATAGAAAATTTTGTTAACATTTTATTTCTATAGAAAATTTTGCCTAAATTTTATTTCTATAAACAAATTTGTCAAATTTTTATTTCTATAGAAAATTGTGTCAAAATTTTATTTCTATAGAATATTTTGTCAAAATTTTATTACTATAGAAAATTGTGTCAAAATTTTATTTCTATAGAAAATTTAGTCAAAATTCTATTTGTATAGAAAATTTTCTCAAAATTTTTATTTCTATTGAAAATTTTCTCAAAATTTTTATTTCTATTGAAAATTTTCTCAAAATTTTATTTCTATGGAAAATTTTCGCAAGATTTTATTTCTATAGAAAATTTTCCAAAATTTTATTTCTATAGAAAATTGTGTCAAAATTTTATTTCTATAGAAAATTTAGTCAAAATTTTATTTCTATAGAAAATTTTATTTCTATAGAATATTTTGTCAAAATTTTATCTCTATAGAAAATTGTGTCAAAATTTTATTTCTATAGAAAATTTAGTCAAAATTCTTTTTGTATAGAAAATTTTGTCAAATTTTTTATTTCTATTGAAAATTTTCTCAAAATTTTATTTCTATAGAAAATTTTCGCAAGATTTTATTTCTATAGAAAATTTTCAAAAATTTTATTTCTATAGAAAATTTTGTCAAAATTTTATTTCTATAGAAAATTATGTTAAAATTTTTGTTTCTATAGAAAATTTTGTCAAAATTTTATTTCCATAGAAAATTTTTGCAAGATTTTATTTCTATAGAAAACTTTGTCAAAATATTATTTCTATAGAAAATTTAGTCAAAATTTTATTTCTATAGAAAATTTTGTTAAAATTTTATTTCTTTAAAAAGTTTTGTCAAAACTTTATTTCTATGGAAAATTTTGTCAAAATTTTATTTCTATAGAAAATTGTGTCAAAGTTTTATTTCTAAAGAATATTTTGTCAAAATTTTATTTCCATAGAAAATTGTGTCAAAATTTTATTTCTATAGAAAATTTAGTCAAAATTCTATTTCTATAGAAAATTTTGTCAAAACTTTTATTTCTATAGAAAATTTTTGCAAGATTTTATTTCTATAGAAAATTTTGCAAAATTTTAATTCTATAGAAAATTTAGTCATAATTTTATTTCTATAGAAAATTTTGTAAAAATTTTTATTTCTATAGAAAATTTTGTCAAAATTTTGTTTCCTTAGAAAATTTTTGCAAGATTTTATTTCTATAGAAAATTTTTGCCAGATTTTATTTCTATAAAAAATTTTGCAAAATTTTATTTCTATAGAAAATTTAGTCAAAATTTTATTCCTATTGAAAATTTTTGCAAGATTTTATTTCTATAAAAAATTTTGCAAGATTTTATTTCTATAGAAAATTTTGCAAAATTTTACTTCCATAGAAAATTGTGTCAAAATTTTATTTCTATAGAAAATTTAGTCAAAATTTTATTTCTATAGAAAATTTTGTCAACATTTTTATTTCTATAGAAAATTTTGTCAAAATTTTATTTCTATTGAAAATTTTGTCAAAATTTTATTTCCATAGAAAAGCAAGATTTTATTTCTATAGAAAATTTTTGCAAGATTTTATTTCTATAAAAAATTTTGCAAAATTTTATTTCTATAGAAAAATTTGTCAACATTTTATTTCTATAGAAAATTGTGTCAAAATTTTATTTCTATAGAAACTTTTGTCAACATTTTATTTCTATAGAAAATTTTGTCAACATTTTATTTCTAAAGGGTGATTCTTTTGAGGTTAGGATTTTCATGCATTAGTATTTGACAAATCACGTGGGATTTCAGACATGGTGTCAAAGAGAAAGATGCTCAGTATGCTTTGACATTTCATCATGAATAGACTTACTAACGAGCCACAACGTCGAATTTTCAGTGAATGGGCCCTAGAAAAGTTGGCAGAAAATCCGCTTTTTTATCGACAAATTTTGTTCAGCGATGAGGCTCATTTCTGGTTGAATGGCTACGTAAATAAGCAAAATTGCCGCATTTGGAGTGAAGAGCAACCAGAAGCCGTTCAAGAACTGCCCATGCATCCCGAAAAATGCACTGTTTGGTGTGGTTTGTACGCTGGTGGAATCATTGGACCGTATTTTTTCAAAGATGCTGTTGGACGCAACGTTACGGTGAATGGCGATCGCTATCGTTCGATGCTAACAAACTTTTTGTTGCCAAAAATGGAAGAACTGAACTTGGTTGACATGTGGTTTCAACAAGATGGCGCTACATGCCACACAGCTCGCGATTCTATGGCCATTTTGAGGGAAAACTTCGGAGAACAATTCATCTCAAGAAATGGACCGGTAAGTTGGCCACCAAGATCATGCGATTTGACGCCTTTAGACTATTTTTTGTGGGGCTACGTCAAGTCTAAAGTCTACAGAAATAAGCCAGCAACTATTCCAGCTTTGGAAGACAACATTTCCGAAGAAATTCGGGCTATTCCGGCCGAAATGCTCGAAAAAGTTGCCCAAAATTGGACTTTCCGAATGGACCACCTAAGACGCAGCCGCGGTCAACATTTAAATGAAATTATCTTCAAAAAGTAAATGTCATGGACCAATCTAACGTTTCAAATAAAGAACCGATGAGATTTTGCAAATTTTATGCGTTTTTTTTTTTTTTAAAGTTATCAAGCTCTTAACAAATCACCCTTTATATAAAATTTTGTTAAAATTTTATTTCTATAGAAAGTTTTGTCAAAATTTTATTTCTATAGAAATTTTTGTCAAAATTTTATTTCTATAGAACATTGTGTCAAAATTTTATTTCTATAGAAAATTTAGTCAAAATTTTATTTCTATACAAAATTTTGTCAAAATTTTTATTTCTATAGAAAATCTTGTCAAAATTTTATTTATATAGAAAATTTTTGCTATGATTTTGTTTCTATAGAAATTTTTTGCTAAGATTTTATTTCTATAGAAAATTTTGCAAAATTGTATTTCTATAGACAATTTTGTCAAAATTTTATATCTGTAGAAAATTTTGTCAAAATTTTACTTCTATAGTAATTGTTCTCAAAATTTTATTTCTAAGAAAATTTTCGCAAGATTTTATTTCTATGGAAAATTTTGTCTAAATTTTTTTATAGAAACTTTTTCCAAAATTTTATTTGTATAAAGATTTGATCTACCAAAACTTCAAGAATTCTACCAATCTACAAAACAGTAAAAAATCTACCATTATCGTGGTCACGAGTGCCTTTAAAGCGCTGTAGTTTGTCTGAACACCGTAGATGGCACTTTTTCTTCTTCGAAGCAAACAATCAAGATTTCAGCCGAAACTACTTTGTGGAGATTGCGGGCATAGGTTAGGTTAGGTTAGGTTAGGTTATGTGGCAGCCCGAGGTATCAGGCTCACTTAGACTATTCAGTCCATTGTGATACCACAGTGGTGAACTTCTCTCTTATCACTGAGTGCTGCCCGATTCCATGTTAAGCTCAATGACAAGGGACCTCCATTTTATAGCCGAGTCCGAACGGCGTTCCACATTCCAGTGAAACCACTTAGAGAAGCTTTGAAACCCTCAGAAATGTCACCAGCATTACTGAGGTGGGATAATCCACCGCTGAAAAACTTTTTGGTGTTCGGTCGTAGCAGGAATCGAACCCACGACCTTGTGTATGCAAGGCGGGCATGCTAACCATTGCACCACGGTGGAGGGAGCGGGCATAGTGCAAACATAGCTGAAATTATCAAATTCAAGTAAATAATTTGTATCAGGGTATTCCTAATTTGTCAGTAGCTACCGTTAAACTCCATACTGTATTCAGGCACAGTATGGAGTTTCTAGCTGAGAATAACTTAAAATTTTACATTTGCCAATTTACCAATGGAAATAGTTTACCTAGATTTAGCTTCTTTTGAAATTTTTAATTTTCAAATTTAAGATTTAAAGAATGTTGCAAATTCTTTAAAAACTCACATTAAGCACGAAACCACTTTCAGCTCTTTACCATTGGTAGATGGTAGTCCATGGGAGAAATGTCATGAAGACGATCTGTCAGGGCATACAGCAGCATCAACATTTAAAGCCATACCCGTAAACCGGAGATGATTTATACGGCGTTCAACTATTTTGACAATAAAACTTTGGCCTACAAGAGGCCAGAAAAAAAGAAACATTGACCAAAAACGAAGCAAACATAGAGGTGAAGTTTATGGCCACGCAAGTTGACTGTAAAAATAAACTCTTTTTGGTATGGCCTCTATTGTCCATTGGCCTCTGAAATAGGAATGTCAATTAAAAAAATCTTGAAAATTTCATATTTTAAATATACCTCGTCCTTGTTTTTAATTTAATTGTCATTCTTCCCTCATGGTAGGATTTCAAAATCATCTATTTTAGGCAGTGTCCATCACTTCTTTTTCAACTGACTTACTCTTCCGAGATTGACTAAAAAGTTAATTGTATCAATTAATTTATGAATTGAAAGTTTTTTCAACTTCAATCAACTTTTTAATTGGAAATATTTTGGTGATAACTTTTTCATGTCTTACTTAGATCAACCCTCCCTCTACTTTTCTTGAAAATTGAAAATCCGGAAATAAAAGCGTAGCCAAAAAGGCAATGACTATGAACACGGTTACTATATATGGTAACCGTGGTAAAATCTACCAACAAAGGTAGATTTTTTCCTGTTTGGTAAATTGGTAATTTTTGAGAGTTTAGTAGATTTTGTAAAACATTCCTCTTCAACTACGAGGTACTCCACAAATGTTTTACAGAAATAAAATTATGACAAAATTTTCTACAGAAATAAAATTTTGACAAAATTTTCTATATAAATAAAAATTTACAAAAAATTTCCTATAGAAATAAAATTTTGCAAAAAATTTCCTAAAGAAATAATATTTTGACAAAATTTTCTATCGAAATAAAATTTTGTCAAAATTTTCTATAGAAATAAAATTTTGACAAAATTTTCTATAGAAATTAAATTTTGACAAAATTTTCTATAGAAATTAAATTTTGCAAAAAATTTCCTATAGAAATAAAATTTTGCAAAAAATTTCCTATAGAAATAAATATTTGCAAGAAATTTCCTATACAAATAATATTTTGACAAAATTTTCTATAGAAATAAAATTTTGACAAAATTTTCTATAGAAATAGAATTTTGACAAAATTTTCTATAGAAATAAAATTTTGACAAAATTTTTTATATTTTTATTTATATAGAAAATTTTTTTCAATATTTTATTTCTACAGGAAATTTTGTCAAAATTTTATTTTGACAATTTTGTCAAAATTTTCTATAGAAAATTTTATTTCTGTGGAAAATTTTGTCAATATTTTATTTCTATAGGAAATTTATTCAATATTTTATTTCTATAGGAAATTTTGTCAAAATTTTATTTCTATAGGAAATTTTGTCAAAATTTTATTTCTATTGAAAATTTTATTATACCCTGCGCCACACTGTGGAACAGGGTATTATAAGTTAGTGCATATGTTTGTAACACCCAGAAGGAGACGAGATAGACACATGGTGTCTTTGGCAATAATACTCAGGGTGGGTCCCTGAGTCGATATAACCATGTCCGTCTGTCCGTCCGTCCGTCTGTCTGTGAACACATTTTTGTGATCAAAGTCTAGGTCGCAATTTAAGTCCAATCGCCTTCAAATTTGGCACATGTTCCTGATTTGGGTCAGAATAGGAAGAAATCGGTTCAGATTTAGATATAGCTCCCATATATATATTTCGCCCGATATGCACTAATATGGACCCAGCAGCCAGAGTTTTATACCGATTTGCTTGAAATTTTGTACAATCATAACACTTAGTCGTATAGTCAAGTGTGCAAAATTTGATTGAAATCGGTTCAGATTTAGATATAGCTCCCATATATATCTTTCGCCCGATATTTACTTATATGGCCCCAGAAGCCAGTTTTTTGGCCGAATTTGGTTGAAATTTTTCACTAGGAGTACAATTAGTAGTATAGTCAAGTTAGCAAAATTTGATTGAAATCGGTTCAGATTTAGATATAGCTCCCATATATATCTTTCGCCCGATATGGACTAATATGGTCCTAAAAGCCAGAGCTTTGGCCCAATTTGGTTGAAATTTTGCACAGGGAGTAGAATTAGCATTATAGCTATGCGTGCCAAATTTGGTTGAAATCGGTTCAGATGTAGATATAGCTCCCATATATATGTTTTTCTGATTTCGACAAAAATGGTAAAAATACCAACATTTTCCATGTAAAATCGCCACTGCTTAGTCGAAAAGTTGTAAAAATGAGTCTAATTTTCCTAAACTTCTAATACATATATTCGAGCGATAAATCATAAATAAACTTTTGCGAAGTTTCCTTAAAATTGCTTCAGATTTAAATATTTTCCCATATTATTTTACTAACATTGTGTTCCACCCTAGTGCATTGAGTCTATACATTTTGTAGAAGTCTATCAAATTCTGTTCAGATCGAGTGATATTTAAATGTATGTATTTGGGACAAACCTTTATATATAGCCCCCAACACATTTTACGGTTGTGATATGGTATCAAAAATTTAGATCTACAAAGTGGTGCAGGGTATAATATAGTCGGCCCCGTCCGACTTTAAACTTTTCTTACTTGTTTCTATAGGAAATTTTGTCAATATTTTATTTCTATAGGGAATTTTGTAAATTTTTTTCTATTGAAAATTTTGTCTAAATTTTATTTCTATAAAAAAATTTTGGTTTACCTGGTAGTAGAAGAGGAATGTTTGCAAAATCTACCAAACAGTAAAAAATGTACCATTTTTGGTAGAATTCTACCAAAATTATGATAAAATTTTCTAAAGAAATAAAATCTTGAGAAAATTTTCTATAGGAATAAAATTTTGAGAAAATTTTCTATAGGAACAACATTTTGAGAAAATTTTCTATATAGAAATAAAATTTTTACAAAATTTTCTATAGAAATAAAATTGAAATATAGAAATAAAATTTTGCAGAAAATTTTCTATAGAAATAAAATTTAGACAAAATTTTCTGTGAAAATAAAATGTTGACAAAATTTTCTATGAAAATAAAATGTTGACAAAGTTTTCTATAGAAATAAAATTTCGCCAAAATTTTCTATGGAAATAAAATTTTGACAAAATTTTCTATGGAAATAAAAAAAAAATAAAAATTTGACAAAATTTTCTATGGAAATAAAATTTTGACAAAAGTTTCTATAGAAATAAAATAAAGACAACATTTTCTATAGAAATAAAATGTTGACAAAATTTTCTATGAAAATCAAATGTTGACAAAGTTATCTATAGAAATAAAATTTCGAAAAAAATTTTCTATAGAAATACAATTTTGACACAATTTTCTATAGAAATAAAATTTTGACAAAAGTTTCTAAAGGAATAAGATTTTGGCAAAATTTTCTAAAGAAATAAAATTTTGACAAAATTTTCTATAGAAATAAAATGTTGCGAAAAATTTCCTATAGAAATAATATTTTGAAAAAATTTTCTATAGAACTAGAATTTTGACAAAATTTTCTATAGAAATATAATTTTGACAAAATTTTCTATAGAAATAAAATTTTGACAAAATTTTCTATAGAAATAAAATTTTGACAAAATTTTCTATAGACATAAAATTTTGCAAAAAATTTCTATACTTTTATTTATATAGAAAATTTTTTCAATATTTTATTTCTACAGGAAATTTTGTCAAAATTTGGTCAAAATTTTATTTTGACAATTTTGTCAAAATTTTATTTCTATAGAAATTTTGTCAAAATTTTATTTCCATAGGAAATTTTGTCAAAATTTTATTTCTATAGAAAATTTTGTCAATATTTTATTTCTATAGGAAATTTTGTCAAAAAAATTGTTTCCATAGAAAATTTTGTCGAAATTTTATTTCTATATAAAACTTTGTCAAAATTTTATTTCTGTTGACAATTTTGTCAACATTTTATTTTCATAGAAAATTTTGTCTAAATTTTATTTCTATAGAAAATTTTTGCAAAATTTTATTTCTATAGAAAAATTTTATTTCTGTAGAAAATTTTGTAAAAATTTTATTTCTATATAGAAATTTTTCTCAAAATGTTATTCCTATAGAAAAATTTCTCAAAATTTTATTTCTATAGAAAATTTTCTAAAGATTTTATTTCTATAGAAAATGTTATCATAATTTTGGTAGAATTCTACCAAAAATAGTAGATTTTTTACTGTTTGGTAGATTTTTCAAACATTCCTCTTCTACTACCAGGTAATCCACAATTTTTTTTATAGAAATAAAATAAAGACAAAATTTTCAATAGAAAAAAATTTACAAAATTGCCTATAGAAATAAAATATTGACAAAATTTTTACAGAAATACGATTTTCTATGGAAATAAAATTTTGACAAAATTTTCTATAGACATACAATTTTGCAAAAAATTTCCTATAGAAATAAAATTTTGACAAAATTTTCTATATTTTTATTTATATAGAAAATTTTTTCAATATTTTATTTCTACAGGAAATTTTGTCAAAATTTAGTAAAAATTTTATTTTGACAATTTTGTCAAAATTTTCCTTCTATAGAAAATTTTGTCAAAATTTTATTTCTATAGGAAATTTTATTTCTGTGGAAAATTTTGTCAATATTTTATTTCTATAGGAAATTTTGTCAAAATTTTATTTCAATAGGAAATTTTGTCAAAATTTTATTTCTATAGAAAAATTTCACAAAATTTTATTTCTATAGAAAATTTTCTAAAGATTTTATTTCTATAGAAAATGTTATCATAATTTTGGTAGAATTCTACCAAAAATAGTAGATTTTTTACTGTTTGGTAGATTTTACAAACATTCCTCTTCTACTACCAGGTAATCCACAATTTTTTTTATAGAAATAAAATAAAGACACAATTTTCAATAGAAAAAAATTTACAAAATTGCCTATAGAAATAAAATATTGACAAAATTTTCTATATTTTTATTTATATAGAACATTTTTTCAATATTTTATTTCTACAGGAAATTTTGTCAAAATTTAGTAAAAATTTTATTTTGACAATTTTGTCAAAATTTTCTTTCTATAGAAAATTTTGTCAAAATTTTATTTCTATAGAAAATTTTGTCAACATTTTATTTCTATAGGAAATTTTATTTCTGTGGAAAATTTTGTCAATATTTTATTTCAATAGGAAATTTTGTCAAAATTGTATTTCTATAGAAAATTTTATTTCTGTAGAAAATTTTGTCAATATTTTATTTCTATAGGAAATTTTGTCAAACAAATTGTGGATTACCAGGTAAAAGAGGTGGAATGTTTTGCAAAATCTACCAAACAGTAAAAAATTTACCATTTTTGGTAGAATTCTACCAAAATTATAATAAAATTTTCTATAGAAATAAAATCTTGAGAAAAATTTCTATAGAAATAAAATTGTGAGAAAATTTTCTATAGGAATAACATTTTGAGAAAATTTTCTATATAGAAATTAATTTTTATAAAATTTTCTATGGAAATAAAATTGAAATATAGAAATAAAATTTTGCAAAAAATTTTCTATAGAAATAAAATTTAGACAACATTTTCTGTGGAACTAAAATGTTGACAAAAGTTTCCATAGAAATAAAATAATGACAAAATTTTCTATAAAAATAAAATTTTGACAAAAATTTCTATAGAAATAAAATTTGACAAAGTTTTCTATAGAAAAAAAATTTAGACAAAATTTTCTATGGAAATAAAATGTTGACAAAATTTCTATAGAAATAAAATAATGACAAAATTTTTTATAAAAAAAATGTACAAAAATTTCTACAGAAATAAAATTTGACAAAGTTTTCTAGAGAAATAAAATTTAGACAAAATTTTCTATGGAAATAAAATTTTGACAAAAGTTTCTATAGAAATAAAATACTGACAAAATTTTCTATAAAAATAAAATTTTGACAAAAATTTCTATAGAAATAAAATTTGACAAAGTTTTCCATAGATATAAAATTTTAACAAAATTTTCTGGGGAAATAAAATGTTAACAAAAGTTTCTATAGAAATAAAATAATGACAAAATTTTCTATAAAAATAAAATTTTGACAAAAATTTCTATAGAAATAAAATTTGACAAAGTTTTCTATAGAAATAAAATTTTAACAAAATTTTCTATGGAAATAAAATTTTAACAAAAGTTTCGATAGAAATAAAATTTTGACAAAATTTTCTATAAAAATAAAATTTTGACCAAAATTTCTATAGAAATAAAAGTTGACAAAGTTTTCTATAGAAATAAAATTTAGCCAAAATTTTCTATGGAAATAAAATTTTGACAAAAGTTTTTAAAGAAATAAAATGTTGGAAAAATTTTCTAAAAAAATAACATGTTGGCAAAATTTTCTATAGAAATAAAATTTTGACAAAATTTGACAACACATGTGTGTTAATTCATTTTCATGAACGTATCGTTTTGAAATGAGCACGCTGTTCATGATTTTCATGGGTGTATACTGCGAGCCTCCTGAGAGAACATATAAAGACTTCATTCTAGTTTCAATTCGGGTACTTCGCCCACATATTACTGAAAGGTATTTTTTCTCAGATAATTTTTCGCCAAAGTAGATGGTATCTAAGATTCAGCATTGGTGGAATCATATATGGCATCTCTTGCCATCATCAATGTAAATACTAAAATAAATGTTGTAAATTCTTTCGCCTTTTGTTGGGTGTCCATGTCCATAGGTTTCTTTCCTTTTGGTCAAGAGAACAACGACCGACCAATCATTTCGTAGTTGGTTGTCCAATTCTCTAATCCTAAATACGATTGCCAATTGAGAGGAAAGAAATGCAAAAATAACAACAGCAATAAAAACACAGACACAGTCATACCAATACCATCACAAACGTTTAATACTCGGTTAATAACACAGCCATAAAAAATTTCAATGAATGGTTTTGAGAGCTGCTTGCCAACCAAGCCAAGGCTTGGCAAGACAAGAAGGAAGAATAATGGACACATTTTCCTTTTTTTCTGGGATTTTTTTTTTTTTGATTTTTGAAAAATAACAAAAAATAGTGTAAGTAAAACAATTGGTATCGACACGCTAAAGCAAACAAAAGTCAAGCATGCAAAATCCCCATTTACTTACTATTGGCATTGCATGGCATTGGGAATAGTGGAACCTGTATTGGGGCTGGACATCTCCTTTGCTATGTATTTGGTATTGTTGGCCAAAATAACTTGACTGCATTCATATGACATTAGCTGTCACAGAATTCGTATGTGAACGGACCATCGACCACAGAGAGGAAGCAATAAATGGCATAAAAACCTAAGCTCCCATTATCATGAATAGAAAGAGAAAACATTTCCTTTAGGGTGGATACAACATGAGTGTGTAGAGCTGTTCCTAAGAACACTGAACAAATCTGGCAATTTTACAAAAAAGGTTTTCAAATATCATAATTTTTTTTTTTCAATTTAATTAATCAAGTTATTTAAGAAATTCATTGAATATTGTGTGTGCTATATAAGCAGAACAAAGGACTTTAGAGACAATAACAACAAATAATTAAAAAAAAAAAACAAGTATATACGGCCGTAAGTTTGGCCAGGCCGAAGCTTAGGTACCCTCCACCATGGATTGCGTAGAAACTTCTACTGAAGACTGTCATCCACAATCGAATTACTTGGGTTGCGGTAACAATTGCCGATCGCAAGGTATCTTAAAACTTCCTAACACCGTAATATATACCACATAGTCCATACGTGGTATATATTAAACTAAAAAAGGCAGATTAAATACGTATATAATTAAGTTTAAAGTTTCTATAGAAATAAAATTTTGACAAAATAAAATTTTGACAACATTTTCTATAGAAGTAAAATTTGGAAAAAATTTTCTATAGAAATAAAATTTGGATAAAATTTTCTTTAAAAATAAAATTCTGACAAAATTTTCTATAGAAATAAAATTTTGACAAAATTTTCTATAGAAATAAAATTTTGACAAAATATTCTAAAGAAATAAAATTTTGACAAAATTTTCTATAGAAATAAAATTTTGACAAAATTTTCTATAGAAATAACATATTGACAATGTTTTCTATAAAAATAAAATTTTGGTAGATTCTTTTTGGCTCGAGTGGCAACCATGATTATGAACCGATATGGACCAATTTTTGTGTGATTGGGGATCGGCTATATATAACTATAGACCGATATGGACCAATTTTGCCATGGTTATTAGCGGCCTTATACTAACACCACGTTGCAAATTTCAACCGGATCGGATGAAGTTTGCTCCTCCAAGAGGCTCCGGAGATCAACTCTGGGGAACGGTTTATATGAGGGCTATATATAATTATGGACCGATATGGACCAATTCTTGCGTGTTTGTTAGATACCACATTCTAACACCATGTTCCAAATTTCAACCGGATCGGATGAATTTTGCTCTTCCAAGAGGCTCCGGAGGACAAATCTGGGGATCGATTTATATGGTGCTATATATAATTATGGACCGATATGGACCAATTCTTGCATGGTTGTTAGAGACCATATACTAACACCACGTACCAAATTTCAACCGGATCGGATGAATTTTGCTCCTCTAAGAGGCTCCGGAGGTCAAATCTGGGGATCGGCTTATATGGGGGCTATATATAATTATGGGTCGATGTGGACCAATTTTTGCATGGTCATTAGAGAACATATACCAACACCATGTACCAAATTTCAGCCGGATCGGGTGAAATTTGCTTCTCTTAGAGCAATCGCAAGCCAAATTTCGGGGTACGTTTATATGGGGGCTATACGTAAAAGTGGATCGATATGGCCCATTTGCATTACCATCCGACCTACATCAATAGCAACTACTTGTGCCAAGTTTCAAGTCGATAGCTTGTTTCGTTCGGAAGTTAGCGTGATTTCACAGACGGACGGACGGACATGCTTAGATCGACTCAGAATTTCACCACGACCCAGAATATGTATACTTTATGCGGTCTTAGAGCAATATTTCGATGTGTTACAAACGGAATGACAAAGTTAATATACCCCCATCCTATGGTGGAGGGTATACAAATACGTTTACGTATAGTAAAAGGAAATGCATTATTTTTCCAATAGATGGCGTTATTTATCTGTATCATCAGCCTTCTTTTTAATCCAATTTTGCATGACCAAATCGTAAAGTGTCTGATCTAATGTTCTCGATAGTTTCCGAATTCAATCTTTTTGATCTTATGTTGCGCTTCTTCCCATGAATCACGAAAATGATAGTATAAATCACAGTTTTAATTGGGCATAAAAGATACCTTAATAAACAAGTAAATAAATCGAAAAGTCGGGCGGGGCCGACTAGAATATACCCTGCAACACTTTGTAGATCCACATTTTCGAAACCATATCAAATCCGTCAAATTTGTTGGGTTCTATATATAATGATTTCTATTCCCCTATACATACATTTAAATCTGACTCGATCTGGAAAAAAATGTGTTAGACTTCTAAACAAAATGGTGTGGAACACATGGGAAACCTTTAAAGCTGAAGCAATTTTTAGGCAACTTCGTAATAGAAGTATAGGAACATTTACGAGTATGATTAGCTCAATGACAAGGGACCTACCTTTTTATAGCCAAGTTCGAAGGGCTTTCCACATAGCGGTAAAACCACTTAGAGAAGCTTTGAAACACTCAGAAATGTCACCAGCATTACTGAAAGGAGATAATCTACCGCTGGAAACATGATTGGGTTTGGTCGAGGCAGAGATTGTACTGTTGATCATAAGCCTAGAAAGGCTTCTGGGAAGTGGGCTTAGCACCCTCCAGAAAAATTTTAGACCCCACCCACTCCAGAATTTGAAAGTCTATTTACGATTTTCCATTGTATATTGTTACTGTACTAGGTCGTATCATCAACCGCTTAGTGGATTTCTGGTGACAAGTAATGAATTGTTTATTACATGCAAGTAGTGACAATTCACACTCGCTTCATTGTATGCCTTACTTATATGGTCGATGTTTTGCCAACCAACGACAGATTCGGATAGGCGACTGACTGAGACTTTGGACAAACATCTGCATCTACTGTATACAGCTAGGTGCAGACTGTGCTACGAGTGGCTCATTGCACACCGTTCCGCTCGAAGTTCGGTGATATTTTCATTGCGTCGTCTGAGGAATTTATTCCCAGACGTGAAAAAAATATTAAACAGAGAACTTTGGGCCTACTGTTCCACCACAGAGACCTTCGGGCCTACTGTTCCAACACAGAGACCTTCGGGCCTACTGTTCCAACACAGAGACCTTCGGGCCTACTGTTCTAACACAGAGACCTTCGGGCCTACTGTTCCACCACGGAGACCTTCGGGCCTAATGTTCCAACACAGAGACCTTCGGACCTACTGTTCCCCCACAGAGACCTTCGGACCTACTGTTCCGCCACAGAGACCTTCGAGCCTACTGTTCCACCACAGAGACCTTCGGGCCTACTATTTCTCCACAGAGACTTTCGGGCCTACTGCTCCTCCACAGAGACCTTCGGGCCTACATTTCCACCACAGAGACCTTCGGACCTACTTTTCCACCACAGAGACCTTCGAGCCTACTTTTCCACCACAGAGACCTTTGCGCCTACTGTTCCACCACAGAGACCTTCGGGCCTACTGTTCCACCACAGAGACCTTCGGGCCTACTGTTCCACCACAGAGACCTTCGGGCCTACTGTTCCACCAGAGAGACCTTTGGGCCTACTGTTCCCCCACAGAGACCTTCGGACCTACTTTTCCCACTCAGAGATTTTCGGGTCTACTGTTCCCCCACAGAGACCTTCGGGCCTACTATTCCACCACAGAGACCTTCGGGCCTACTGTTCCAACACAGAGACCTTCGGGCCTACTGTTCCCCCATAGAGACCTTCGGACCTACTGTTCCCCCAGAGAGACCTTCGGGCGTACTGTTCCACCACAGAGACCTTCGGACCTACTGCTCCCCCAGAGAGACCTTCGGGTCTACTGTTCCCCCACAGAGACCTTCGGGCCTACTATTCCACCACAGAGACCTTCGGGCCTACTGTTCCAACACAGAGACCTTCGGGTCTACTGTTCCCCCACAGAGACCTTCAGGCCTACTTTTCCACCACAGAGACCTTCGGGCCTACTGTTCCACCACAAAGACCTTCCCCACAGAGACCTTCGGGCCTACTGTTCCCCCACAGAGACCTTCGGACCTACTGTTCCGCCACAGAGACCTTCGGGCCTACTTTTCCACCACAGAGACCTTCGGGTCTACTGTTCCAGAGACCTTCGGGCACAGAGACCTTTGGGCCTACTGTTCCCCCAGAGAGACCTTTGGGTCTACTGTTCCCCCACAGAGGCCTTCGGGCGTACTGTTACACCACAGAGACCTTCGGGCTTACTGTTCCAACACAGAGACCTTCGGGCCTACTGTTCTAACACAGAGACCTTCGGTTCACTGTTCCGCCACAGAGACCTACGGGCCTACTGTTCCCCCACAGAGACCTTCGGGCTTACTATTCCACACAGAGACCTTCAGACCTACTGTTGTAACACAGAGACTTACGGGCCTACTGTCCCCCCACAGAGACCTTCGGACCTACTGTTCCGCCACAGAGACCTACTATTCGCTCGTAGATTAGCTAGTAGCCGTAGTAGAAGTTTACATGATAATCATCAGAATATTTTCCTCACGCACACTCACGACGGAGAACTCTTATTCACGCACGATAATTTTTGGTAGGGTCACGCTCACGCACGTTCACGAAAAGAAAATTTGTGCTCACGCACGAAAAATGTCGTGACTCACGAATAATTTTATGAGTAATTTACCTATAGAACCTGACTAAAAACATGAGTATGATTAACATCGAGAGCGTTATAAAACTCCTAACACCTAAAATTATAAATGAATTCAACTCGTAAGCATTTTACGTTCGTAAGCGGGATTAATTTCGTGAGCGTGTTTTTCCGAAATTCGTTACTGACGCACTCTCACGACGATATTATTTTCGTGACTCACGCTAACGCACAATATTTGATTGGTTAATCACGCTCACGCCCACTTACTCTGCTGCCGTCAGCGTTACTGACGACTCACGCATGAGTCACGAAAAAGTTCGTGAGTCACGACAATTTCGTGTCACGTGTACACCTCTATTACCGGCCCGAAGCTGATTCCGACTGTCACACCACTGCAACACCGTCTCTACAACAATCAACTGCAGCAACACTAGCAACTGCCTGAAAGCCGACGATCTCATCAGCAGTTCCCGATTATCTCCAAATCGACAAACAAACATGTACCCGATCAGCTACAAATCGACGAATGCCGAACTTCCCAATCGCCAACGAGCCAAATTACTCAACAACGACCCAACATCCATATCTCAACGAATTCCGTAGCCTCCGATTGTCTACGAATCACCAACTACGCAGCATAGACGAACCGATATTCTCCTCCACTACCGATTACAAACGAACCAAACTTCCCCTCAACTTCCGAAGATCGACAATGCTTAGTACTAAGTTCGTTTCTGCGAAAACCGAATATCTTCATCTATCTCCGTAAATAGGGTCCCAAACCTAGGGATGCTAATTTATTTATGCGAAATAATATGTCTGCTTATTTTTTCGTGCGAAAATTTCTGGGTTGTATAAATATTTGTTGGAAAATGCTCAAAATAAAAATTTCGCATTTATTCCGCGCTAACGTTTTTTATATGGAGTATAACAGTTTTTCGTTCGAAAACGTCATCTTAGTACTAGGCTTAAGCCGGCGTTCTCATCACTACGGATAATCAACGAACCCAATTTATCGTCGACCACGAATGATCTACGAAGCGAATACCTCATCAATTACCGAAGCTTTTCGAGCCGACGTCCTCATACATCACTGTTCGTCAACAAGCCGAATAATCAACGACCACCGACCATCAAGAAACCGACGCACTCATCAAGGAATGCCTGCTCCCATTGGATTCCAATCATATTAGAGATTGTCAAATATCACACAAGTAGTTTTTTTTTAGTTTTTTTTTTGTTTTATCAATTAAACCGAAATTTTTGAGACTAACTTGAAAATATTGAGCTGGGGAAAATTTTTTTAGCAAAATAAATTATTCGCTTAACATACGTAGATTTTAGTAGATCATTTTAACAATGGACATTTTTTTCTGTATGAATGTAATTATATTCTCTCCAAGACAATTACACGTAAATCAACCCTTACCTTTAATTTCCAGCGGAGATTTCCTATGATTAGAGCATAGGTTGTGACCGCTAATTGAAAATCGAAGATTATTCGATTACGAGTAACTCAGGAGAAATTTTGATAATTGTGCACAAAATTCGTTGATAATGAGGCCATTAAATAATCGATTAATTTGTTTATTGTTTCTCAGCAAAAATACAAAAATTAATTTTTGTAACCCCATTGGAACCACTCCTCCCCCCTTACTCATACAATGAAGAAAAACAAATTCAATACTGCAGAAATAATTGAAAAAATTTGCTTTGTTTCCTATATTTAGAAGAAGAAGAAACAAAAAAAAACAACAACCAACACACTAATTATTTTTATTTCATTTTTGGCCAAGTGAAAGTTCTTTTTTTTTTGGATATATAGAAAAAATTTCGATATGAAGTGTTTGTACATCATCTAATCTTTTTTCTATTGTAAATTGTTTTAAATTGTATATTAAAGTACAAAATTTAATGTCTTTTTTGTTTTGTAATTTTTTTCCCTTCCTTCGCATGGTCATACATTTATTTGTTCATTGTCCATTTCATTTGTCCGTCCTGATCCATTATTGTGGTCGTGCGAAACTATTGGTAAATCATGGAAGATTTGCTGTGGTAGATTAAAGATTAATTGTTTCTTTTTTTTCTTTCTTTTTAGAAAACATAATTTTTTTGTTATTATTTTTTTTTTTATCGAATATTGAGAATAATTTTGCTATTCTTGCCAAGAGCCATACATTTACATTGTCTTGAGATCTTCCTCGCATGACTTTAATTTTAAGGTAATGGTGTTGCTTCTGCTGTTGCTGTTGCCATTCCCACCGAGCGACATGAATTCCAGCCAACTCGACAGGAGAGGAAGAAATTACCACCACCACCAACAGTAACAACAACAAAAAATATGCGAAATATAAAATAATAGCAATTTAGCACAGCTGTCGTGTGGCGTTGGTTGGTTGGTTATACTCTAGGAAAGCTCTAATTATTGGTGCCTTCGAATTGGACATATGGGGGTATACACCCATCTGAGTACATTAGGGTTAGAAAATTTCTCCTATTTTTTTTTTGTTATATATGAACAAGTATATACGGCCGTAAGTTCGGCCAGGCCGAATCTTATGTACCCTCCACCATGGATTACGTAGAAACTTCTACTAAAGACGGTCATCTACAATTAAATTACTTGGGTTGCGGCCGATGGCAAGGTTCGATTAAATACGTATAAGTTAATTAATATCCTATTTACTGAATATTAATAAAAAGAGTTTGTTTTTTATTTCGGTACCTGATTACCAGACGTACCATTTATTTTCAGTTCCGTAAGTAAACTAAACTTTAAACAATTACCAAGAACTTAAAGCTACCTATCGTTAGTGTTTGTTGCCTGTGCCCATAAGTTGGTATTCGCTGACACTGCGCCTCGTGCGTGGTGTTAAGTTTCCCGGTATCTTCGCTTAGGCTGGGAAACGTTTGTTTGCTGACACTACTGTCTGGCAAGAAATGCTGTGGTTGATCATTCGCTGAGGTGTTAATTCATTTTGGTAACACAATGATATTATTAGGGTGGATCGTTATTTTACAAAAGTGACTAAGCACTCGAAACTGTGTTAACTCCTCCCTTACTTAAGTTAGGGCCGTCCTCGGACGTTTTGTAGCTATCGATAACTGCTTCAATATCCTGACGTCTTACTACCCGTTTTTGACGTAATTTAGAAATTACAAAGTAGATGAGGATTAGAGAAATTGTTGCAATGCCTGAAAGTGCTGGTCCTGTGATTGTTTTATCTCTGATTTCGTTGATGTGTCTTAAATTTTCCAGGCTTAGCCTCTGGAGGTATGGGAGGCTCAATATTTCTTGGTGCTTCGTGACATTGACGATTGTTGTCGCTGCTGAGGTAGGATTTCTTTTTAGTATTCCTTTCGGGTTCTTAAAAACGGATCCATTGATGCTGACTTCATTGTCGAACGTTACCAAGTGGGTACCAGTAACTGTTGTAACAGAGCCTTCTGCATTTTTTATAGTAGCAGTGTTATCGTTAATGATGATCACACCGTCATCGATTACCTGCAATGGGTCGAGGTGACTCGGCCTTGTGCTGCAGTGTGCCACATCACCTGCATGAAGTTGTAGAGCGCACGTTGGTTCTGGAGATTGCCTACAGAACGAAGCAGTTAGTGCAGCTTTGCATTTTTCAATTGGAATTATACGACTTCCACAATTAGCGACATTGTTATCGTCGCCCAAGTTTAATACCGTTCCATTATGTTGCACAGGGTAGAGGCAAATTTTCTTACATTCTAATGTAGGTTTTGGGTATTTGATTACAAAGTGTAAAAGCTTATCATCTAAAAATACCTTAATAAATGATACCTCTAATAGGTCTGAGATAGTTACATTGACGAAATTTGATTGTAGTATTTGCTGTGTCTCCGTGGAGTCTAAGAGAACAGGATTTATTATACCGGCTTTTGCGAGGGCGACTGAAATCAAAAGTGTTTCTATTTCCGCGATTATGATTCTATTTCTGGCCAGAAGTGTTTCGTATAAATGACCAGTATCAATCCGCGCCTTTGTGTTTCCGAGGATTTTGTTTACGGTATCAGTCAATTGGTTTATTTGTTTTTGGGTCTTCGTGTTTATCAGTATTTGTCTGTTTACGGAGTCAATTAGTTCCTGTTGTCGAAATTTTTGATTTTCGAAGTCATCAAAATCCGGGGTTCCAGCAATTACTTTAAGTGCTGTTCCCAGGATGTTAATACTTCTGGCCTGTCTATGGTGGACTTCTAGAGATTTTAGCAGGGTTTCTATGCGCATTGTGTCGGAGTTAAGTATTTCTACCATGTGCGATGAGGGGAAATGTTTCGTTAGTTGTTTTGTTTCGTCCGCAATGTACGAGTAGGTGGTCAAATTTGATGTGCGTCCTACGAAATCAAAGTCGCTCCAAACAACCACGTCACCATCCTCGATTGGTATATAGTCATTGCCAGTAAAGTCAATCAGTTTCGAAGCCATTGGTCTAATGAGTACTAGTATCCAGATCCTAAAAGAAGTGTATGACAGAAAATAACATTGAGGTAGCTTGAATTTTGAAGTTTATCTCAAATTGTCCTTGTGGACCACCCTCCCCTTTATAAGAACTGTTGTTCCCAGGTCTGCTTCTACTATCTCCTCCGAATACAGAGGAGTAAGTTTGTTTCCCAATCTTTTATTATTTTTGACCAGTACCGATTCGCCCACTTCGAATATTCTATTCTGCCTAGAAGCATTATTTCTATCTAGCGACGACTGTTGTGCTTTTGTAATTTGTTCCCTCACTTCCTCCCTGACATCGGGTGAAGCGGAGTGAATGACGTCTATTGGTCTTCTGTTCGTCACAGAGTGGATCGTCCTGTTATATTTTATAGTCGCCAGTAAGATAAGGTCGGTAGTGTCACTTGTCTTTCCTTCTAACTTCAAACATCTCGCAATTTCAGACAGAGTGCTATGGAAGCGTTCAACCTGTCCGTTAGAAGTGCTATGGAGGGGAGGAGCATTCGCAATTTCAACACCAAATTGGTCTCGTAATAAGGATTTGATAGTTTCAGATTTTAGTGATGGTTCATTATCATAGTAGATATTCTTTGTGTCCGGAAAAAAATTCATTAATTGCATAATTGGATCTTTTAAATCTAAAATAGTGCGTGATGGTATTGGTTGAACTACGGCAAACTTAGAAAATTTATCGACACAGGTCAAGAAGTACTTCTTGTCTGTAGAAAAAATATCAATATGTAGCATCTCGCCCACATGATGTGGCAACGGTGTTGCTCCCATTTCTTGTCTTATAGGGTGCCTATTGTATTTGGCTCTTGTGCAGATTTTGCAATTGGCAACTATTTCATTCGTTAATTTAACCATCTTCGGGAAATAGTAATCGGCGAGAATTTGCTTTACGTTCTCCTGAGCCGCTCTGTGGGCTCGGTTGTGTTCAATGACGACTATCTCCCTTTGTTCGTCTTTATTGAAAATGTCTTGAACCATGTTCTTACAGTGCCAAAATTTAGTGGAAGGGAAATAACTTACTAATTGATGTTGGATACAGGCTAGCGTCGGCAAATCGCAATGTATTGCATTTACAGCGCTTGGGTTTACCGCAAGTTTAACTTCATCGATCAGAGTGTTACGATCAGTAAAGTCGATGATATGACGAGTCTTTTCTGAGAAAATGATGAAATTACGACGTGAAGGGTGGATTGACTCATGTAAAACTATTTGGTTTCTAAAACAATTGACTGGTTTCTCGGTGGATTCAATTGTCTGAGTTAAGGATATTTCGCTATGTATCGTAGCAATATCCGAGAAGGGTGCCTCTTCGGTGACGTGGCAGCGTTGGGAACAAGGAACATTAATGGCACATGCCGGTTTTGCCATCAGAGTATGAATATTATGACGTGAGAGCGCATCTGCCACATAATTTTCCTTACCTGGTTTGTGGAAGATTTTCGCATTGTGTTCGTCTACAAATGCCATCCAACGTTTAATCTTAGCGTTTGGGTTTCTGTCAGAAACGGAAAACGTAAGAGGTTGGTGGTCGGTATAAATGTTAAGCTTTCTCACGCCGTACAAATAATTTCTTAGCTTCTGAAGAGCCCAAACAATAGCCAACAACTCACGCTCGTTCGTTGCGTAGTTTAGTTCTCTGTCTTTCAATGTCCTTGATATCATCGTTATTGGCTTACCGCCTTGGGAAAGAACCGCACCTAAACCCATTGCGGACGCGTCCGTTGTTAGGTCGAATGGCTTCTTAAAGTCTGGATAAAGTAACATGACCTCTTCAGAGGCCAAAATCTCCTTCAGTTTCTCGAAGGTCTGAAGCTGTTTCTCATTGAAGTTTACCTTTATTTTCTTGGATTGGGATGCGCTAACCTTTCCGTTTTCTCCCTTAAGGATATCGGTTAGTGGTTTTGCTATTGATGCGAAATCCTTAATGAAGCACCTATAGTAGCTTGCCAATCCTAAAAATGACCTAACATTAAAAAGTGTTGTGGGTTGGTCGTAGTTACGGATAGCTTCAACTTTTTCCGGACTTGTTTTTATTCCTCCTCTGGTTACAACGAACCCAAGGTATTCTACACTTTCTTTGAAAAAGTGTGATTTTTCTCGAGAAATTCTCATGTTAGCTTCATACAGTCTTTCTAACACCCATGCGATGTGCTTGACGTGGTCTTCTTCGTTCTCAGAGAAAATAATAACGTCGTCCACATAAACATAGCACATTTTTCCAATCTGCTCTCTCAACACGTCGTCTATGGCCCTCTGAAAGATGCTGGGGGCATTTTTCAGCCCAAAAGGGAGCCGACAAAATTCATATTTCCCGTTTCCAACTGAGAAAGCCGTTTTTTCCCTGTCTCGCTCAGCAAGTGTGATCTGGTGGAAGCCTGACTTGAGGTCGAGTGTTGAGAAAAATCTTGCTTTACCAAGATTTGAAAGAATTGCCGTAATTTCTGGGATGGGGTATTTGTCGTCGATAGTTATATTGTTTAATTTTCTGAAATCTATCACGAGACGTTTTTTCGCATTTCCATGCTCGTCCTTCCCTTTTTTGTCAACAACCCAAATGGGGTTATTGTATGGGGATCTAGATGGTCTTATCACGCCATTTTTTTGCAGGTCTTTTATTTCTTTATTGACAAAGTCCGCTACGCCCATGGGGTAAGGGTATAGCTTAGAGTACACTGGTTCGTCGGTATTGGTGCGTATGGTGGCAATAATGTTAGTATTGTAGGGCAGTGATTCATTGGGGTTTGCAAAAACTCCCGATAATTTCCTAATCACTTCCCTAAATTTCGCAGATACTACTGGAGGCACTTCAATGTCCTCAATTTTTGTGAAGTTTACATTTGCGCATGCAAGGAATAGAAGCTTTTCTACTCCAGTTTTTGTTCTTATTTCTTTATTCTTAAAATCTAATGTTGCACTTGTTTGTGTTAACAAATCAAGGCCGATTATACCATCGAACGTTGAGAGCGATGGGAGAATAAAAAAGTAGCTATTAGTGTCGAAAACATTAGCGACACACTTTTCTTTAATGGTAGTGAAACCATGAATGGATTTCACTACAAAAGCACGATCTACTGGGACGACGTTTTTTAAACCTTTTATAGGTTTTATGTAATTTTTCGAAGCCCCAGTGTCTATTAATAATTTGATTGTCCTCCCTGCTATACTTCTTTCTATGTATGGTAGCAGGGAGCCATTCCTAAAAAATTTATATGGTCATAATCATCTGTAGTATCGGCATCAACGTCATTTACTTCCGTTTCTGCCAATTCGTCATACTCCTGCTCCGTCTGAGGAGCTTCCTGTGAAATCATATTGATTCTCTGTTGTTTGGGTCCGGTAAATCTAGTCGTACCGCTATGTGGCCTTTTAAATGCCGGTGTATTTGATTGATCATAATGTTGGCTCTGTGAAGTGCCGGTATTATTTAGTTGGTACCTTGTTGTTTGCCTAAAGCGTGACGAATCGTCCACTTCCATTGGTTCGATTGTATCACGTCTTTGGTCATTTTTATTACCAGATTCTTGTCTTCTAGTAAAATGGGGATTTTTATTCCGCGCCCCAGTTGCTGGTTGAGGATCACTTCGCTGTCTTTCTTTGTCCTCACGGGACTTGGCGAAATTTATCGCAAATAGATATCTTTCACGATTTGCTTCGACCTCCTGGGCCAATGCAAGGGCTGATGGCAGGTCGCTTGGCTGAGCTGCGAAGAGTACGTTACTCAATTCTTTTTTTGTGCCCGAAATAAATACGCGTAGAGCATCTAACCTGTATTTGGCATTGAACTCTGATGCGGTTCTCGCATCGTACGTCATTATGGTCTTATTTGTAAGCAGAGTCAGTTTTTTCTCTACCTCGTCATAGAATTGCAGGAGTGTCATGCTCCCTTGGCGAAGTGTAGAGAGTTCTTGTTCGATGAGGTAAATGGGACGTTTGTCCGCATAAGTGAAGTCAAGTCGGGCAATTATTGCCTTGAAATTAAGGACTGTGTTGAAGGAGGACAATACCATGTCTGCCGGACCTTTTATTTTATTACGAATAATTGCCACTGCCTGATAATGTTTAGAGCTTCCCTCAAATTTCTCGAATATTTTATAGGCCGTATGCGCCGCTTGGCGCCACGAAACGTATGATTCGTGTTTACCTTCAAAATCAGGTAGTGATTTTACTATGTCAAGGGATTCGTCACACTGACGTCCTGGAAGGATTTCTATTTCCCTATACGATTCGACCTCAGGGGCTTTGGTTGAAAGACTATTGAACTTTTTATTAATTTCGTCTAACTGTTTTTCAAATGTCTCCTTTTGAACACTTAAAGCTGCTGTGATAGCAGTATCGATGAGCACACGTAAATGTTCTGCAGTCGCTGTCATTGTTTTATTTTCGTCTGTTTTTCTGTCCACTGGAATTCTATTGAAATGGTCAATCAAATTGTCGAGTTCTTGATTTATATTTGGTTCATTCATTTGCTATATGAGTTCAAGCTTTGTTCGTTTCAGTCACCCTTTACAATTATAATTACGATTTTTTATTTATATTTAGAAACGTTTTAATAATAAAATAAAAAAAATATTTTGTTTTTTTTTTTTTTAAGAAAATCAATAATATTAAACTAAGCTTACAGTTTATTAATCATGGTTTCTGTTGCTGGTGTTGATGAATTGTTTCTGTTGCTGATGTTACTTTTGCCTTCCTTCCTTCCTTTGTTAAACCTTCTCACTGCTGATGTTGCTGACGTTACTTTTGCCTTCCTTCCTTCTCGCTGCCCAGGCTATTTCGAAGCCTGGTGACTTTAAATTTTTCTTCACACACTAGCTTTGTTGTTTGTCTAGTTCTTCTTCACCCACTAGCTTTGTTGTTTGTCTATAATTTGGATTGCTTGTTTCTTTTCTTTTTTTTAATATTTTTTGTGAATAATTCTTTTTTATTTTATTTCACGTTGAGCACCAAATGTTTGTCTATAATTTGGATTAATTGTTTTTTCTCTTTTTTTTTTTTTAAATTTTTTGTGAATAATTCTTTTCTATTTTATTTCACTTTGAGCACCAGTTGTTTGTCTATAATTTGGATTGTTTTTTCTTTTTTTTTTATTATTTTTTGTAAATAATTCTTTTCTATTTTATTTCACGTTGAGCGCCAGTTAATTAATATCCTATTTACTGAATATTAATAAAAAGAGTTTGTTTTTTATTTCGGTACCTGATTACCAGACGTACCATTTATTTTCAGTTCCGTAAGTAAACTAAACTTTAAACAATTACCAAGAACTTAAAGCTACCTATCGTTAGTGTTTGTTGCCTGTGCCCATAAGTTGGTATTCGCTGACACTGCGCCTCGTGCGTGGTGTTAAGTTTCCCGGTATCTTCGCTTAGGCTGGGAAACGTTTGTTTGCTGACACTACTGTCTGGCAAGAAATGCTGTGGTTGATCATTCGCTGAGGTGTTAATTCATTTTGGTAACACAATGATATTATTAGGGTGGATCGTTATTTTACAAAAGTGACTAAGCACTCGAAACTGTGTTAACTTATATATAAAATTATTGACCGGTATATATAGGGAAGAAATAATTACGAACCGATATGAACTTTTGTGCGGTTGAAATATGGGGGTCGCTTTATATGGGGGCAATATACAATTATGAACACGAGTCTACCAAAAATGGCAGATATTTTACTGTTTGGTAGATTGGTAGAATTCTTGATGTTTTGGAAGATTTTGCAAAATATTCCGCACAAACTATGAAATGCTTTAAAACTTTTCTATAGAAATAAAATTCTGACAAAATTTTCTATAGAAATAAAATGTTGACAAAATTTTCCATAGAAATAAAATTTTGATAAAATTTTCCATAGAAATAAAATTTTGACAAAATTTTCTATAGAAATAAAATTTTGACAAAAATTTTCTATAGAAATAAAATTTTGACAAAAATTTTCTATAGAAATACAATTTTGACAAAATTTTGTACAGAAATGAAATTGTGACAAAATTTTGTATAGGAATAAATTTTTGTCAAACTTTTGTATAGAAATAAAATTTTGACAAAATTTTGTATAGAAATAAAATTGTGACAAAATTTTGCATAGTAATAAAATTTTGTATAGAAATAAAATTGTGACAAAATTTTGTATAGAAATAAAATCTTGACAAAATTTCGTAAATACATAAAATGTTGACAAAATTATCTATATAAGTAACATGTTGACAAAATTTTCTATGGAAATAACATTTTGACAAAATTTTCAACAGAAAAAAATTTCTGACAAAATTACATTACCACTCAATGGCTTTTAATTGTCCCAATGACGGATACAAATCACTTAAATCGAATTTTTGGCAGCAACTCAATTTGAACCAAACCAAAATGTTAGCACAACCGCCAACGTTTTTAGCTACAGAGCCTTATTGGCGTCAATACCATTGACTTCCATATTCTGGCCCATACTCAAAATGACATTATCATCATGACCATCGTTCGCTTTGGCTGGGACAAGCTTTTGGGTTCATCTCCTCCTCGTACTTGGGCCAAATCAGAAACACAAAAACTTACGCCACTAGACCATAAAACAAAAAATTATATTCAACTTGGAATGAATGAACTAGTAATTGGATGGATAGATGGATGGCTAGTTACATCGCAGCTAAGGGTATGAGGGACATACATATGTAAGTGAAGAAATAATTTACTAAAGAAAAAGTAAAAAATAAAAAAAAAACGATTAAAAACTAAATTTCCAAAATGAAATCGAAAGTTTAACACAAAAAAAAAATAAAACAAATTCACCACGGTGTCTATCAAGAGAAAGACTTTGTGCGTGTGTGAGTCGTTATTTTGTTAGCACATTTCCATTGCACAATGGGATGGATATTAAATACGCAAGTAATGTGAAGTTATTATTACATAGAAAGAAAATAATAGTTTCAAGTGATTTTTAATTTAAATTGCTTTACAGAAAACAAAATCATATCAGTTTGCCATTCAATTTGTAACACATCCAAATATCGATTTCCGACTGGGTATATATATATTCTTGATCAGGAAAAAGTTCCTTTTCTACTTCGGAGTTGTGCAACCCTAGTAGCACAATCGACCAACTGACAGCTCTATCTAAAAACTTGAGGTTATATGTACTCAGAAAATTTTGATATCACTCTTGCCACTCGTTCCCTAAATAATCTACCGAAAATTGTAGAAAATTTTGTCAAAATTTCATTTCTATAGAAAATTTTGTCAAAATTTTATTTCTATGGAAAATTTTGTCAAAATTTTATTTCTATAGAAAATTTTGTCAAAATTTTATTTCTGTAGAAAATTTTGTCAAAATTTTATTTCTGTAGAAAATTTTGTCAACATTTATTTCCATAGCAAATTATATCAAAATTGTATTTCTTTAGCAAATTTTGTTAAAATTTTATTTCTATAGAAAATTTAGTCAAAATTTTATTTCTATAGAAAATTTTGTTAAAATTTTATTTCTGTAGAAATTTTTGTCAAATTCTTATTTCTGTAGAAAATTTTGTCAAAATTTTATTTCTATAGAAAATTTTGTCAAAATTTTATTTCTAATGAAAATGTTGTCAAAAATTTATTTCTATAGAAAATTTTGTCAAAATTTTATTTCTATAGAAAATTTTGTCAAAATTTTATGTCTGTAGAAAATTTTGTCAACATTTTATTTCTATAGAAAATTTTGTCAAAATGTTATTTCTATAGAAAATTTTGTCAAATTCTTATTTCTGTAGAAAATTTTGTCAAAATTTTATTTCAATAGAAAATTTTCTCAAAATTTTATTTCTCTAGAAAATTTTGTCATAATTTTATTTCTAATGAAAATGTTGTCAAAAACTTGTTTCAATAGAAAATTTTGTCAAAATTTTATTTCTATAGAAAATTTTGTCAAAACTTTATTTCTGTAGAAAATTTTGTCAAAATTTTATTTCTATAGATTATTTTGTCAAAATGTTATTTCTATAGAAAATTTTGTCAAAATTTTATTTCTATAGAAAATTATGTTAAAATTTTATTTCTATAGAAAATTTTGTCAACATTTTATTTCTATGAAAATTTTGTCAAAATTTTATTTCTAAAGAAAATTTTGTCAACATTTTATTTCTATAGAAAATTTTGTCAAAATTTTATTTCTGTAGAAAATTATGTCAACATTTTATTTCTATAAAAAAATTTTGGCATAATTTTATTTCTATAGAAAATTTTGTCAATATTTTATTTCTATAGAAAATTTTGGCATAATTTTATTTCTATAGAATATTTTGTCAAAATTGTATTTCTATAGAAAATTTTGTCAAAATTTTATTTCTATAGAAAATTTTGTCAAAATTTCATTTCTATAGAAAATTATGTCATCATTTTATTTCTATAGAAAATTATGTCAACATTTTATTTCTATAGAAAATTTTGTCAAAATTTTATTTCTATTGAAAATGTTGTCAAAAATTTATTTCTATAGAAAATGTTGTCAACATTTTATTTCTATAGAAAATTTTGTCAAAATTTTATGTCTGTAGAAAATTTTGTCAAATTCTTATTTCTGTAGAAAATTTTGTCAAAATTTTATTTCAATAGAAAATTTTCTCAAAATTTTATTTCTATAGAAAATTTTGTCAATATTTTATTTCTAATGAAAATGTTGTCAAAAATTTATTTCTATAGAAAATTTTGTCAAAATTTTATTTCTATAGAAAATTTTGTCAAAACTTTATTTCTGTAGAAAATTCTGTCAAAATTTTATTTCTATAGATTATTTTGTCAAAATGTTATTTCTATAGAAAATTTTGTCAAAATTTTATTTCTGTAGAAAATTTTGTCAAAATTTTATTTCTATAGAAAATTATGTTAAAATTTTATTTCTATAGAAAATTTTGTCAACATTTTATTTCTATGAAAATTTTGTCAAAATTTTATTTCTAAAGAAAATTTTGTCAAAATTTTATTTCTATAGAAAATTTTGTCAAAATTTTATTTCTGTAGAAAATTATGTCAACATTTTATTTCTATAGAAAATTTTGGCATAATTTTATTTCTATAGAAAATTTTGTCAATATTTTATTTCTATAGAAAATGTTGGCATAATTTTATTTCTATAGAATATTTTGTCAAAATTGTATTTCTATAGAAAATTTTGTCAAAATTTTATGTCTATAGAAAATTTTGTCAAAATTTTATTTCTATAGAAAATTTTGTCAAAATTTTATTTCTATAGAAAATTTTGTCAAAATTTCATTTCTATAGAAAATTATGTCATCATTTTATTTCTATAGAAAATTATGTCAACATTTTATTTCTATAGAAAATTTTGTCAAAATTTTATTTCTAAAGAAAATTTTGTCAAAATTGTATTTCTATAGAAAATTTTGTCAAAATTTTATTTCTATAAAAAATTTTGTCAAATTTCATCTCTATAGAAAATTATGTCATCATTTTATTTCTATAGAAAATTATGTCATCATTTTATTTCTATAGAAAATTTTGTCAAAATTTTATTTCTATAGAAAATGTTGTCAAAAATTTATTTCTATAGAAAATTTTGTCAAAATTTTATTTCTATAGAAAATTTTGTTAAAATTTTATGTCTGTAGAAAATTTTGTCAAAATTTTATTTCTATAGAAAATTTTGTCAAAATTTTATTTCTATAGAAAATTTTGTCAAAATTTTATTTCTATAGAAAATTTTGTCAAAATTTTATTTCTATGAAAATTTTGTCAAAATTTTATTTCTAAAGAAAATTTTGTCAAAATTTTATGTGTGTAGAAAATTTTGTCAAATTCTTATTTCTGTAGAAAATTTTGTCAAAATTTTATTTCAATAGAAAATTTTCTCAAAATTTTATTTCTATAGAAAATTTTGTCAAAATTTTATTTCTAATGAAAATGTTGTCAAAAATTTATTTCTATAGAAAATTTTGTCAAAATTTTATTTCTATAGAAAATTTTGTCAAAATTTTATGTCTGTAGAAAATTTTGTCAAAATTTTATTTCTATAGAAAATTTTGTCACAATGTTATTTCTATAGAAAATTTTGTCAAATTCTTATTTCTGTAGAAAATTTTGTCAAAATTTTATTTCAATAGAAAATTTTCTCAAAATTTTATTTCTCTAGAAAATTTTGTCAAAATTTTATTTCTAATGAAAATGTTGTCAAAAATTTATTTCTATAGAAAATTTTGTCAAAATTTTATTTCTATAGAAAATTTTGTCAAAATTTTATGTCTGTAGAAATTTTATTAAATAAATTTTATTTCTATAGAAAATTTTGTCACAATGTTATTTCTATAGAAAATTTTGTCAAATTCTTATTTCTGTAGAAAATTTTGTCAAAATTTTATTTCAATAGAAAATTTTCTCAAAATTTTATTTCTCTAGAAAATTTTGTCAAAATTTTATTTCTAATGAAAATGTTGTCAAAAATTTATTTCTATAGAAAATTTTGTCAAAACTTTATTTCTGTAGAAAATTTTGTCAAAATTTTATTTCTATAGATTATTTTGTCAAAATGTTATTTCTATAGAAAATTTTGTCAAAATTTTATTTCTGTAGAAAATTTTGTCAAAATTTTATTTCTATAGAAAATTATGTTAAAATTTTATTTCTATAGAAAATTTTGTCAAAATTTTATTTCTATGAAAATTTTGTCAAAATTTTATTTCTAAAGAAAATTTTGTCAACATTTTATTTCTATAGAAAATTTTGTCAAAATTTTATTTCTGTAGAAAATTATTTCAACATTTTATTTCTATAGAAAATTTTGGCATAATTTTATTTCTATAGAAAATTTTGTCAATATTTTATTTCTATAGAAAATTTTGGCATAATTTTATTTCTATACAATATTTTGTCAAAATTGTATTTCTATAGAAAATTTTGTCAAAATTTTATGTCTATTGAAAATTTTGTCAACATTTTATTTCTATAGAAAATTTTGTCAAAATTTTATTTCTATAGAAAATTTTGTCAAAATTTCATTTCTATAGAAAATTATGTCATCATTTTATTTCTATAGAAAATTATGTCAACATTTTATTTCTATAGAAAATTTTGTCAAAATTTTATTTCTATTGAAAATGTTGTCAAAAATTTATTTCTATAGAAAATTTTGTCAAAATTTTATTTCTATAGAAAATTTTGTCAAAATTTTATGTCTGTAGAAAATTTTGTCAAATTCTTATTTCTGTAGAAAATTTTGTCAAAATTTTATTTCAATAGAAAATTTTCTCAAAATTTTATTTCTATAGAAAATTTTGTCAAAATTTTATTTCTAATGAAAATGTTGTCAAAAATTTATTTCTATAGAAAATTTTGTCAAAATTTTATTTCTATAGAAAATTTTGTCAAAATTTTATGTCTGTAGAAAATTTTGTCAAAATTTTATTTCTATAGAAAATTTTGTCAAAATTTTATTTCTATGAAAATTTTGTCAAAATTTTATTTCTAAAGAAAATTTTGTCAACATTTTATTTCTATAGAAAATTTTGTCAAAATTTTATCTCTGTAGAAAATTATGTCAACATTTTATTTCTATAGAAAATTTTGGCATAATTTTATTTCTATAGAAAATTTTGTCAATATTTTATTTCTATAGAAAATTTTGTCAAAATTTTATTTCTAAAGAAAATTTTGTCAACATTTTATTTCTATAGAAAATTTAGTCAAAATTTTATTTCTGTAGAAAATTATGTCAACATTTTATTTCTATAGAAAATTTTGGCATAATTTTATTTCTATAGAAAATTTTGTCAATATTTTATTTCTATAGAATATTTTGTCAAAATTGTATTTCTATAGAAAATTTTGTCAAAATTTTATGTCTATAGAAAATTTTGTCAAAATTTTATTTCTATAGAAAATTTTGTCAAAATTTTATTTCTATAGAAAATTTTGTCAAAATTTTATTTCTAAAGAAAATTTTGTCAAAATTGTATTTCTATAGAAAATTTTGTCAAAATTTTATTTCTATAGAAAATTTTGTCAAAATTTTATTTCTATAGAAAATTTTGTCAAAATTTTATTTCTATGAAAATTTTGTCAAAATTTTATTTCTAAAGAAAATTTTGTCAAAATTTTATTTCTATAGAAAATTTTGTCAAAATTTAATTTCTATAGAAAATTATGTCATCATTTTATTTCTATAGAAAATTATGTCAACATTTTATTTCTATAGAAAATTTTGTCAAAATTTTATTTCTAAAGAAAATTTTGTCAAAATTTTATTTCCATAGAAAATTTTGTCAAAATTTTATTTCTAAAGAAAATTTTGTCAAAATTTTATTTCTATAGAAAATGTTGTCAAAAATTTATTTCTATAGAAAATTTTGTCAAAATTTTATTTCTATAGAAAATTTTGTCAAAATTTTATGTCTGTAGAAAATTTTGTCAAAATTTTATTTCTATAGAAAATTTTGTCAAAATTTTATTTCTATAGAAAATTTTGTCAAAATTTTATTTCTATAGAAAATTTTGTCAAAATTTTATTTCTATAGAAAATTTTGTCAAAATTTTATTTCTATGAAAATTTTGTCAAAATTTTATTTCTATGAAAATTTTGTCAAAATTTTATTTCTATGAAAATTTTGTCAAAATTTTATTTCTAAAGAAAATTTTGTCGACATTTTATTTCTATAGAAAATTTTGTCAAAATTTTATTTCTATAGAAAATTTTGTCAAAATTTTATTTCTATAGAAAATTTTATCAAAATTTTATTTCTACACAAAATTTTGTCAAAATTTTATGTCTATAGAAAATTTTGTGAACATTTTATTTCTAAAGAAAATGTTGGCATAATTTTATTTCTATAGAATATTTTGTCAAAATTTTATTTCTATAGAAAATTATGCCAACATTTTATTTCTATAGAAAATTTTGTCATAATTTAATTTCTATAGAAACTTTTTTCAAAAATTTATTTCTATAGAAAATTTTGTCAAAATTTTATTTCCATAGAAAATTTTGTCAAAATTTTATTTCCATAGAAAATTTTGTCAAAATTTTATTTCTATAGAAAATTTTGTCAAAATTTTATTTCTATAGAAAATTTTGTCAAAATTTTATTTCTATAGGAAATTATGTCAACATTTTATTTCTATGGAATATTTTGTCAATATTTCATTTCTATAGAAAATTTTGTCAAAATTTTATTTCTATAGAAAATGTTCTCAAAATTTTATTTCTATAGAAAATTTTGTCAAAATTCACTCCAAGACAAAATTCAAATTGATGTTGAGGGCCAACTGATATTACAAGATCGTCATGTAACCAGTCGTGAAATTGAGGCATTAGCTGGACCAGCATATACTCAATATATCCCATTGTGCATTACTACCTTCACACACACACATCCGCACTTAATTAATGATCTTTAACTCTGGCTTGAATTCAAACCTAGTGCAGGTATATTACTATGCCCTGCATGATAAATGATGTTTTAAAGGCTTTTCTTCGTCTTCTTCTAACTATTGAATGGAATGGAATCGCAATAGATATCTATGGCACCAGCTGTTGACTTGGTTCATTGATTCCGTAAATGTTCAAGTGATCTACGTATACCGCTCATAGCCCAAGCAGATCATTAAAATGCCAATCTATTTATAGATTTCCTAAATCACAGATTCGTGGTATTTTTAGCATTTGTAGCAGAAAATATCAAATTATTGATGGCCAAATCCATCAATCAATCACACTAATTAGAGTATATTATCACCAACACCATAATCGTTTAATAAATTGAATAGGGGCTCCTTATACTCTTTGTGAAAATTTTACAGTCAATGTAAATATAGATCGATAGATAATATGGGATCGTCAAGATGAGAAAAATTTTCAATCATATAAATGGTTAACATTCAGCATTCAAATTATAGTGAACTAATAGTTGACACGAAGTGTTATATCAAGAAATTACAGCCATCTGATATTGACTTTGCTGACAGCTAATTTTAATGTGTTTACAAGACTCCAAAAGCATTTGTGTCCGAATTGATCAAAAACGAAATTTTCTTGACTGGGAAATTCGGGCCTTCCATGTGACCACAGAGAAATTCAAGACTACAGTTTTACTACAGAAATCTTTGGGTCAAAAATTCCCCAACTGAGAATATTGGGCTTAAAATTGAGCAAATTAAAATGTTAACACTTTTTTAATTTTGGGATTTTTCTACCCAAATAGGATTGGCTTGAAAGTAAATTATGGAATAAAAAATAAAATTCTGCTATTTGTAATTAGAAATATTTATACCCTGTGCCACACTGTGGAACAAGGTATTATAAGTTAGTGCATATGTTTGCAACACCCAGAAGGAGACGAGATAGACACATGGTGTCTTTGGCAATAATGCTCAGGGTGGGTCCTTGAGTCAATCTAGCTGCCATATCCGTCTGTCTGTGAACACATATTTGTGATCAAAGTCTAGGTCGCAGTTTTAGTCCAATCGACTTCAAATTTGGCACAAGTTTCAGTTTTGTGGCAGAATAGAACCCTATTTTGGAAGAAATCGGTTCAGATTTGTGTATAGCTCCCATATATATCTTTCGCCCGATATGCACTTATATGGACCCAGAAGCCAAAGTTTTGCTTTGCTACGATGCCTCCTTCTACTTTTTGTCCATTCGTTGTATGGGATCGAATCACTCTGCGGCAACTCCAACTGAAACACTCGAGCTGACAGTTTTCCCTAAAAGGTCCTCGGACGTACAATTGCCCTACATATACCTTCGGGACTACAATTCCCTCACTGAGAGAAACTACAGGTTAGGCCAACAGTTCCCCTACTGCAATTCCTTTCATAGTTCCTTTTTAAGAAACCTTCGAACCGATATTTCGCCTCTAAGGCCTTGCGGGTACATTTTCCCCACGAGAACTTCGGGAATACAATACCCATACTGACTTGGACCTATAGTATTTCCCTTACTACAATTTTCAAACCTACAGTGCTTATACTAAATCGTTTTGGACCAACAGTTCCCTTACTATGTATAATGGGCCTAGAGTTCCCCTACTGCAAGTCCTTTCATAGTTCCCTCACTAAAATCTACAGATCGTCAACTGAAACCTGCTGCCTGACAGTTTCCCCTCTACCGTGCCACCGTGGTGCAATGGTTAGCATGCCCGCCTTGCATACACAAGGTCGTGGGTTCGATTCCTGCTTCGACCGAACACCAAAAAGTTTTTCAGCGGTGGATTATCCCACCTCAGTAATGCTGGTGACAGGTTAGGTTAGGTATAGTGGCAGCCCGATGTTCACATTGGTGAACTTTTTGGTGTTTGGTCGAAGCAGGACTCGAACCCACGACCTTGTGTATGCAAGGCGGGCATGCTAACCATTGCACCACGGTGGCTCCCGTGGCGATCCGTTATAACAGATATCAGGAGTGATATCTGACGTCTTGAGAACACTAGCATATCAAGTGTGCGGTTTAAGTTTAAATGGGGCCATATTTGCTTGGTATCGTTACAACCCTTGCAATTCTCCCATCGAACATTGGCCATCATTAAGAGCTTGGAGTTAGCCAGAGGCATACCAACAGATTCTAGTTTCCCTGAAATATGTAAGGTAGTTCCTAGCCTTGCTAACTCATCTGCTTTGCAGTTCGCCCGGTATGTTCCTATGGCCAGGCACCAATATTAGGTGAATATTGTACTGCTCAGCCATCTCGTTGAGAGATTTGCGGCAGTCGATGGCCTTTTTCGAGTTAAGGAACACAGAGTCCAAGGATTTTATTGCAGGTTGACTGCCTGAGTATATATTAATGCCAACATTTTTTGGAACATTACTTCGCAGCCAATTCACCACCTCTGCTAATATTTCAGCCTGAAAAACACTGCAGTGATTAGGTAATCTTTTCGCTATTCGAATTTCCAGATCTTTAGTCGGAGTATATTCTAAAGATCTGGAAATTCGAATAGTCCATCCAATTTGGAGCCATCAGTGTAGAAATCTATATATCGTTTATTCCCCGGGGTCTGTGTACACCATGCCTCACTGTTGGCAATTAGAGTTTCAAACTTTTTGTCGAAAAGTGATTACGCCAAAGTGTAATTCACAACGTTTGGCACATCTGGCATTCTTTTGAGGACCGAACTGTAACCATAACCTTTTTCCGACCACAGCGATAGCTCGCACAGCCGTTGTTACAGCTGACTGTTTGGCCAAAATGTTTAAAAGCAATAGATGCAGCATGCCATTAAGGGAATCTGTTCCTGTCTTACTGAATGCGCCTGAGATACACAAACACGCCATACGCTGAACTTTATCTAAACCTGTCGGCTGCTGAAGCGCCGGCCACCAGACTACAACACCATATATCATTATAGGTCTAACCACTGCCGTGTATAGCCAATGCACAATTTTCGGGTTTAGTCCCCACTTTTTTCCTATTGCTTTTTTGCACGTGTACAAAGCTACCGTGGTGTTTCTCGCCCTTTCTTCAATATTAAACCTAAAGTTCAGTATCCTGTCCTAAACAACGCCAAGGTATTTTGTACACTCACCAAAGGGAATTTCAAAAGTTTTGACATTTGTTCATAATATTTTAGAACCTTGGTGGTCAAGACAATATTTTTTCCACAATGCTTAAAGTTTGCAGCTCAATGGATGTAACTAGAAATAAGTCCCTATTACGTTAAAAATCATTTTTTCAGATGGAATTCCTTGCTTTTTCATATGAAAAAAGGCAAAAGATAAAAAGGTGGCACAAAAATGTAAAATGTTTGATATTTAGTGACACAAAAGTATCATAGCGTTAAAAAATGTTTTTAGAGGGTCTAAATCGCCTAAAAATGCCAACACATTGCTAGAGTTGTCAAGTAGGTATAGGGACAGCCCGTTATTTTAGGCTCACCTAGAATATTCAGTTCATTTTGATACCGATGAAGTGATGAACTTCTTTTGACACCTATCGTGTCGTAGTTTCCATGTCAATCTTTTTCCTGCGGCGAACGTATTCTACAAATCACCCTATGGCCTTCCAGTTCTTCTAACTCTGTATCATCTTCTGGACTATATTTCTCGGAGAACAATGTCCAATTTCATCTTCCGGCGTTGTCCGTCGCTCTGCCCACCGTCTACATGGGAAGAAAGTATGTTCGGCATCATCCGCGACCTCTTCTTCTTCGTACATACAGTTCTCTGAGCTACATTTCCTCATACGATGCAGATACTTTCGAAAGTATCCGTAACCAGAGAGCATCTGAGTTATGCATTACGTCACTTATTCTCTCTCGCCCTAACTCTATTTCACTTATAAGGCGGTGTGTCCATCTGCCTTTTATCTCGTTCCTCCATTGATCCTGCCATATATCTCTGGTCTCTTGTTGAATGTTCGGTATCATATCTGTCGCGCCTAGTTGTTTAGTTTCGAAACCTTTTACCGCTCAGTCGCATGCAGGTCTATTGGGATCGTCCCTATGTTATCTCTACAGCGGCTTCCCCCAATCCCATGCGGTATGCTGAAGTGATTCTCAGAGCTGCCGCAATCTGAACTAAAAGCAGCTTTTTCGCTCTAGTCCGTCTCTGTAGGATCGACGTCCAGATCTCACATCCGTAGCGGAGGATACTATTAGTCATCTCCATGAGCATTCTTCTTCTGCTTGGAAGAAGAATGCTCATTCTCCGTTGCGTACTCTATCTGCGTGGAGTACGTTAATTTTGAGTCAAGTCTTAGTCCCAAGTATTTGATTGATTGCTTTGTTGGGATTACCATGTGGTCTATGTACATCTCTATTTCTAGAGGCAGATGCCGTCTCGATAGTAGTAGTAGTTCGGTCTTTTGTATGGCTAATTGTAAGCCGTGGGCGTCCAACCAGTCTTTCGCGCCAAGAAGTTTGCGTTGGGCGTTGGGCCCTTCAGTATTCCTCGCTTTTGTCAACAAGGAATGTTTCATCTGGCATGGGTATCTTCAGTATCTCGTCGTATATTGCGTTCCAGAGATCTGGTCCAAAGATTGAGCGTTATGCGTCATCTGAGGTTACCATCACTCTTCTTGGGCCCTGTATAGTGTCGTCGTACATCAAAACTCGGTCCTTGAGATAATCTTTCAATATTAGTCATCTCCATGAGTATCCTTCTTCTGCTTGGAGGAGGGCCTCCTATGTTTGCCGTCAGTCTGCTCGGTCGCGACGTTATCGCAGCAGCATTCTCCGCTGCGTACTCTTTCTGTCTGGAGTACGTTAGTTTTGAGTCCAGCCTTAGTTCCAAGTACTTGATTGACTGCTTTGTTGGGATTACCATGTCGTCACAATGCTAGAGTTGTACATCTCTATCTCTAGAGGCAGATTTCGTCTCGTTAGCATTATCAGTTCGGTCTTTTGCATGTCTAATTGTAAGCCATGCATGTCTAACCAGTGTTTCGCGTCTATCATAGTTTGGCTAAGTTTGCGTTGGGCCCCTTCGGTATTCCTTGCTTTTGTCAACAAGGAATGTTTCATCTGGCATGGGTAACTTCAGTATCACGTCGTATATTGCGTTCCAGAGATCGGGTCCACGGATTGAGCGTTATGCGTCACCTGAGATTACTTACACTCTTCTTGGGACCTGTATAGTGTCGTCGTATATCAAAACTCGGTCCTTGAGATAGTCTTTCAATATTAGTCATCTCCATGAGTATCCTTCTTCAGCTTGGAGGAGGGCCTCCAATGTTTACCTTCAGCCTGCTCAGTCGCGACGTTATCGTAGCAGCATTCTCCGTTGCGTACTCTTTCTGTCTGGAGTACGTTAGTTTTGAGTCCAGCCTCGCTTTTGTCAACAAGGAATGTTTCATCTGGCATGGGTAACTTCAGTATCACGTCGTATATTGCGTTCCAGAGATCTGGTCCAAGGATTGAGCCTTATGCGGCACGCGAGATTACTTCCACTCTTCTTGGGCGCTGTATAGTGTCGTCGTATATCAAAATTCGGTCCTTGAGATAGTGTTTAAATATTAGTAATCTCCATGAGTATTCTTCTTCTGCTTGGAGGAGGGCCTCCTATGTTTGCCGACAGTCTGCTCGGTCGCGACGTTATCGCAGCAGCATTCTCCGTCGCGTACTCTTTCTGTCTGGAGTACGTTAGTTTTGGGTCCAGCCTTAGTTCCAAGTACTTGATTGATTGCTTTGTTGGGATTACCATGTCGTCACAATGCTAGAGTTGTACATCTCTATCTCTAGAGGCAGATTTCGTCTCGTTAGTATTATCAGTTCGGTCTTTTGCATGTCTAATTGTAAGCCATGCATGTCTAACCATTGTTTCGCGTCTATCATAGTTTGGCGAAGTTTGCGTTGGGCCCCTTCAGTATTCCTCGCTTTTGTCAACAAGGAATGTTTCATCTGGCATGGGTAACTTCAGTATCACGTCGTATATTGCGTTCCAGAGATCTGGTCCAATGATTGAGCCTTATGCGGCACCTGAGGTTACACTCTTCTTGGGCCCTGTAACATATAGTTTCGTATATCAAAACTCGGTCCTTGAGATAGTCTTTCAATATTCAACGCAAGTATTTCGGTATGTGAAATATGGACTCTGCCCACCTTAGACTATTGAAAGTGTTCTGAATATCCAGCGTCCCCAGTAGAATGATAAATCTCGAAGCGTGACAGACCTGTTGTGTAGCCCCGAAGACGTCTGATACTTCCTTAAGCCTAATAATCCCTTAGAAATTTAATTTCTTCATAATAATCCAGGCAATTAAATTAAAAATAAAGGCATCTCACGTATATGCCACCATTTCTAAATGAATGTACAATTTCTGTATGAACAATGCCACCTTTTATTTATTTATTTAATTTTACTTAGCAACGTTAAGTAAAATTACAAAATACAAAGATTCAAGAGATCTAATCTAAGGTACATTAGTACTATTGTGATGCCCAAAAAGAAATATTTACTCCAGCTATAAAGGGATATGGATTTATGGAAAGATAGATCATTTTCTCCTTTGACAATGTTGTGTGGCTTATGCTATGGTCACACTGGGAAAATATTTGACAGAAATCAAAAAAGAATCCGTCGCCACAGCCAAGGCAGCAGACATTTTGAGCTCATACTGAATTTATATCATCATGGTAGGAATATTTTCCAAAAATCGTATCCAGATAATGGTTCTGGAAAAATGTTTGACCCTCATTTTGGTCAAATATTTGCCTAGTGTGACCATAGCCTTACACTCACATGTTACACTCACTCTACGAAAAAAACAAATACCGCATAATTTATTCTATGGCACGTCTTGTGTTCCAGGTGAAATGTGTGTGGACGACATTACAAATTCATTGATTCATTCATTCATTCCTGTGTCCGTCCATCTGTCCATATCTCGATCACACGAATTCACTCTTACTTGTTTGTTTTGTTAAATCAGCGTTCGATGAATAATTAATTCCAAATGTTCGAATTTAAAACGATTTCCAATGTGGGAATGGTTCGAACAAATTTCTACGTAAAAGGGCAAAAGATTTGCCATTGCTCTTCCCCTTTTCGGCCTTGTCCCTCCAAATCGAAAAAACCAAAAAAAAAAAATAACACAAGCCAGTATTGTGGACAGCTGCCCCCCATCAGCGTGACTCTTGGCGAATGTTCTTTTGCTGGCCACTTATTTAGCATAACGAATGTGTCTATTGCCATCTATTCTTGGAGTTTGAGGCTACTGCAAACTATGGCTCTTCTTGGGTAGCTTAAAGTATATTTTTTTTCTCTTGTTTTCCAAAGATAATGGACAAAAAAAATTGCCGGCATCGATAGAAATTTTCGTTATTTTGGCTTTTATTTGGATTTTTGTATTTTTCTCATTTTTTTTTTCTCTGGTGGGATCTGCCCACAATAAATATTTAGCTTTCACAATTCCGTATTGATTAGGGATGGCATTGCCAGGCAAGACTTTTGGAAGACTTTTAGGGGTTTTGGAAAAAATATAGTAGTAACTATTGAGATACCCGAGAGAAAATAATCAACTAGAAATTGCAAAATCAGAATTAAAAAGTCGATCATTCGACTTTTTGAAAATTTGCAAATGTTGACTTTCCGAGTTGTTTTTAAATTTAAGCTCCACCCAGCAAAAAAATTTGGAAGTTCTTCCAAAGGCACAACATTAAAAGCACTTCCAAAAGATGTACTCCCAAAGATGTTCTTTATTTTAACTACACAGGAAGTTCTTTAATTTCAATTTTTTATACCCACCACCATATAATGGTGACGGGGGTATAATAAGTTTGTCATTCCGTTTGTAACACATCGAAATATCGATTTCCGACTATATAAAGTATATATATTCTTGATCAGGGAGAAATTCTAAGACGATATAACGATGTCCGTCTGTCCGTCTGTCTGTTGTAATCACGCTACAGTCTTCAATAATGAAGCAATCGTGCTGAAATTTTGCACAAACTCGTCTTTTGTCTGCAGGCAGGTCAAGTTCGAAGATGGGCTATATCGGTCCAGGTTTTGATATAGTCCCCATATAAACCGACCTCCCGATTTGGGGTCTTGGGCTTATATAAATCGTAGTTTTTATCCAATTTGTATGAAATTTGAAATCTATAGGTATTTTATGACCATAAAGAGGTGTGCCAAAAATGGTGAGTATCGGTCCATATTTTGGTATAGCCCCCATATAGACCGATCTCCCGATTTTACGTCTTGGGCTTATAGAAAACGCAGTTTTTATTCAATTTACCTGAAATTGGAAATCTAGAGGTATTGTAGGACCACAAATAGGTGTGTCAAAAATTGTGAGTATCGGTCCATATTTTGGTATAGCCCCCATATAGACCGATCTCCCGATTTTACTTCTTGGGCTTATAGAACCGCAGTTTTTATTCAATTTACCTGAAATTGGAAATCTAGAGGTATTGTAGGACCACAAATAGGTGTGTCAAAAATTGTGAGTATCGGTCCATATTTTGGTATAGCCCCCATATAGACCGATCTCCCGATTTTACTTCTTGGGCTTATAGAAACCGCAGTTTTTATTCAATTTACCTGAAATTGGAAATCTAGAGGTATTGTAGGACCACAAATAGGTGTGTCAAAAATTGTGAGTATCGGTCCATATTTTGGTATAGCCCGCATATAAAACGACCTCCCGATTTGGGGTCTTGGGCTTATAGAAACCGCAGTTTTTATTCAATTTACCTGAAATTGGAAATCATGAGGTATTTTAGGACCATAAAGAGGTGCGCCGAAAATGGTGAGTATCGGTCCATATTTTGGTATAGCCCCCATATATACCGATTTCCCGATTTTACTTCTTGGGCTTCTAGAATCCGAAGTTTTTATCCTATTTGCCTGAAATTTGAAATCTAGAGGTATTTTACGACCATAAAGAGGTGTGCCGAAAACGGTGAGTATCGGTCCATATTTTAGTATAGATCTCCCATAAGAACGATCTCCCGATTTAACTCCTTGGGTTACTAGAAATCGTAGACCGACTTCACTTCTTGAGGGTATAGAAGGCGCATTGATCATGAAAATTTCTTGAAACTCAATGTAAAATTTAAGATTTCAAATCAAGACGTTATTTTATAATTTTCTTGCACACTTACAAGAGATGTTAATGATTCCTCTAAAACTCAAACAAAAATGGTTCTTATAAATCCAGGATCTGATATAGTCCTCATAGGTGGAATCTTTAAATTTATCTTCGGGAAGTGTCCTCAAGTCCTCAAGCCCTCCTGAAATTTCAAAGGAAACCCTAATATTTGGTTCATGGTGGTGGATATTTAAAATTCGGCCCGGCCGAACTTAGTTCTGTATATACTTGTTTTAATTCAATTCAATTTTTTAATTCAATTTAATTATACCCTAAACCACATAGTGGTCAGGGTATAATAAGTTTGATCGGCCAAAAAATGTGCCTACCAGAAATATTGATTTTAGACCCCATAAAATATATACCGATCGACTCAGAATCACCTCCTGAGTCGATCTAGCGCTTGGTGTCCGTCCGTCTGTCCATGTATTTGTTGTTCACAGGATTCCGGTCGCAATTATTAACCGATTTTGATGAAATTTGGTACAGGGAGTTTTTTGGGCACAAGCACGAACGCTATTGAATTTGGAAGAAATCGGATCAAATTTAGATATAGCTCCCATACATATGTATCGCCCGATTTCGACAAATGGGGTCACGTTGCGCTTTTGTTCAAACGGATCGTCACCAAATTTGGCAATAGGTAATATTTTCCATCGCCCTTCAAGTCTGCAAAATTTCATCCAAATCGGTTCAGATTTAGATATAGCTCTCATATATATGTATCGCCCGATTTTCCCAAATTTGGCCACAAAACCTTTATTTATCAACCGATCTTACTCAAATTTGGCTAAATGTAGTCTTCTATAGCATTAACTATATGTGCAAAAAATCATCGAAATCGGTTCAGATTTAGCTATAGCTCTCACATATATGTACCGCCCGATTTTTCTAAATTTGGCCATAAAACCCTTATTTATCAACCGATCTTACTCAAATTTGGCTAAATGTAGTCTTCTATAGCATTAACTATATGTGCAAAAAATCATCTAAATCGGTTCAGATTTAGATATAGCTCCCATATATATGTATAGCCCGATTTTCCCAAATTTGGCCACAAAACCTTTATTTATCAACCGATCTTACTCAAGGTTGGCTAAATATAATCTTCTATAGCACTAACTATATGTGCAAAAAATCATCAAAATCGGTTCAGATTTAGATATAGCTCCCATATATATGTATAGCCCGATTTTCCCAAATTTGGCCATAGAACCCTTATTTATCAACCGATCTTACTCAAGGTTGGCTAAATATAATCTTCTATAGCACTAACTATATGTGCAAAAAATCATCGAAATCGGTTCAGATTTAGATATAGCTCCCATATATATGTATATCCCGATTTTCCCAAATTTGGCCATAGAGCCCTTATTTATTAACCGATCTTACTAAAAGTTGGCTAGATCCAGTACTCTATAGTACTAACTATATGTGCAAAATTTCATCGAAATCGGTTCAGATGTAGATATAGCTCCCATATATGTATCACTCGATTTTGAAAAATTCGCCCCTAATAACCTTATGTTTGACCATACAGGCCTCATTTCTTAACTGATCTTACTCAAATCTTGCGCAAGGTAACCTTTTGTGGTATTAATCAAACCCGCAAAATATTATGCAAATTGGTTGAGATTTAGATATAGCTTCCATATATATGCATCGCTCGATTTTCCCAAATTTGGCCATAGTACTCTTATTTATTAACCAATGTTACTCAAATTTCAAATGTTGATGTACTAGCCGATCGTACTTATACGTACTTGTAGCTCTTACATAAGAATATTGCTCGATTTTTACAAATTTGTATTTATTACCCACACTAATTTAACGATTTTCTCTTTTTTAATAATGGGCTCAATATTTGTGGCAATATCGCCAGTGTTGCTAGAAGTAGGGGAAATTCCCTATATGTATGGTTTTTCTAATATTTAGCGTCTTGTAGGGACGTAGGGCCATAATGTAGGACATTTTCAATCAACACAATTTGTAATAATTTTTACATTTTGGTGGCTCTAGAGGAGGAAAGTAGAAGCCGGCAAGGCTTGATCTTTAACAATGTGTGGTAAACTTTTTATTCCTGTAGAGAATTTTGTCAAAATTGTACTTCTATAGACATTTTTTTCAAAATATTATTTCTATAAAAAATTTTCTCAACATTTTATTTCTGTGGAATTTTTTCTCAAAATTTTATTTCTGTAGAAAAATTTCTCACAAAAATTTGTTTATAGAAACTTTTTCCAAAATTTTATTTTTGTAGAGATTTAACAAAATTTTCTCAAAAATATTTATTTCTATACAATTTATTGTCAAAATGTTATTTCTATAGAAAAATTTCTCACGAAACTTTGTTTATAGAAACTTTTTCCAAAATTTTATTTTTTTTAGAGATTTAACAAAAAAGATTACTAATTTGGATAGAATTCTACCAACTGTGGCAACCGTGATGGTAATACAAATTTATATTCTAAGTTATATACGTTGCATATTCATGTTTTAAGATAATAAAGTACTTAGAACCAACAAAAGTTTTGTAAAATTTTTTAAATTTAACGCAAAATATAGTAGGGAAAATTGTTCGGGAATGTATGGGAAAGTAGGGAACTTTTTTTGTCCTTGTAGGGTAAACCGAACATTTTCCCTGGCAACATTGACTATGAGCTATAGTCAGATTGACACAAAGCACCCATAAACATGTACCCCTTAATTTTCTTAAATATGCAACTGCGGTTTATCTCCCATACCTATATCAAAGTTACCCCACAAATGCTTATGATTACTAATTCAGTTAGGGTGGTCTAGGGTATGATATAGTCGGCCCCGCCCGACTTTCTACTTTACTTACTTGTTATACCCTGCTCCACACTGTGGAACAGGGTATTATAAGTTAGTGCATATGTTTGCAACACCCAGTAGGAGACGAGGTAGACACATGGTGTCTTTGGCAAAAATGCTCAGGGTGGGCTCTTGAGTCGATATAGCGATGTCCGTCTGTCCGTCTGTCCGTGAACACATTTTTGTAATCAAAGTCTAGGTCGCAGTTTTAGTCCAATCGACTTCAAATTTGGCACAAGTATGTGTTTTGGCTCAGAATAGATCCCTATTGATTTTGAAAGAAATCGGTTCAGATTTAGATATAGCTCCCATATATATATTTCGCCCGATATGGACTTATATGGCCCCAGAAGCCAGAGTTTTAACCTAATTTGTTTAAATTTTGCACAAGAGGAACAATTAGTACTGTAGTCAAGTGTGCCAAATTTTATTGAAATCGGTTCAGATTTAGATATAGCTCCCATACATATCTTTCGCCCGATATGGACTAATACGGTCCCAGAAGCCAGAGTTTTACCCCAATTTGGTTGAAATTTTGCACAGGGAGTAGAATTAGCATTGTAGCTATGCGTGCCAAATTTGGTTGAAATCGGTTCAGATTTAGATATAGCTCCCATATATAGCTTTCGGCCGATTTACACTCATTTGACCATAGAGGCCAATTTTTTGCTCCGGTTTAGTTGAAATTTTGCACAGGGAGTAGAATTAGCATTGTAGCTGTGCGTGCCAAATTTGGTTGAAATCGGTTCAGATTTAGATATAGCTCCCATATATAGCTTTCGCCCGATTTACACTCATTTGACCATAGAGGCCAATTTTTTGCTCCGGTTTAGTTGAAATTTTGCACAGGGAGTAGAATAAGCATTGTTGCTATGCGTGCCAAATTTGGTTGAAATCGGTTCCGATTTAGATATAGCTCCCATATATATGTTTTTCTGATTTCGACAAAAATGGTCAAAATACCAACATTTTCCTTGTAAAATCGCCACTGCTTAGTCGAAAAGTTGCATGATTTTAAACAGATCTTTCGACTTTTTTTGGGAAAAGTCCAATTTTCGGATTTTCGACTTTCTATTGGTATACCCATGAGAAAAAAATCGACTAGGAATTGCAATCATAATTAAAAAGTCGATCCTTCGATTTTTTTCAAAATTTGCAAAAGTTGACTCTTCGAACTTGGGACTTTCTCAAAATTGAGAAATGTCGACTCTTCGACCCTTATTTTTATACCCAGCGCCACACTATGGAACAGGGTATTATAAGTTAGTGCATATGTTTGTAACACCCAGAAGGAGACGAGAGAGTGTCTTTGGCAATAATGCTCAGGGTGGATCCCTGAGTCGATATAACCATGTCCGTCTGTCCGTCCGTCCGTCCGTCTGTCTGTGAACACATTTTTGTGATCAAAGTCTAGGTCGCAATTTAAGTCCAATCGCCTTCAAATTTGGCACATGTTCCTAATTTGGGTCAGAATAGAACCCTATTGATTTTGGAAGAAATCAGTTCAGATTTAGATATAGCTCCCATATATATATTTCGCCCGATATGCACTATTATGGACCCAGCAGCCAGAATTTTATACCGATTTGCTTGAAATTTTGTACACACATAACACTTAGTCGTATAGTCACGTGTGCCAAATTTTATTGAAATCGGTTCAGATTTAGATATAGCTCCCATATATATCTCTCGCCCGATATGGACTTATATGGCCCCAGAAGCCAGAGTTTTGGCCCAATTTGGTTGAAATTTTGCACTAGGAGTACAATTAGTAGTATAGTCAAGTGCGCAAAATTTAATTGAAATCGGTTCAGATTTAGATATAGCTCCCATATATATCTTTCGCCCGATATGGACTAATATGGTCCTAAAAGCCAGAGTTTTGGCCCAATTTGATTGAAATTTTGCACAGGGAGTAGATTTAGCATTTTAGCTATGCGTGCCAAATTTGGTTGAAATCGATTCAGATTTAGATATAGCTCCCATATATATCTTTCGCCCGATATGGACTAATAGGGTCCTAGAAGCCAGAGTTTTGGCCCAATTTGTTTGAAATTGTGCACTAGGGGTACAATTAGTAGTGCAGTTAAGTGTGCAAAATTTGATTGCAATCGGTTCAGATATATATATAGCTCCCATATATATCTTTCGCCCGATATGGACTAATATGGTTCTAATAGCCAGAGTTTTGGCCCAATTTGGTTGAAATTTTGATTTCGTCAAAAATGGTCAAAATATCAACATTTTCCTTGTAAAATCGCCACTGCTTAGTCGAAAAGTTGTAAAAATGAATCTAATTTTCCTAAACTTCTAATACATATATATCGAGCGATAAATCGTAAATAAACTTTTTCGAAGTTTCCTTAAAATTGCTTCAGATTTAAATGTTTCTCATATTTTTTTTTACTAACATTGTGTTCCACCCTAGTGCATTAGCCGACTTAAATTTTGAGTCAATAGATTTTGTAGAAGTCTATCAAATTCTTCCAGATCGAGTGATATTTAAATGTATGTGTTTGGGACAAACCTTTATATATAGCCCCCAACACATTTGACGGATGTGATATGGTATCGAAAATTTAGATCTACAAAGTGGTGCAGGGTACACAGAGAATACAGATTGGTTGGGACAATCGAATTTATTGCCAACCTCCTTATGGCAGTTGCAGCTACTATCAGTTAGCAGTTGTGTCTCCCAAATAATTCGGTCCTGCCAATCGAATGATGGTAATGAGGACTTAAATGACATAAAGAATTGATTTTGTAAACCAATAAATTCTGCTGTCACCTTCATCATTCGGTTGAGTTGATCAACCCTCGGAGTACATATAACCGAATTATAAAAAATGGCGCTGCTACCTAAATAACGGTATCCACATCAATTTTTTACTAAAATAATTTCATTTTGATATTAAGTATTTTATTATTATTTCATTTTGTTATGTATGACACAGATATAAAACTTATAATTATAGAATATATGTATATAAGTTCTGCAATTGCATAATTAATCCTTTGACATCTATAAATATAGCCAAATATTGTTCAAAAACTTACAATTCACAAATTTCTTGGCGAGATCTAACGAATGGTGAAGGGTATAATATAGTCGGGCCTTACTTATTTCTTATCTCAACTTGTCAGCAAGTTTAATTGCTAGAAATTCGGTACATGGAGTTATTTTGAATTCTCTAAAAAATGTTTCGAATACAAACCATTGTCCACTGGAAACATCCTTTTCATATATCATTCATAAGATAAGAATCGACATTTGTGCCCCATTTTGTTGCTTCGATTTAAAAGTTCGAAATAAACTACATTTTTCTATTTCAATTATTTTTCAAAATTAATTGACATTTAAAAATTTCAAATGTCATTCGGATGTGAATACTATATGAAAATGGTGGCTACTAAAACACAGTTAAAAAATTCCCTTATGGTTGGTCATATCAACCAATTTGACTCAAAATTATTCAAAGGAGTTAGATTTGGTTGTCACAACCATTTATCGTGTGGCACGACAGAAAATCAGTTGAAAATCTCACCAAAAGGTTACAGTTACAAACAAATACATGTAGATACAGAATATTGGTATAGACAACCTATTTTTATTTCTAAATATAGAATGTTCATAACTACAACAGAATTCCAACCACTCTCTTCTCTGTGTGTATAATATAGTCGGTCCCGCCCGACTTTAGACTTTCCTTACTTGTTTTTTTTTTTTTTAAATTTGGACATGTTAACCATTCAACTTTTTTAATATTTGGAAAAATCGACTTCGGAAAAATCGAATATGAAAAAAATTACAAAAATTGGTTTTCGATTTTTTTATACCTATACTTTTTTTATGTAAAGTAACATAGATTATTTTAGTAAAATTTCAAATTCTCGAATTAGGAGAATTTATGGATTTTTTTCTAATTGAGACATCGTATCTTAAAATCAAAATTGTTCGTTTTTGTCCCACTTATGATTTTAATCATTTTCTCACTATGTCATCCCTATTTCCCCCACCATATGAGTTAGGGATGGTAGCGGCATTTGTTGGGAAGTCTATTTCAAACAATTGGCCACCAAAAACGCATGAATTTTCTGCATTTTAGCTACGATGGTATTGACGACTGAGGTGGTGGCAGTGGCGCGGTGGCTATAGCACTGGAAGGCGAATGCCACCATGCCTCTGGGTATTCAAGTCAACTCAGGTGAGCCATACAATTGCACATTATTATGTGCGAAAGCATCTATCATTAGATCGTTGAATCTGTTGCTATTATTCCGGTGCCATGAGCTGCCACTGATCAAAGCCAATGCCCATAGGCTACATTTATTTGGCTGTAACTTGAAGTATTTGGCATTTTATTCCTATTTGGCAGTCAATGCCAAAGATATTCAGACGGGCGGACGATTATTTGATGCCAAAGGAAAGCAAAAACCAAAAAAACAACACAAAAGAAATACCACCTACATGCTGATGGGAAGACGAATGTATATGAAAAGCTTGGATACGGAGTGTTCCATAAAAAATTTTCAATTTTTAAGAACATCTGGGAAACCTCTATTAATTTTTTCCACTTCCGATGAAGTTCTTTCGTACCAGCTTTAGTAAATACGCAGTTAAGTATCGCAAAACAAAAAGACTAGAAAGTCCATAAGAAGTCATTTCACATTTTCATATTTCTCTTTATTTGTTTTAATTTATAATTAAAATTCATTTATCACAATAGGAATTAAAAAAAAAAACAAAGAATATTAAATTAAAATTTTTTCTTGAAATGGGGTGGGAGCTATCGTTCTAAAATTTGTCACAGATCCGTCTTTTGTCGGGAAACAGATTCATTTTCACCTAATTTGACTGAAATTTGAAATCTTAAAATATTTTACGTTGCTATGAATATGAGACCCATGAAAATTAGCCCTAAACCCTCAATGAAGTAGGACCCTCATACCAACACTAAATATTTATGGTGTTTGGGCAGTAACTTAATTATGTTTTTGGGGCCCGATTACATTATGCAAAAATATAACACAATATATGAATAGAAAATGAAGCCCAATTTCTTGTGCTTCGTTGTAAATTGGGACCATTTTTCACTTTCTGGCCTTTGGCAATGGTGGCAACTCTACACACATTTTGGTTGCAGAGATAATACAAAAGACAAGAGGACGAAACTGTGAAGCGAAACTGCGTCAATAGGGGGCAGTCATGACGAAAATTTCTCTAATATCATGCAGTTTTTGTCGGCGCTTCTCTCAAATATCATACAGTTTGCGTCGGCGTCACCCAGTTCAGTTCTCTGTCGGCTTTACGAAACGTAAGGACATTCGGATTTAGAACCCACTTTGTAGTAAAAAATTTTCTATTATATAAATCTTTTCATTGTATTAAATTTTTTGGCAGACAATTTGAAATTATAACTGCCGATGCCTTTACAAAGAATTTATCAAAACAGCGCTTCGACCGCAATGTCGGTAATACCTTAGCTGCAGGCATTGTGCGACATCTATTCGGTTGACATTTGTTATTTTTGTAGAAGAGAAATTTTCGTCCTCTTGTGTTTTTATTCTCTCTGTTGGTTGTTCCGAATAATCTACCAAAATTTTAAGAATATGTTATTCTACCAAAAATCTACTTAAAAACCTTATTTTTTTGAAAATTATATTGTTCTAGAAAATTTGGCAAAATTTTATTTGTATAGAAAATTTTGCCAAAAATTTATTTCTATAGAAAGTTTTGTCAAAATTTTATTTTTATGTAAAAATTTTGTTAAAATTTTATTCCTATAGACAATTTTGCCAAAATTTTATTTATATAGAAAATTTTGCCAAAATTTTATTTCTATAGCCAATTTTACCAAAAATTTATTTATATAGAAAATTTTGTCAAAATTGTATTCTATAGAAAATGTTTAAAAAATTTTATTACTATAGAAAATTATGTCAAAATTTTTTTTCTATAGAAAATTTTGTCAAAATTTTATATCTATAGAAAATTTTGTCAAAATTTTATTTCAAGAGGAAATTATGTCAACATTTTATTTATATAAAAAATTAAAAAAATTTTACTTCTATAGAAAATTTTGCCAAAAATTTATTTTTATAGAAAATTTTGCCAAAAATTTATTTCTATAGAAAATTTTGTCAAAATTTTATTTTTATGGAAGATTTTGCCAAAATGTTATTTCTATAGACAATTTTGCCAAAATTTTATTCATATAGAAAATCTTTCCAAAATTTTATTTATATAGAAATTTTGTAAAAATTTTAATTCTATATAAAATTTTATCAAAAAATGTTTAAAAAATTTTATTTCTATAAAAAATATTCTCAAAATTTTGTTTCTATAGAAAATTTGTCAAATTTTATTACTATAGAAAATTATGTCAAAATTTTTTTTCTATAGAAAATTTTGTGAAAATTTTATATCTATAGAAAATTTTGTCAAAATTTTATTTCAAGAGGAAATTATGTCAACATTTTATTTATATAAAAAATTATGCAAAATTTTATTTCTATAGAAAATTTTGTCAAAATTTTACTTCTATAGAAAATTTTGCCAAAAATTTATTTTTATAGAAAATTTTGCCAAAAATTTATTTCTATAGAAAATTTTGTCAAAATTTTATTTTTATGGAAGATTTTGCCACAATGTTATTTCTATAGACAATTTTGCCAAAATTTTATTCATATAGAAAATCTTTCCAAAATTTTATTTATATAGAAATTTTGTAAAAATTTTAATTCTATATAAAATTTTATCAAAATTGTATTTCTATAGAAAATTTTGCCAAAAATTTATTTCTATACAAAATTTTGTCAAAATTTAATTTCTATAGAAAATTTTGCCAAAAATTTATTTCTATGGAAAATTTTGCCAAAAATTTATTTCTATAGAAAATTTTGTCAAAATTTTATTTCTATAGAAAATTTTGCCAAAAATTTATTTCTATAGAAAATTTTGTCAAAATTTTATTTTTATGGAAAATTTTCTACAGAAGATTTGTCAAATTCTATTACTATAGAAAATTATGTCAAAATTTGTTTCCATAGACAATTTTGTCAAAATTTTATATCTATAGAAAATTTTGTCAAATTTTATTTCTATAGAAAATTATGTCAAAATTTTATATCTATAGAAAATTTTGTCAAAATTATATTTCTAGAGGAAATTATGTCAAAATTTTATTTATATAGAAAATTTTGTCAAAATTTTATTTCTATAGAAAATTTTGTCAAAATTTTATTTCAATAGAAAATTTTGTCACAATTATATTTCTATAGAAAATTTTGTCAAATTTTATTTCTATAGACAATTATGTCAAAATTTTGTTTCTATAGCAAATTTTGTCAAAATTTTATTTCTATAAAAAAATTTGTCAAGATTTTATTTCTATAGAAAAATTTTCCAAAAATTTATTTCTATAGATAATGTTGGCAAAAATTTATTTCTATAGAAAATTTTATTTTCATGGAAAATTGTGCCAAAATTTTATTTTTATAGACAATTTTGCCAAAATTTTATTTATATAGAAAATTTTGCCAAAATTTTATTTATATAGAAATTTTGTAAAAATTTTAATTCTATATAAAATTTTGTCAAAATTTTATTTCTATAAAAAATGTTCTCAAAATTTTTTTTCTACAGAAAATTTGTCAAATTTTATTACTATAGAAAATTATGTCAAACTTTTTTTCTATAAAAAATTTTGTCAACATTTTATATCTATAGAAAATTTTGTCAACATTTTATTTCTAAAGGAAATTATGTCAACATTTTATTTATATAGAAAATTTTGGCAAAATTTTATTTCTATAGAAAATTTTGTCAAAATTTTATTTCTATTGAAAATGTTGCCAAAAACTTATTTCTATAGAAAATTTTGCCAAAAATGTATTTCTATAGAAAATTTTGTCAAAATTTTATTTTTATGGAAAATTTTCTACAGAAGATTTGTCAAATTCTATTACTATAGAAAAGTATGTCAATTTTTTTTTCTATAGAAAATTTTGTCAAAATTTTATATCTATAGAAAATTTTGTCAAAATTTTATTTCTAGAGGAAATTATGTCAAAATTTTGTTTCTATAGAAAATGTTGGCAAAATTTTATTTCTATAGGAAATTTTGGCAAAATTTTATTTCTATAGAAAATTTTGTCAAAATTTTATTTCTATAGAAAATTTTGCAAAAAATTTATTTCTATAGAAAATTTTGTCAAAATTTTATTTCTATAAAAAATGTTCTCAAAATTTTATTTCTATAGAAAATTATGTCAAATTTTATTTCTACAGAAAATTATGTCAAAATTTTAATTCTATAGAAAATTTTGTCAAAATTTTATATCTATAGAAAATTTTGTCAAAATTTTATATCTATAGAAAATTTTGTCAAAATTGTATTTCTAGAGGAAATTATGTCAAAATTTTATTTCTTTAGAAAATTTTGCCAAGAATTTATTTCTATAAAAAATTTTGCCAAAAATTTATTTCTATAGAAAATTTTGTCAAAATTTTACTTCTATAGAAAATTTTGCCAAAAATTTATTTTTATAGAAAATTTTGCCAAAAATTTATTTCTATAGAAAATTTTGTCAAAATTTTATTTTTATGGAAGATTTTGCCAAAATGTTATTTCTATAGACAATTTTGCCAAAATTTTATTCATATAGAAAATCTTTCCAAAATTTTATTTATATAGAAATTTTGTAAAAATTTTAATTCTATATAAAATTTTATCAAAAAATGTTTAAAAAATTTTATTTCTATAAAAAATATTCTCAAAATTTTGTTTCTATAGAAAATTTGTCAAATTTTATTACTATAGAAAATTATGTCAAAATTTTTTTTCTATAGAAAATTTTGTCAAAATTTTATATCTATAGAAAATTTTGTCAAAATTTTATTTCAAGAGGAAATTATGTCAACATTTTATTTATATAAAAAATTATGCAAAATTTTATTTCTATAGAAAATTTTGTCAAAATTTTACTTCTATAGAAAATTTTGCCAAAAATTTATTTTTATAGAAAATTTTGCCAAAAATTTATTTCTATAGAAAATTTTATTTTTATGGAAGATTTTGCCAAAATGTTATTTCTATAGACAATTTTGCCAAAATTTTATTCATATAGAAAATCTTTCCAAAATTTTATTTATATAGAAATTTTGTAAAAATTTTAATTCTATATAAAATTTTATCAAAATTGTATTTCTATAGAAAATTTTGCCAAAAATTTATTTCTACACAAAATTTTGTCAAAATTTAACTTCTATAGAAAATGTTGCCAAAAATTTATTTCTAAGGAAAATTTTCCCAAAAATTTATTTCTATAGAAAATTTTGTCAAAATTGTATTTCTATAGAAAATTTTATTTTTATGGAAAATTTTGCCAAAATTTTATTTTTATAGACAATTTTGGCAAAATTTTATTTATATAGAAAATTTTGCCAAAATTTTATTTATATAGAAAATTTTGCCAAAATTTTATTTATATAGAAATTTTGTAAAAATTTTAATTCTATATAAAATTTTGTCAAAATTTTATTTCTATAAAAAATGTTCTCAAAATTTTTTTTCTACAGAAAATTTGTCAAATTTTATTACTATAGAAAATTATGTCAAACTTTTTTTCTATAAAAAATTTTGTCAACATTTTATATCTATAGAAAATTTTGTCAAAATTTTATTTCTAAAGGAAATTATGTCAACATTTTATTTATATAGAAAGTTTTGGCAAAATTTTATTTCTATAGAAAATTTTGTCAAAATTTTATTTCTATTGAAAATGTTTCCAAAAACTTATTTCTATGGAAAATTTTCCCAAAAATTTATTTCTATAGAAAATTTTGTCAAAATTGTATTTCTATAGAAAATTTTATTTTTATGGAAAATTTTGCCAAAATTTTATTTTTATAGACAATTTTGCCAAAATTTTATTTATATAGAAAATTTTGCCAAAATTTTATTTATATAGAAAATTTTGCCAAAATTTTATTTATATAGAAAATTTTGCCAAAATTTTATTTATATAGAAATTTTGTAAAAATTTTAATTCTATATAAAATTTTGTCAAAATTTTATTTCTATAAAAAATGTTCTCAAAATTTTGTTTCTACAGAAAATTTGTCAATTTCTATTACTATAGAAAATTATGTCAAATTTTTTTTTCTATAGAAAATTTTGTCAAAATTTTATATCTATAGAAAATTTTGTCAAAATTTTATTTCTAGAGGAAATTTTGTCAAAATTTTATTTCTAGAGGAAATTATGTCAAAATTTTGTTTCTATAGAAAATGTTGGCAAAATTTTATTTCTATAGAAAATTTTGTCAAAATTTTATTTCTATAGAAAATTTTGCAAAAATTTATTTCTATAGAAAATTTTGTCAAAATTTTAATTCTATAGAAAATTTTGTCAAAATTTTATATCTATAGAAAATTTTGTCAAAATTGTATTTCTAGAGGAAATTATGTCAAAATTTTATTTCTATAGAAAATTTTGCCAAGAATTTATTTCTATAGAAAATTTTGCCAAAAATTTATTTCTATAGAAAATTTTGTCAAAATTTTATTTTATGGAAAATTTTGCCAAAATTTTATTTCTATAGACAAGTTTGCCAAGACTTTATTTCTATAGATATTTTTGCCAAAATTTTAATTCTACATAAAATTTTGTCAAAATTGTATTTCTATAGAAAATGTTGTCAAAATTGTATTTCTATAAAAAATGTTCTCAATATTTTGTTTCTACAGAAAATTTGTCAAATCTTAGTACTATAGAAAATTATGTCAATTTTTGTTTTTCTATAGAAAATTTTGTTAAAATTTTATTTCTAGAGGAAATTATGTCAACATTTTATTTATATAGAAAATTTTGGCAAAATTTTACTTCTATAGAAAATTTTGTAAAAATTTTATTTCTATAGAAAATGTTGTCAAAATTTTATTTCTATAGAAAATTTTGTCAAAATTTTATTCCTATAGAAAATTTTGCCAAAAACTTATTTCTATAGAAATTTTGCCAAAAATTTATTTCTATAGAAAATTTTGTCAAAATTTTATTTTTATGAAAAATTTTGCCAAAATTTTATTTCTATAGACAACTTTGCCAAGACATTATTTCTATAGAAAATTTTGTCAAAATTTTATTTATATAGAAATTTTGTCAAAATTTTAATTCTATATAAAATTATATCATTTTGACAAAATTTTCTATAGAAATAAATTTTTGGCAAAATTTTCTATAGAAATAAATTCTTGGCAAAATTTTCTATAGAAATAAAATTTTGACATAATTTCCTCTAGAAATACAATTTTGACAAAATTTTCTATAGAAACAAAGTTTTGACATAATTTTCTATAGAATTAAAATTTTAACAAAATTTTGACATAATTTTCTATAGAAATAAAATTTGACAAAATTTTCTATAGAAATAAAATTTTGAGAACATTTTTTTAGAAATAAAATTTTGTCAAAATTGTATTTCTATAGAAAATTTTGTCAAAATTTTATTTCTATAAAAAATGTTCTCAAAATTTTATTTCTATAAAAAATGTTCTCAAAATTTTGTTTCTACAGAAAATTTGTCAAATTTTATTAATATAAGTGGAAATTATGTCAACATTTTATTTATATAGAAAATTTTGCCAAAATTTTATTTCTATAGACAATTTTGCCAAGACTTTAATTCTATAGACAATTTTGCCAAATTTTATTTATATAGAAAATTTTGCCAAAATTTTATTTATATACAAATTTTGTCAAAATTTTAATTCTATATAAAATTTTGAAAAAATTTTATATTTATGGAATATTTTGCAAAAATTTTGTCAACATTTTATTTCTGTAGACATTTTTTTCAACGTACTTCTTCTATGGAAAAATTTAATTCTATAGAAAATTTTGTAAACATTTTATTTCTATAGAAAATTTGGTCAACATTTTATTTCTATAGACATTTGTTTTCAACATTTTTCTTCTAAAGAAAATTTTATTTCTATAGAAAATTATGTCAAAATTTTATTTATATAGAAAATTTTGTCAAAATTTTATTTCTTTGGAAAATTTTGTCATAATTTTATTTCTATAAAAAATTTTGTCAAAATTTTATTTCTATTTATGAAATACCTCTTAGTTGGAGAGGAATGTATTTTGCAAAATCTACCAAAACATCAAGAATTCTACCAAACAAAAACATCTACCATTTTTGGTAGAATTCTACCAACTGTGGCAACCTTGATCTCCGCCATATATAATTGTTTTAATTTTCTTTGAAGAATTTTTAGTTTATTTTCACCGGCTGCCTGCCTCGTTGAAAGGGTAAAAAATTGATTTCAAATAACTTTCTGTTGCCAAAGTTAATGAAAATTCCAAACATAATCGAATCTATGACAACAATGGAAATAAGATTATCGAAAATTCTCTGAATACCCATATCTTTGTAGACCTGATGCTTGCATGCATGCCTGCATATGTCGAAATGGATTCCTATATCGTTTTTGTTGAATATAATTTCGTCTTTTTTTCCTTCTCCAATTTACACTAAACGCGATTAATGCAGCATCAAAGCGTATTATTGGATTCCAATCTAAATACTACAAAAAGGTTATTTCCCCTCCTCTTCTCTGACTTTTTCATCCATACCATTTCTATTAAGTTTGGAAACCGACGAAAAAACGTTATTTGCTCTAGATATCATTAACGTCGTCATGACGATGGTGATCAGCATCGGTAGCACCAAATGGTAGAATGGTAGCATCAACGTCACCATCACTAAAATCAAGCAGCTTCATCAGTCAAACTGACAACAATGCACAGTGGGATAATAATGCAAGCAAGAAAAAAAATTTTTTTCTGGGAAACAAAATTGTAGAACAACGAAATTCTCTTTTTTTGCTGAAGATGTTTGATCTAGAAAGTTACTAATGATTTCTTCCATTTTTTCAAAAGGACCACGGTTGCCAAAAATAATCTAGCAAACTTTAAAGAAAATTTTACCACAAATCTACCAAATTAAAAAAAAATATTTTGCAGTTACACACAAAAAAATATTTTTCTGATTCAATCACGAAATTAATTGATCCAATTAATTTTTTAATTGAAATGTCTTCAATCACGAAAATGATAGTATCAATCACAGTTTTAATTGGGCATAGAAAAAAATCCTTGATTAAAAAATTAATTGATGTCATTAGCAATTTTCAATTAATTTTTTAATTGATTCAATTAAAAATATAATTGATTTTGAATGCAAACCCCATTTAATTTTTTATTTAAAAAGGTAACTATTTTCATTTAAAAATTTTAAAATTTTCAATCATTGACTTAATTAACCTAATGTTTCTACCTTGATTAAAAAGTTAATTGTATCAATTAATTTATTAATTGAAAAAACATTCAACTTCAATTAACTTTTTAATTGGAAATATTCTGGTGATATTTTTTTCTGTGTACTGACCAAATATTTGTGGTTAGCATGGAAAAACGTTTGTTCTAGGAATGAATGAATGACCGCTCCTATCAGAGACATTGTTTTGGTTATGAAATAACACGAAAATTTTAATGGTTAAAGATATTGAATTTATAAAACATTTTCTTAACATTTTATTTCTATAGAAAATTTTGTCAAAATTTTAATTCTATATAAAATATTCTAAAAATTTTAATTTATATAAAATTTTGTCAAGATTTTATTTCGTTATTTTGTCGAAAATTTATTTCTATAGAAAATTTTATTCCTATAAAAAATGTTCTCAAAATTTTATTTCTACAGAAAATTTTTTCAAATTTTATTTCTATAGAAAATTATCTCAAAATTTTGTTTCTACAGAAAATTTTGTCAAAATTTTATTTCTATAGAAAATTTTGTCAAAATTTTATTTCTATAGAAAATTTTGTCAAAATTTTATTTATATAGAAAATTTTGTCAAAACTTTATTTCTATAGAAAATTTTGTCAAAATTTTGTTTCTATAGAAAACTTTGTCAAAATTTTGTTTCTATAGAAAATTTTGTCACAATTGTATTTCTATAGAAAATTTTGTCAAAATTTTATATCTATAGAAAATTTCGTCAAAATTTATATCTATAGAAAATTTTGTCAAAATTATATCTATAGAAAATTTAGCCAACATTTAGTTCTAGAGGAAGTTATGTCAAAATTTTATTTATATAGAAAATTTTGTCAAAATTTTATTTCTATAGAAAATTTTGTCAAAATTTTAATTCTATATAAAATTTTCTCAGAATTTTATTTCTACAGAATTTTTCCTAACAATTTTATTTCTAGAGAAAATTTTATTTCTATAGAAAAGTTTGTCAAAATTGTATTTCTATAGAAAATTTTGTCAAAATTTTATATCTATAGAAAATTTCGTCAAAATTTTATATCTATAGAAAATTTAGTCAACATTTAGTTCTAGAAGAAATTATGTCAAAATTTTATTTATATAGAAAATTTTGTCATAATATTATTTCTATAGAAAATTTTGTCAAAATTTTATATCTATAGAAAATTTTGTCAAAATTTTATTTTTTTGGAAAATTTTGTCAAAATTTTATTTCTAGAGAAAATTTTGTCAAAATTTTAATTCTATAAAAAAATTCTAAAAATTTTCTATAGATATAAAATTTTGACAACATTTTCTATATAAATAAAATTTTGACATAATTTTCTCTAAAAATAAAATTTTGACAAAATTTTCTATAGAAATAAAATTTTGACAAAATTTTCTATAGAAATAAAATTTTGACAAAATTTTCTATAGAAATAAAATTTTGACAAAATTTCTCTAGAAATGAAATTTTTAGGAAAAATTCCGTAGAAATAAAATTATGAGAAAATTTTATATAGAATTAAAATTTTGACAAAATTTTCTATAGAAATAAAATTTTGACAAATTTTCCTCTAGAAATAAAATTTTGACAAAATTTTCTATAGAAATAAAATTATGACAAAATTTCCTCTAGAAATAAAATTTTGACAAAATTTTCTATAGATATAAAATTTTGACAAAATTTTCTATAGAAATAAAATTTTGCCAACACTTTCTATAGGAATACAATTTTGACAAAATTTTCTATAGATATAAAATTTTGCCAAAATTTTCTCTAGAAATAAAATTTTGACAAAATTTTCTATAGAAATAAAATTTTGACAAAATTTTCTATAGATATAAAATTTTGACAAAATTTTCTATAGAAATAATATTATGACAAAATTTTCTATAGCAATAAAATTTTGACAACATTTTCTATATTTTAATTTTTTATAGAAATAACATTTTGACAAATTTTCTATAGAAATAAAATTTTGAGAAAATTTTCTATAGAAATAAAATTTTGACAACATTTTCTATATATATATAGAAAATTTTGTCAAAATGTTATTTCTATAAAAAATTTTGTCAAAATTTTCTATAGAAATAACATTTTGACAACATTTTCTATAGAAATAAATTTTTGAGAAAATTTTCTATAAAACAAAAATTTTGACAACATTTTCTATATAAATAAAATCTTGACAAGATTTTCTATATAAATAAAATTTTGACAAAATTTTCTATAGAAATAAAATTTTAAAAAAAATTCTGTAGAAATAAAATTCTGAGAAAATTTTATATAGAATTAAAATTTTGACAAAATTTTCTATAGAAATAAAATTTAGACAAAATTTTCTATATAAATAAAATTTTGACATAATTTCCTCTAGAACTAAATGTTGACTAAATTTTCTATATAAATAAAATTTTGTCAAAATTTTATTTCTAGAGAAAATTATGTCAAAATTTTATTTATATAGAAAATGTTGTCAAAATTTTACTTATATAGAAAATGTTGTCAAAATTTTTTTTATATAGAAAATTTTGTCAAAATTTTATTTCTATAGAAAATTTTGTCAAAATTGTATTTCTATAGAAAATTTTGTCAAAATTTTATATCTACAGAAAATTTCGTCAAAATTTATATCTATAGAAAATTTTGTCAAAATTTTATATCTATAGAAAATTTAGTCAACATTTAGTTCTATGGGAAATTATGTCAAAATTTTATTTATATAGAAAATTTTGTCAAAATTTTATATCTATAGAAAATTTTGTCAAAATTTTATTTCTATAGAAAATTTTGTCAAAATTTTATTTCTATAGAAAATTTTGTCAAATTTTAATTCTATATAAAATTTTCTCAGAATTTTATTTCTACAGAATTTTTCCTAAAAATTTTATTTCTAGAGAAAATTTTGTCAAAATTTTATTTCTATAGAAAATTTTGTCAAAATTGTATTTCTATAGAAAATTTTGTCAAAATTTTATATCTATAGAAAATTTCGTCAAAATTTATATCTATAGAAAATTTTGTCAAAATTTTATATCTATAGAAAATTTAGTCAACATTTAGTTCTAGAGGAAATTATGTCACAATTTTATTTCTATAGAAAATTTTGTCAAAATTTTATTTATATAGAAAATTATGTCAAAATTTTATTTATATAGAAAATGTTGTCAAAATTTTTGTTTTATAGAAAATTTTCTCAAAAATTTATTTCTATAGAAAATTTTGTCAAAATGTTATTTCTATAAAAAATGTTGTCAAAATTTTCTATAGAAATAACATTTTGACAAAATTTTCTATAGAAATAAATTTTTGAGAAAATTTTCTATAGAACAAAAATTTTGACAACATTTTCTATATAAATAAAATTTTGACAAGATTTTCTATATAAATAAAATTTTGACAAAATTTTCTATAGAAATAAAATTTTGACAAAATTTTCTCTAGAAATAAAATTTTTAGGAAAAATTCTGTAGAAATAAAATTCTGAGAAAATTTTATATAGAATTAAAATTTTGACAAAATTTTCTATAGAAATAAAATTTTGACAAAATTTTCTATAGAAATAAAATTTAGACAAAATTTTCTATATAAATAAAATTTTGACATAATTTCCTCTAGAACTAAATGTTGACTAAATTTTCTATAGATATAAAATGTTGACAAAATTTTCTATAGATATAAATTTTGACGAAATTTTCTATAGATATAAAATTTTGACAAAATTTTCTATAGAAATACAATTTTGACAAAATTTTAGTTCTATAGAAAATTGAAGTGCCCTTAGTTGAAGAGGAATAATTACCACGGATTGACGTATTTTCATGTTCCGATTTTGTTCTATCTTTTATTAATAGATAGACCCATGGGCATAATTCTACAAATGTCTTTTATCATTTATTTTAATTTGAGCTTACCCACGGACAAAATATATATTTTCAGAATATTCAATTTCTATATAAAATTCCAACGAAATTTAATCATTCCACTGTGCCCCCCACTTGTAGTGAATACAATTTTGAAGGCATTCTTCAAAGTTTCGTTCATCATCACTGGCCCATTCATGTCCATTCATTTATTGTTCAATGTTGTTGGCCATTTAGTGTTCTTTTCTTTTTCATTTCATCTGACCAAATGTGGCTATTAAAATACATTCATACTCGTATGTATTTATTCAATTTCAGTCCGTCCGTCTGTCGGTCAGTCCATCCCATGAACCTATCTGTCCATCATTTGGTCTCCTTTAGTTTCCCTATTAGCCCAGTTTGCTTTTTGGCACCAGCAGCACACAAGCAAGCAAGCAAAAGTTAAGCACATCAGGTGTAACACTTAAGACGCGTCTCTCTCTCTCCCTCTCTCTCTTTGTCTAGATAGCTTTTCCAAAGCCATTGGTTGGCAGTACGGCGACAGCATCAATTCTTTCGTTTGATCTTTTGTTGAAATTGGACATGTTTTCTTTTGTAAATGGAATCAAATTAGAGCATTATTAAAATTAAATTATTTTCCAATTTGTTCTTTTTTAGTTTGTCATGCAGCAGCAGCATCTGTTTCAACTTTTTTTTTTTTTGTTTTGTTAAAGAAGGGAATTTTTCATGGTATTTGGATTTTCTCTATATTTCCAAGTAAACGAGACACCAATTAAAAATAAAATCTAAATTTAAATACAAATTAGTTTTAAACACGCATTGTGTGTAGTTCTTAGAATGAATGAGGTTATCAAACTGCAAATGAATTGGAGTTGGGGTATGACAACTTTGTGATATCCCTTGAACCTAAATAAATATAGCCTCTATCACAATGGACTGAATAGTCTAAGTGAGCCTGATACATCGGGCTGCCACATAACCTAAATATGGCCTCCATATAAATCAATCTTTATATATGAAGTCTTCAGTGGCCGAAAGGCACTGAAATTCTGTTGAAAGTTGGCAGGTGACAGAGGTATGCTCCTACGTCTAGGAACCAAATTAAAATCGCCCTCGATATCTGCCCATCCGTCCAGATATAGGCATTATGTTCGACTGCGACAAAACAGTGTTGGAAAGCGGCAACGGCCACTATGTACTAAAAAGGTGGCAACTCTGGAATAGTTGTTAGTATATGGTCTCCAACAACCATGCAAAAATTGGTCCATATCAGTCCATAATTATATATATCCCCCATATAAACCGATCCCCAGATTTGACCTCCGGAGCCCCTTGCAATAGCAAAATTTATCCGATCCGGTTGAAATTTGGTACGTGGTGTTACTATATGGTCTCTAATAACCATGCAAGAATTCGTCCATATCCATCCATAATTATATATAGCCCCCATATAAACCGTTCCCCAGATTTGATCTCCGGAGCCTCTTGGAGAAGCAAAATTCATCCGATCCAGTTGAAATTTACAACGTGGTGTTAGTATATGGCCGCTAATAATCATGCCAAAATTGGTCCATACAGCACTATCATTATATATAGCCGATCCCCAATCACACAAAAATTGGTCCATATCGGTTCATAATTATGGTTGCCACTCGAGCCAAAAATAATCTACCAAAATTTTATTTCTATCGAAAATTTTGACAAAATTTAAATTCTATACAGAATGTTGTCAAAATTGTATTTCTATAGAAAATTTTGTTAAAATTTTATTTCTATAAAAATTTTGTCAAACTCAATTATATATGTATTTATGTTAATCGGCCTTATTTGGTTAAATATATATATACACATTTGGACTACTTTGAAATTTAGAAGACGGTGTTAGGAAGTTTTAAGATACCTTGCCATCGGCAAGTGATACCGCAACCCAAGTAATTCGATTGTGGATGACAATCTTCAGTAGAAGTTTCTACGCAATCCATGGTGGTGGCTTCGGCCTGGACAAACTTACGGCCGTATATACAAATATATATCCTGCGCCACACTGTGGAACAGGGTATTATAAGTTAGTGCATATGTTTGCAACACCCAGAAGGAGACGAGATAGACACATGGTGTCTTTGGCAAAAATGCTAACGGTGGGCTCTTGAGTCGATATAGCGGTGTCCGTCTGTCCGTGAACACATTTTTGTAATCAAAGTCTAGGTCGCAGTTTTAGTCCAATCGACTTCAAATTTGGCACAAGTATGTGCTTTGGCTCAGAATAGCACCCTCTTGATTTTGGAATAAATCGGTTCAGATTTAGATATAGCTCCCATATATATATTTCGCCCGATATGGACTTATATGGTCCCAGAAGCCAGAGTTTTACCCTAAATTGCTTAAAATTTTGCACAAGAAGAACAATTAGTACTATAGTCAAGTGTACCAAATTTTATTGAAATCGGTTCAGATTTAGATATAGCTCCCATATATAGCTTTCGCCCGATATGGACTAATACGGTCCCAGAAGCCAGAGTTTTACTCCGATTTAATTGAAATTTTGCACAGGGAGTAGAATTAGCATTGTAGCTATGCGTGCTAAATTTGGTTGAAATCGGTTCAGATTTAGATATAGCTCCCATATATAGCTTTCGCCCGATTTACACTCATATGACCACAGAGACCAATTTTTTGCGCCGATTTAGTTGAAATTTTGCACAGGGAGTAGAATTAGCATTGTAGCTATGCGTGCCAAATTTGGTTGAAATCGATTCAGATTTAGATATAGCTCCCATATATATGTTTCGCCCGATATGGACTTATATGGCCCCAGAAGCCAGAGTTTTGGCCCAATTCGGTTGAAATTTTGCACTAGGAGTACAATTAGTAACATAGTCATGTGTGCCAAATTTGATTGAAATCGGTTCAGATTTAGATATAGCTCCCATATATATGTTTTTCTGATTTCGACAAAAATGGTCAAAATACCAACATTTTCCTTGTTAAATCGCCACTGCTTAGTCGAAAAGTTGTAAAAATGACTCTAATTTTCCTAAACTTCTAATACATATATATCGAGCGATAAATCATAAATAAACTTTTTCGAAGTTTCCTTAAAATTGCTTCAGATTTAAACGTTTCCCATATTTTTTACTAACATTGTGTTCCACCCTAGTGCATTGAGTCTATACATTTTGTAGAAGTCTATCAAATTCTGTCTAGATCGAGAGATATTTAAATGTATGTATTTGGGACAAACCTTTATATATAGCCCCCAACACATTTGACGGATGTGATATGGTATCGAAAATTTAGATCTACAAAGTGGTGCAGGGTATAATATAGTCGGCCCCGCCCGACTTTAGACTTTCCTTACTTGTTTTTTTATATTTATTTTCATAATTTATTATGATTGTAAATCTTGTAATAAATAAATAAATAATATAATAGGTGAATAATTCATATAATCCATATTATAACCCAATTCATAATACTATTAGTTAAAAATTTTTAAATTTAAATATTATTACATTGCTCAAGTCCAAATTCGTAAAATACTTGATTTTGTTTTTTTGTTCAGTATATAAACAATAAAAATAGTTTTCTATCTAAATCGCTCACCCCTATGGATATTCGTGGTTTTCCAATTCCCCATTAACCGACAAAAAGTTGTACTACATTTATAAATAGTTAAATTGGACATTTACTACCATATCTCCTCAAGGATCCTCAGATGTATATTTATGTCTAAACTTGGATGTGTGTGTGTGTGTTGGCAGTTAATTTTTTATTATTATTTTTATTGTTATTGTTTCCCGATGTTCGTTCGTTGCTTTGGGGTTAAAGAAAATGCAAAAATCTCTTAATGAAAATAATCTTTCTCTTTATTCGAAGGCATGCGACGAACTCATAAAAATTGGACATAGCCATAGAAATTAACAATAATAGTATGCCGCATATGAACATTATAATGGACCAGCCAACATAGCGTATGGATACAGTGATATGGGCAAACGCAAAGATATTATGTTGATATGGGCTATTCCATTAAGAATTTGCCAGGCACTCACAGACATAAAAATGTTTTTGGTAAACTTTGTCAATCAAAGTTTTCATTTATATATGAATTAAGATATTTACCATTGAGGACAATTTTTTCTCGAATCACATTTAGGTATAGGCCCTATATGAAAATTTTGTCAAAATATTATTCCATAAAAAATTTTGTCAAAATTGTATTTCCTCAGAAAATTTTGTCACAATTTTATTTTCTTAGAAAATGTTCTCAACATTTTATTTTCTTAGAAAATTTTGTCCAAATTTTATTTCCATAGAAAAATTTGTCGAAATTTTATTTCCATAGAAAATTTTGTCAAAATTTTATTTCCACAGAAAATTTCGTCAAAATTTTTACTTCCATAGAAAATTATGTTGAAATTTTATTGTTACAGTAAATTTTGTCAAAATTTTATTTCCATAGAAAATTATGTTGAAATTTTATTTTCTTAGAAAAATTTTATTTCAATAGCAAATTCTGTCAAATTGTTTTTTTTATAGAAAATTTTGCCAAAATTTTATTTCTATAGAAATTTTTGCTAAAATTTCTTTCCTTAGAAAATTTTGTCAAAATTTTATTTTTACAGAAAATTTTGTCAAAATTTTATTTTTATAGAAAACTTTGCCAAAATTTTATTTCCATAGCAAATTTTGTCGAATTTTTATTTCTATAGAAAATTTTGTCAAAATTTTATTTCTATAGAAAATTTTGCCAAAATTTTATTTCTATAGAAAATTTTGCCAAAATTTTATTTCTATAGAAAATTTTGCCAAAATTTTATTTCTATAGAAAATTTTGCCAAAATTTTATTTCTATAGAAAATTTTGCCAAAATTTTATTTCTATAGAAAATTTTGCCAAAGTTTTATTTCTATAGAAAATTTTGCTTAAATTGTGTTTCTATTGAAATTTTTGCTAAAATGTATTTCCATAAAAAATTTTGTCAAAATTTTATTTCTATAGAAAACTTTGTCAAAATTTTATTTTATTAGAAAATTTTGTCGAAATTTTATTTCCATAAAAAATTATGTTGAAATTTTTTTTTTAGAAAATTTCGTCAAAATTTTATTTCCATAGCAAATTTTGTCAATTTTTATACCCTGCGCCACACTGTGGAACAGGGTATTATAAGTTAGTGCATATATTTGTAACACCCAGAAGGAGAAGAGGTAGACATATGGTGTCTTTGGCAATAATACTCAGGGTGGTTCCCTGAGTCGATATAACCATGTCCGTCTGTCCGTCCGTCTGCCTGTGAACACATTTTTGTGATCAAAGTCTAGGTCGCAATATCAGTCCAATCGCCTTCACGTATTCGTTTTTTGGGTCAGAAAAGAACCCTATTGATTTTGGAAGAAATCGGTTCAGATTTAGATATAGCTTCCATATATATCTTTTGCCCGATATGGACTTATATGGCCCCAGAAGCCAGAGTTTTGGCCCAATTTGGTTGAAATTTTGCACTAGGAGTACAACTAGTAGTATAGTCATGTGTGCTAAATTTGATTGCAATCGGTTCAGATTTAGATATAGCTCGCATATATATCTTTCGCCCGATATGGACTATTATGGTCCTAAAAGCCAGAGTTTTGTTTCAATTTGGTTCAAATTTTGCACACCAAGTACAATTCGTAGTATAGTCATGTGTGCCAAATTTGATTGAAATCGGTTTAGCTCCCATATATAGCTTTCGCCCGATTTACACTCATATGACCACAGAGGCCAATTTTTTACTTCGATTTAGTTGAAATTTTGCACAGGGAGTAGGGAGTGGTATGGTATCGGAAATTTAGATCTACAAAGTGGTGCAGGGTATAATATAGTCGGCCCCGCCCGACTTTAGACTTTCCTTACTTGTTTATATAGAAAAGTTTGCAAAACTTTATTTCCATAGACAATTTTGCCAAAATTTTATTTTCTTAGAAAATTTTGTCAAAATTTTATTTTTACAAAAAATGTTGCCAAAAATTTATTTCCATAGCAAATTTTGTCGAATTTTTATTTCTATAGAAAATTTTTTCAAAATTTTATTTCTAAGGACATCTTGTCAAAATTTTATTTCTAAGGAAATTTTGTCAAAATTTTATTTCCATAGAAAATTTTGTCAAAATTTTTTCCAATAGAAAATTTTATCAAAATCTTATTTCTATAGATTATTTTGTTTCAATAGAAAATTTTGTAAACATTTTTTTTCCATAAAAAATTTTTTCAAAATTTTATTGCTATAGAAAATTTTGTCAAAATTTTGTTGTTATAGAAAATTTTGTTAAAATTTTATTTCTATAGAAAATTTTGTCAAAATTTTATTTCTATAGAAAATTTTGTCAAAATGTTATTTCTATAGAACATTTTTTCAAAATATTGTTTCCTTACAAAAAGTTGTCAAAATTTTATTTCCATATAAAATTTTGTCAAAATTGTATTTCTATTAATTAGAATAGCGCTCAGAGCAAATTAGAGATGAGCGATATTTTTGTACCTGTTACTTAGTCACTGTGATTCGTGAGTAACGAGTAACCACAGTGACTAAGTACATAGAGTAACAGTTACTTTCGAGACTGCTACTTTGTTCAATCATAAAATATTAACTTGTGTTGTACAAAATTTGCAAAGTTCTTATCACTGTTTTCACTTTCTCTTTGTATATCTATTCTGTTTCTACTGATCACAACAAAAAATCCCTAAGCAAATTCAAACTAGGAACGATAGTTACAGAGGAGCTGTAGCTGTCCTACTCTAACACATACATTGAGGGCATAATGAGACGAATGCAATCATTTCATAGGAAAATTCTCATGGTGATGGTGCGAAAAATTAGATAATGCCGATGTCGGCACAATTTGCGAGCCGTCAATATGGAATTATTTTGATTCACATATAACTAAACACAAGTCCAAAGGAACAAATACATCCAAATCGATAATTGAAGTACAAAGATACTTGGAAGGCGACATTGTACCTAGAAACTTGAACCCATTGGGATGGTGGCGACAGAATAAGTACAAATACCCCTATCTTTCAATAATTGCTCAACAAAAACTGCGCTTTAGTATCTTCAGTACCCTGTGAAAGGGTATTTTCATATTGGTACTCAGCGAAAGACGAATGTGCTTAACCGATAATAAAACAAAAATGTTGGTTTTTTGAATTCTAATTATACAAATATGAATAAAATTTAAAACTACATTTTGAAACAATAATAAAACGTTTTCTATTTATTAGATTTTGGTTGATTTGTAAACGGTGATCACGTTCACTACTTAAAAGAACAGTGATTTTGTAATCACTTACGCAGTAATCACTGTTCTTCATAAATAACCGTTTGTCTCATCTCTAGAGCAAATGCTCCTCATATATGAATTTACTCATATGTCAATAGTAACTGACAAAAAGAGCTAAGACCCTGGTCAAAAAGACAGAATGAAAACATTAATATTGTTTATTGAGAGAAAGTCCATATCATTTTAGTTCCTCTGTAAAATTCGTTACATTTCAACAATGCCACACACAATGGTACTCGCTGAACGTGGTTATTGCTTTTATTATCGACACTGATGTTCGCAAAGTTTGGTTTTGTTTTTTTTTATTATCCCAAGTCAGCGATAGCTATTGTCAAATTTCTTCTTTGCGCAGAGAGATATTTTTCTTTCATGAGTTTAATGTGTAAAACTGTATGGACATCATCTACACATTCCACAAGTGTGAATGGAGAATTTGTGAATATTAGACCCAATGATTGGCCTTTACGAAGCATGCAAAGTGCAAAGATTTTCCCTTGAACCGAGTTCAGTGACGTCAAAGTGATAGTCGGGTTATTTGTTTGTGTTGGTATCGAGTTCACTTTCGTTGAACTTACCTTAACAACAAACGATTTATCATCGATTGTGCGCTATGGTTAAATCTCAGATTGGGGAGCTTAAAATGAAATTATGGCTCTTTGTTTCGCATTCTCTCGCGTTCTCTTCTTCTCTCTCATTATCACATATTTATAGATATTTAAATTAGTATTTATCGATCCAAGGCACTTTTCATTCCATCTTCTTTTATAGCTACCACCATAGCATGGTGATCTCCATATAATAAGTTTGCCATTCCGTTTGTAACAAATCGAACACATTTGAAAAAAACTTCTATAGAAATAAAAATTTGGCAAAAGTTTCTATAGAAATAAAATTTTGAAACAGATCCCAAAAAAAAAAATTTGACAACATTATCTATAGAAATAAAATTTTGACAAAATTATCTATAGAAATAAAATTTTGACAAAATTTTCTATAGAAATAAAATTTTGACAAAATTTTCTATAGAAAAAAAATTCGACAAAGTTGTCTATAGAAATGAAATTTTCACCAAATTTTCTATAGAAATGAAATTTTCATAAAATTTTCTATAGAAATAAAATTTGGACAAAATTTTCTATAGAAACACAATTTTGACAAAATTTTTTATACAAACAAAATGTTGACAAAATTTTCTATAGAAATAAAATTTTGACAAAATTTTCTATAGAAATAAAATTTTGACAAAATTTTTATTAGAAATAAAATTTTGAGAAGATTTTTTATAGAAATAAATTTTTGGCAAAATTTTACATAGCATTAAAAATTTTAGGACATAAAATTTTGAGAAAATTTTCTGTAGAAATAAAATTTTGACAAAAGTTTCTATAGAAAATTTTGAGAAAATTTTCTGTAGAAATAAAATTTTGACAAAATTTTCTATACAAAAAAATTTTGACAAAATTTTCTATAGAAATAAAATTTTCTATAAAATGAATTTTTCACCAAATTTTCTATAGAAATAAAATTTTGACAAAATTTTCTATAGAAATAAAATTTTGACAAAAATTTCTATACAAACAAAATTTTGACAAAATTTTCTATAGAAATAAAATTTTGACAAAATATTCTATAGAAATAAAATTTTGACAAAAGTTTCTATAGAAATAAAATTTTGACAAAATTTTCATTAGAAATAAAATTTTGCAAAATTTTCACTAGAAATAAAATTTTGAGAAGATTTTTTATAGAAATAAATTTTTGACAAAATTTTATATAGCAATAAAAATTTTAGGACATCAATTTTGAGAAAAATTTCTGTAGAAATAAAATTTTGACAAAAGTTTCTATAGAAATAAAATTTTGACAAAATTTCCTATAGAGATAAAATTTGGACAAAATTTCCTATTTGGCAAAATTTCATAAAGAAATAAAATTGTGACAAAATTTTCTTTAGAAATCAAATTGTGAAAAAATTTCCTATAGATATAAAATTTGGACAAAATTTCCTATTTGGCAAAATTTCATAGAGCAATAAAATTGTGACAAAATTTTCCATAGAAATAAAATTGTGACAAAATTTTCTATAGAAATAAAATTTTGACAAAAATTCCAAAAGAAATAAAATTGTGACAAAATTTTCTATAGAAATAAAATTTTGACAAAATTATCTATAGAAATAAAATTGTGACAAAATTTCCAAATAAAGATACAAGTTTGACACGATTTCCTATAGAAAAAAAAATGATAAAATTTTCTATAGAAATAAAATTTTGACAAAATTTTCTATAGAAATAAAATTTTGACAAAATTTTCTATAGAAATAAAATTTTGACAAAATTTTCTATAGAAAAAAATTTTGCCAAAATTTTCTATAGAAATAAAATTTTGACAAAATTTGCTATAGAAATAAAATTTTGACAAAATTTTCTATAGAAATAAAATTGTGACAAAATTTTCTATAGAAATGAAATTTTCACCAAATTTTCTATAGAAATAAAATTTTGACAAAATTTTCTATAGAAATAAAATTTTGACAAAATTTTCATTAGAAATAAAATTTTGAGACGACTTTTTATAGAAATAAATTTTTGACAAAATTTTATATAGCATTAAAAATTTTAGGACATAAAATTTTGAGAAAAAATTCTGTAGAAATAAATTTTTGACAAGAGTTTTTATAGAAATAAAATTTTGACAAAATTTCCTATAGAGATAAAATTTGGACAAAATTTTCTATAGAAATAAAATTTTGACAAAAATTCCAAAAGAAATAAATGTGTGACAAAATTTTCTATAGAAATAAAATGTTGACAAAATTTCCAATAGAAATAAATTTTTTTTACAAAATTTCCATAGAAATAAAATGGTGACAAAATTTTCTATAGAAATAAAATTTTGACAAAATTTTCATTAGAAATAAAATTTTGAGAAGATTTTTTATAGAAATAAATTTTTGACAAAATTTTATATAGCATTAAAAATTTTAGGACATAAAATTTTGAGAAAAAATTCTGTAAAAATAAAATTTTGACAAAAGTTTCTATAGAAATAAAATTTTGACAAAATTTCCTATTGAGATAAAATTTGGACAAAATTTTCTATAGAAATAAAATTTTGACAAAAATTCCAATAGAAATAAATTTTTTTACAAAATTTCCAATAGAAATAAAATGGTGACAAAATTTTCTATAGAAATAAAATTTTTTACAAAATTTTCTTTAGAAATAAAATATTGATAAAATTTTCTATAGAAATAAAATTTAAAAAAAAAATTGCTGTAGTAATAACATTTTATATGGATGTCAGTTTTTAGTAAATGACAGTCTTGTACGCAAAGTGGAAGGTATTTATGATTCGGCCTGGTCGAACTTTCGTCCGTATATATGTTACTAGTTGTTCTTTCAATCTTCCTCTTCTCCCTATGCTAACCAGATAAAACCAGCTGACCTGCCTGGCCAATCAAGTAGTCAATATTGGGTATTAGCATTCTGTTCAGACATTTGGAAGATATTTTGTAATCAAGAAATCTTCTTCCATTTCTCCTAATTTGTGTTTCATCCACAAGCAAATCCATCACTTTTCTTTTTTATGAATGGCTTAGTTAATTTTTTTTCTTCTTGTAAGTCACCCTCTGTTCGTATGTGTGTGTATCCATTCTCGACCGTTTGTTTCTTGTATTGAATAGGGCCAATAGTGAATGGTTAAACGGAAATTCGCTGTTGGATAATTATTCGATCGGCTTCTGTCAGTTAGTATTGAGAATTAGATATGGAAACCAAATGGGAACATAAAGTATTTGTTTAGCAAAAATTCTATTTCACATAAGAAGAAAGGTGTGGTGGCTTCCATTGTCTACAATGAACATGTTTTAGAAATAAGAATGGCTTTCTTTTCCCGTGAAAACAATTAAAAAATTCGAAAGTGAGACGTCAAGGAAGATAGTTGTGTGATGATAATGAAGGGACCGTATGCATGTATTAATATAACCTTACGGAAGGAACATCATATCCGGAGAAGCGTCCGATAAATCAACTCTCCGTGGAAGCAGGAGAGTTATGAACTAGAGGTCTGCACAATTCCATTTGTAAATGCAGAGTACACGTGTACTTGCTAAATGAGTACATATATTTGAGAGAGTCGCAAAACAATTGGTACACATTTTAATGAACACCAAAAGCCACGAGTAACTTCTTGTTGCTACTCTGATGTCTTCACTACCAACAAACACATGTTCCTCTTTCTCTCTTATGGAAGTGTACTCAGAGTGATCACGTCGAGTATGTTGCGAGAACAAAACTTCATAGAGTACTCCATGTACCACGTGCAGTTTCAGAAATACAAGAAAACAATTGCTCTCCATAATATATGTTTTCGGATTGATATAAAGAACGGCAAACGTTAAGGTAAGTGTGTGACATACATAAATATATGAAATATGTGACATACATACATATCTATGATTAATAATAATGGAAAGTTTTGCTTCTCACATAACTGAGCAATACTTGTGGTACCACGTGATTTGAAGAGAATCTCAAGTACTTACATTTTTATTGTTCCTTTTTTTCGGAACACATATTGTTTCGGATAAGTACTTGGTGGTATTTGACAAGCAAGTGTTCTCTTCACTTCACTACTTGCGCTCTGAGAGAAAGACAGTGTATGTACTATATTCGACAGCGAATTGCATACATGTAGTGAACAGTTATTCGATGCAGACCTCTATTATGAACAACAACGTGTTGATGATTCTGAGCGGTGTTTGCAGCTGTTAACTCGTAATACACCCGAGTTTTTCCGTCGATATGTGACAATGAATGAAACATGGCTCCATCACTACACTCCTGAGTCCAATCGATAGTCGGCTGAGTGGACAGCGACCGGTGAACCGTCTCCGAAGCCTGGAAAGACTTAAAAGTCCGCTGACAAAGTAATGGCCTCTGTTTTTTGGGATGCGCATGGAATAATTTTTATCGATTATCTTGAGAAGGGAAAAACCATCAACAGTGACTATTATATGGCGTTATTGGAGCGTTTGAAGGTCGAAATCGCGGCAAAACGGCCCCATATGAAGAAGAAAAAAGTGTTATTCCACCAAGACAACGCACCGTGCCACGAGTCATTGAGAACGATGGCAAAAATTCATGAATTGCTTCCTCACCCACCGTATTCTCCAGATCTGGCCCCCATCGACTTTTTCTTGTTCTCAGACCTCAAAAGGATGCTCGCAGGGAAAAAATTTGGCTGCAATGAAGAGGTGATCGCCGAAACTGAGGCCTATTTTGAGGCAAAACCGAGGGAGTACTACCAAAATGGTATCAAAAAATTGGAAGGTCGTTATAATCGTTGTATCGCTTTTGAAGGGAACTATGTTGAATAATAAAAATGAATTTTGAAAAAAAAAATGATTTTTTCTTTGTTAGACCGGAGACTTATCAGCCAACCAGTTAAGATACAAACGTTGAAGGTTTTGGTTGGCGGAAGAATTATCCTTCGATTTCAGGGGGCTGCTTTTCTGGCATGCTTCTCTGTGTGGCCTTCGAATTGCTTCCCCACCCACCGTATTCTCCAGATCTGGCCCCCAACGACTTTTTCTGGTTCTCAGACCTCAAAAGGATGCTCGCAGGGAAAAAATTTGGCTGCAATGAAGAGGTGATCGCCGAAACTGAGGCCTATTTTGAGGCAAAACCAAGGGAGTACTACCAAAATGGTATCAAAAAATTGGAAGGTCGTTATAATCGTTGTATCGCTCTTGAAGGGAACTATGTTGAATAATAAAAATGAATTTTGAAAAAAAAAATGATTTTTTCTTTGTTAGACCGGAGACTTATCAGCCAACCAGTTAAGATACAAACGTTGAAGGTTTTGGTTGGCGGAAGAATTATCCTTCGATTTCAGGGGGCTGCTTTTCTGGCATGCTTCTCTGTGTGGAAGACAGCGTCGAAGGATGTATTGAAGATACCGCTGCGGCTATATTTTAATTGATGACGATATCAACTTAGGTTAGGTTAGGTGGCAGCCCGATGTATCAGGCTCACTTAGACTGTTCAGTCCATTGTGATACCACATTGGTGAACTTCTTCTCACTGAGTGCTGCCCGATTCCATGTTAAGCTCAATGACAAGGGACCTCCTTTTTATAGCCGACTCCGAACGGCGTTCCACATTGCAGTGAAACCACTTAGAGAAGCTTTGAAACCCTCAGCAATGTCACCAGCATTACTGAGGTGGGATAATCCACCGCTGAAAAACTTTTTGGTGTTCGGTCGAAGCAGGAATCGAACGCACGACCTTGTGTATGCATGGCGGGCATGCTAACCATTGCAGCACGGTGGTTCCCATTCTCATCTTGGGAGCCACCGTGGTGCAATGGCGGTGGATTATCCCACGTCAGTAATGCTGGTGACATTTCTGATTGTTTCAAAGCTTCTCTAAGTGGTTTCACTGCAATGTGGATCGCCGTTCGGACTCGGCTATAAAAAGGACGACCCTTGTCATTGAGCTAAACATAGAATCGGGCAGCATTCAGTGATAATAAAGAAGTTCACCACTGTGGTATCACAATGGACTGAATAGTCTAAGTGAGCCTGAAATATCGGGCTGCCACTATACCTAACCTTCATTCTCATCAAGATTGGTTGTTCAACAAATCTTACAGGCATTTAAAATACCTTTTTGCCAAATTTCATAATATAATTGACCGCCGTCGAGAAGACCGGGGCATAACATTTATAATATTTGAGAAACTAAACTAATCATAATGTCAACAGAGATTAACAAATTTGTTGAATATATTAATTAATAATTTATATGTGATCTCTTCTTCAAATTATGCATTCGTGACAGCTCGTTCTCTTAATTTTATTTAATGTTGTTTGTTATACCCACCACCATAGAATGGTGACGGGGGTATAATAAGTTTGTCATTCCGTTTGTAACACATCGAAATATCGATTTCCGACTATATAAAGTATATATATTCTTGATCAGGGAGAAATTCTAAGACGATGTCCGTCTGTCCGTCTGTCTGTCTGTCTGTTGTAATCGCGCTACAGTCTTCAATAATGAAGCAATCGTGCTGAAATTTTGCACAAACTCGTCTTTTGTCTGCAGGCAGGTCAAGTTCGAAGATGGGCTATATCGGCCCAGGTTTTGATATAGTCCCCATATAAACCGACCTCCCGATTTGGGGTCTTGGGCTTATAGAAATCGTAGTTTTTATCCAATTTGCCTGAAATATGAAATCTAGAGGTACTTTATGACCACAAAGAGGTGTGCCAAAAATTGTGAGTATCGGTCCATGTTTTGGTATGGTCCACATATAAAACGGCCCCCCGATTTGAGGTCTTGGGCTTATAGAAACCGTAGTTTTTATCCAATTTGTCTGAAATTGGAAATCTAAAGGTATTTTAGGCCCATAAAGAAGTGTGCCAAAAATTGTGAGTATCGATCCATATTTTGGTACAGCCCCCATATAGACAGATCTCCCGATTTTACTTCTTGGGCTTATAGAAACCGCAGTTTTCATTCAATTTACCTGAAATTGGAAATCTAGAGGTATTGTAGGACCACAAATACGTGTGCCAAAAATTGTGAGTATCGGCCCATATTTTGGTACAGCCCCCATATAGACCGATCTCCCGATTTTACTTCTTGGGCTTATAGAAACCGTAGTTTTTATCCAATTTGTCTGAAATTGGAAATCTAAAGGTATTTTAGGCCCATAAAGAAGTGTGCCAAAAATTGTGAGTATCGGCCCATATTTTGGTATAGCCCCCATATAGACCGATCTCCCGATTTTACTTCTTAGGCTTATAGAAACCGTAGTGTTTATTCAATTTACCTGAAATTGGAAATCTAGAGGTATTGTAGGACCACAAATACGTGTGCAAAAAATTGTGAGTATCGGTCCATGTTTTGGTATGATCTCCATATAAAACGGCCTCCCGATTTGGGGTCTTGGGCTTATAGAAACCGTAGTTTTTATCCAATTTGTCTGAAATTGGAAATATAGAGGTATTGTAGGACCACAAATACGTGTGCCAAAAATTGTGAGTATCGGCCCATGTTTTGGTATGGTCCACATATAAAACGGCCTCCCGATTTGGGGTCTTGGGCTTATAGAAACCGTAGTTTTTATCCAATTTGTCTGAAATTGGAAATATAGAGGTATTTTAGGACCATAAAGAGGTGTGCCGAAAATGGTGAGTATCGGTCCATGTTTTGGTATGGTCCACATATAAAACGGCCTCCCGATTTGGGGTCTTGGGCTTATAGAAACCGTAGTTTTTATCCAATTTGCCTGAAATTGGAAATATAGAGGTATTTTAGGACCATAAAGAGGTGTGCCGAAAATGGTGAGTATCGGTCCATATTTTAGCATAGCCCCCATAAGAACGATCTCCCGATTTAACTCCTTGGGTTTCTAGAAACCGTAGTTTTTATCTGATTTGCCTGAAATTGTAAATATTCTGGTATTTTAGGCTCACAAAACGTGTATCGGATTAAGTTTTTATCGGTCCATTTGGTAATGCCTCCATATAGACCGACTTCACTTCTTGAGGGTGTAGAAGGCGCACTGATCATGAAAATTGCTAGAAACTCAATGTAAAATTTCCGGATTTTACTTCTACAGATTTAAGATTTCAAATCAAGACGTTATTTTATAATTTTCTTGCACACTTACAAGAGATGTTAATGATTCCTCTAAAACTCAAACAAAAATGGTTCTTATAAATCCAGAATCTGATATAGTCCTCATAGGTGAAATCTTTAAATTTATCTTCGGGAAGTGTCCTCAAGTCCTCAAGCTCTCCTGAAATTTCAAAGGAACCCCTAATATTTGGTTCATGGTGGTGGGTATTTAAGATTCGACCCTGCCGAACTTAGTGCTGTATATACTTGTTTTATTTAATGTTGTTTGTTTTATTCAATCAAATGTTTTCTGATTAGATTTTCGTTTGATATCGAAAGCGAAAACTGTTTGCCAACTTTAGGTCAATAAAATATATTTGCATATCAAAGAGATATACACATAAAAAAAAATATCTACATAAAATATAGCGACTATAATAGCATTTCGTTTATATAGTGTATAGACACAACCATGGCGGATATCGATAAACGAATGCCATAACGTAGTCGACAAAAATGAAAAGTTTACTTTACTTCGGTGGTTTCGTTTTTCTCGCATGGCAAAATAACAACAATCCCTGGCGGTTATTATTACCGTTGTGGGACTTTAGTCGCATTTTACAACCTTTCTGGCGCCATGCCACTTTTTGTGAGACTTTTTATACCCTCCACCATAGGATGGGGGTATATTAACTTTGTCATTCCGTTTGTAACACATCGAAATATTGCTCTAAGACCCCATAAAGTATATATATTCTGGGTCGTGGTGAAATTCTGAGTCGATCTAAGCATGTCCGTCCGTCCGTCCGTCTGTCCGGCTGTCCGTCCGTCTGTGGAAATCACGCTAACTTCCGAACGAAACTAGCTATCGACTTGAAACTTGGCACAAGTAGTTGTTATTGATGTAGGTCGGATGGTATTGAAAATGGGCCATATCGGCCCACGTTTACGTATAGCCCCCATATAAACCGATCCCCAGATTTGACCTCCGGAGCCTCTTGGAGGGGCAAAATTCATCCGATCCGGTTGAAATTTGGTACCTGATCTTAGTATACGGTCTCTAACAACCATGCAAAAATTGGTCCATATCGGTCCATAAATATATATAGCTCCCATATAAACCGATCCCCAGATTTGACCTCCGGAGCCTCTTGGAGGAGCAAACTTCATCCTACCCGATTGAAATTTGGTACGTGGTGTTAGTATATCGTCTCTAATAACCATGCAAAAACTGGTCCATATCGGTCCATAATTATATATAGCTCCCATATAAACCGATCCCCAGATTTGACCTCCGGAGCCTCTTGGAGGGGCAAAATTCATCCGATCCGTTTGAAATTGGGTACCTGATGTTAGTATACGGTCTCTAACAAGCATGCAAAAATTGGTCCATATCGGTCCATAATTATATATAGCTCCCATATAAACCGATCCCCAGATTTGAACTCTGGAGCCTCTTGGATGAGCAAAATTCATCCGATCCAATTGAAATGTAGTACGTGGTGTTAGTATATGGTCTCTAACAACCATGCAAAAATTGGTCCATATCGGTCCATAATTATATATAGCTCCCAAATAAAGCGATCCCCAGATTTGACCTCCGGAGCCTCTTGGAGGAGCAAAATTCATCCGATGCGGTTGAAATTTGGTACATTTCGTTAGTATATGGCCTCTAACAGCCATGTAAAAATTGTCAAATTTTATTACTATAGAAAGTTTTGGCAAAATTTCATTTCTATAGAAAGTTTTGTAAAAAGTTTATTTCCATAGCAATGTTTGCCAACATTTTATTTCCATAGAAAATTTTGTCAAAATTTTATTTCTATAGAAAATTTTGTAAAAAATTTATTTCTGTAGAAAATTTTGTCAACATTTTATTTCTATAAACAATTTTGTCAACATTTTATTTCTATAGAACATTTTGTCAACATTTTATTTCTATAGAAAATTTTGTCAACATTTTATTTCTATAGAAAATTTTGTCAAAATTTTATTGCTATAGAAAATTTTGTCAACATTTTACTTCCATAGAAAATTTTGTCAACATTTTATTTCTATAGAAAATTTTGTCAAGTTTTTATTTCTATAGAAAATTTTGTCAAAATTTTATTTCTATAGAAAATTTTGTCAAACTGAATTATATACGTATTTAATCGGCCTTTTTTTTTTTGTTTAATATATACCCCTTATGGACTAACTTACAATTTAGAAGACAGTGTTAAAAAGTTTTACGATACCTTGCCATCGGCAAGTGTTATCGCAACCCAAGTAATTCGATTGTGGATGACAGCCTTTAGTAGAAGGTCCTACGCAATCCATGGTGGAGGGTACATAAGATTCGGCCTGGCCGAACTTACGGCCGTATATACTTGTTTTTTTTTTTTCATTTTGCGTCCCTCTGTTGAAGTTGTAGATCTATGAAGTAAGGCAAATATTCCTTAAAATAAAGAAAAATATTTTTAATTTTTAACTCAACTCACATATTGAATTTTTAAATTTAAGATCAAAATGCTTCAAATATAGGCTAAGACTTATTTTAAGAATTGCAATTTTGGTTTAAAGTTTTTTTAGCATTAAGAAAACAGTTTTTACTTTGAAGTACTTGGCATAATTTGGATTTTCAAACGGGAATTTGTTTGTACATGAATACCTTTATTAATATATCGCAAACAAAGAATAAAAATTCGATGAATGAGATCTGTATCCAATTTTAATTTTATCGATCCTAGATTTAAAGCCAGGGAGGTTCCTAAAAAATGTCTTTATTTTAAAGAATCCGCATCTTTGGCTCGGAATCAATACCAAAATCTATAAAGGAAGGTAAAAATCTTTGGATCCAAGTAAACCTTTTTTTTTTGAGTGTACTCCTTGTTCAACATTTCATTGCTACTATACAAGCAGGGTATAATATAGTCGTCCCTGCCCGACTTTAGACTTTCCTTACCTGTTTTGTATTAAAATAGGAATATTCAGTGTAAACTAAACGAGTAAAAGCAGAGTAAAGTTCGGCCCGGACGAAGTTTAAATACCCACCACCATGGAAATGCAGAGAAATTCTATTAATATTGAGTTTTTTATTATTGCAAATTTTTCGATTTTTGTTAATATATACTCATATATTTTTACAAAATATTTTATTTTATATTAACTTATGTTAATATAGAAAATTATTGTAACACCTTTCCATTTTTAAAATCCTATAAAAGTTATTGTTGGTTTATTCTTCAATCATTATTGTTGTTTTTGATTTCAGCTTAAAACCATGCATTGACTAAACCACAAGTATAGCTTAACCAACAGAGGAAAATTATTTCTATAATAAATTTTGTTGAACTTTTATCTCTTTAGGAAATTTTGTCAAAATTTTATTTCTAAAGGAAATGTTGTCAAAATATTATCTCCATAGGAAATTTTGTCAAAATTTTATTTCTATAGGAAATTTTCTCAAAATTTTATTTCTATAGGAAATTTTCTCAAAATTTTATTTCTATAGGAAATTTTGTCAAAATTGTATTTCTATAGAAAATTTTGTCAAAATTTTAATTCTACAGGAAATTTTCTCACATTTTTATTTCTATAGGAAATTTTGTCAAAATTTTAGTTCTACAGAAAATTTTGACAAAATTTTATTTCTTTGTGAAATTTTGCACAATTCTATTCCTATAGAAAATTTTTTCAAAATTTTATTTCTATAGGAAATTTTATCAAAATTTTATATCTTTATGAAATTTTGCAAGATTTTAATTCTATAGAAAATTTGGTCAAAATTTTATTTCTATAGGAAATTTTATCAAAATTTTATTTCTATAAGAAATTTTGTCAAAATTTTATCTCTATAAGAAATTTTGTCAAAATTTTGTTCTACAGAAAATATTGTCAAAATTTTAATTCTATAGAAAATTTTGTCAAAATTTTATTTCTATAGGAAATTTCGTCCAAATTTTGTTCTACAGAAAATTTTGTCAAAATTTTATTTCTCTATGGGAAATTTTGTCAAAATTTTAGTTCTATAGAAAATTTTGTCAAAATTTTATTTCTATAGGAAATTTTGTCAAAATTTTATTTCTGTAGGAAATTTTCTCACAATTTTATTTCTATATGAAATTTTCTCAAAATTTTATTTCTATAAGTAATTTTGTCAAAAATTTAGTTCTACAGAAAATTTTGACAAAATTTTATTTCTTTAAGAAATTTTGCAAAATTTTATTCCTATAGGAAATTTTGTCAAAATTTTATTTCTATAAGTAATTTTGTTCTACACAAAATTTTGTCAAAATTGTATTTCTTTATGAAATTTTGTCAAAATTTTATTTCTATAGGAAATTTTATCAAAATTTTATTTCTATAGGAAATTTTGTTCTACAGAAAATTTTGTTCAAATTTTATTTCTTTATGAAATTTGGAAAATTTTAATTCTATAGAAAATTTTGTAAAAATTTTAATTCTATAGGAAATTTAGTCAAAATTTTGTTCTACAGAAAATTTGTTAAAATTTTATTTTTATAGGAGATTTTATCAAAATTTTATTTCTCTATGCAATTTTTCAAAATTTTATTTCTCTATGCAATTTTTCAAAATTTTATTTCTATAGAAAATTTTGTCAAAATTTTAGTTCTATAGAAAATTTTGTCAAAATTTTAGTTCTATAGAAAATTTTGCAAAATTTCCTTTCTTTCTGAAATTTTGCAAAATGTTATTTCTATTGAAAATTTTGTCAAAATTTTATTTCTATAGGAAATTTTGTCAAAATTTTGTTCTAGAGAAAATTTTGTCAAAATTTTATTTCTTTATGAAATTTTGTCAAAATTTTATTTCTATAGAAAATTTTGTCAAAATTTTATCTCTATTGGAAATTTTGTCAAAATGATATCTCTATAAGAAATTTTGTCAAAATTTTATTTTTATAGAAAATTTTATTTCGATAGGGAATTTTCTCAAAATTTTATTTCTATAGAAAATTTTCTCAACATTTTATTTCTATAGAAAATTTTCTAAAAATTTTATTTCTTTATGAAATTTTTAGTTCTATAGAAAATTTTTCCAAATTTTAGTTCTATAGAAAGTTTTGTTAAAATTTTATCTCTATAGGAAATTTTGTCAAAATTGTATTTCTTTTAAAACTTTTGTCAACATTTTATATCTATAGAAAATTTTGTCAAAATTTCATTTCTACGGAAAATTTTGTCAAAATTTTAGTTTCATAGAAAATTTTATCTCTATATGAAATTTTGTCAAAATTTTATTCCTTTTTTTGCAAAATTTTATTTCCATCGAAAATTTTGTCAAAGTTTTATCTCTATAGGGAATTTTGTCAAAATTTTATTCCTATAAGAAATTTTCTCAAAATTTTATTTCTTTAAAAAATTTTGCCAAACTTTATTTCTATAGAAAATTTGTTCAACATTTTAGTTCTAAAGGAAATTTTATTGAAATTTTATCTATATAGGAAATTTTCTCAATTTTTTTTATTTCTATATTAAATTTTGTCAAAATTATGAGTTCTACAGAAAATTTTGTCAAAATTTTAGTTCTACAGAAAATTTTTTCAAAATTTTATCTCTATAGGAAATTTTGTCAAAATTTTGTTTTTATAGAACATTTTCTCAACATTTTATTTCTATAGAAAATTTTGTAAACATTTTATTTCTTTATGAAATTTTGCCACATTTTAGTTCTATAGAAAAATTTTCCAAATTTTAGTTATATAGAAATTTTTGTTAAAATTTTATCTCTATAGGAAATTTTTTCAAAATTTTATCTCTCTAAACACTTTTGTCAAAATTTTTTTTCTACAGAAAATTTTCTCAAAATTTTATTTCTTCAGAAAATTTTGTCAAAATTTTATTTTGATAGGAGATTTTATCAAAATTTTATTTCTCTATGCAATTTTTCAAAATTTTATTTCTATAGAAAATTTTGTCAAAATTTTAGTTCTATAGAAAATTTTGTCAAAATTTTAGTTCTATAGAAAATTTTGCAAAATTTTCTTTCTTTCTGAAATTTTGCAAAATGTTATTTCTATTGAAAATTTTGTCAAAATTTTATTTCTATAGGAAATTTTGTCAAAATTTTGTTCTAGAGAAAATTTTGTCAAAATTTTATTTCTTTATGAAATTTTGTCAAAATTTTATTTCTATAGAAAGTTTTGTCAAAATTTTATCTCTATTGGAAATTTTGTCAAAATGCTATCTCTATAAGAAATTTTGTCAAAATTTTATTTTTATAGAAAATTTTATTTCCATAGGGAATTTTCTCAAAATTTTACTTCTATAGAAAATTTTCTCAACATTTTATTTCTATAGAAAATTTTCTAAAAATTTTATTTCTTTATGAAATTTTTAGTTCTATAGAAAATTTTTCCAAATTTTAATTCTATAGAAAATTTTGTTAAAATTTTATCTCTATAGGAAATTTTGTCAAAATTGTATTTCTTTTAAAACTTTTGTCAAAATTTTATATCTATAGAAAATTTTGTCAAAATTTCATTTCTACGGAAAATTTTGTCAAAATTTTAGTTTCATAGAAAATTTTATCTCTATATGAAATTTTGTCAAAATTTTATACCTTTTTTTGCAAAATTTTATTTCCATCGAAAATTTTGTCAAAGTTTTATCTCTATAGGGAATTTTGTCAAAATTTTATTCGTATAAAAAATTTTCTCAAAATTTTATTTCTTTAAAAAATTTTGCCAAACTTTATTTCTATAGAAAATTTGTTCAACATTTTAGTTCTAAAGGAAATTTTATTGAAATTTTATCTATATAGGAAATTTTCTCAATTTTTTTTATTTCTATAGGAAATTTTGTCAAAATTATGAGTTCTACAGAAAATTTTGTCAAAATTTTATCTCTATAGGAAATTTTGTCAAAATTTTGTTTCTATAGAAAATTTTCTCAACATTTTATTTCTTTAGAAAATTTTGTAAACATTTTATTTCTTTATGAAATTTTGCCACATTTTAGTTCTATAGAAAAATTTTCCAAATTTTAGTTCTATAGAAATTTTTGTTAAAATTTTATCTCTATAGGAAATTTTATCAAAATTTTATCTCTCTAAAAACTTTTGTCAAAATTTTTTTTCTACAGAATTTCTCAAAATTTTATTTCTTCAGAAAATTTTGTCAAAATTTTAGTTCCATAGAAAATTTTATGTCGATAGGAAATTTTGTCAAAATTTTATGTTTATAGAAAATTTTATCTCTATAGGAAATTTTGTCAAAATTTTATTTCTACAGAAAATTTTCTCAAAATTTTATTTCTACAGAAAATTTTGTCAAAATTTTAGTTTCGTAGAAAATTTTGTCAAAATTTTAGTTTCATAGAAAATTTTATCTCTATAGGAAATTTCGTCAAAATGTTATTTCTATAGGAAATTTTGTCAAAATTTTAGTTCTACAGAAAATTTTGACAAAATTTTATTTCTTTATGAAATTTTGCAATATTTTATTCCTATAGAAAATTTTCTCAACATTTTATCGCCATAGTAAATTTTATCAAAATTTTATCTCTATAGGAAATTTTGTCAAAATTTTATTTCTCTATGCAATTTTGCAAATGTCTATAGAAAATTTTGTCAAAATTTTATTTCTTTATGAAATTTTGCAAAATTTTATTTCTATAGAAAATTTTGTCAACATTTTATCGCCATAGTAAATTTTATCTCCATAGGAAAATGTGTCTAAATTTTATTTCTATAGAAAATTTTGCCAACATTTTATTTCTATAGAAAATTTTGCCAAAATTTTATTTCTATAGAAAATTTTGTAAAAAATTTATTTCTTTATGAAATTTTGCCAAATTTTAATTCTATAGAAAATTTTGTCAAAATTTTATTTCTATAGGAAATTTTTATCAAAATTTTATTTTTATAGAAAATCTTATCTTTACAGCAAATTTTGTCAAAATGTTATTTCCATAGGAAATTATATAAAAATTTTATCTATAAAAACTTTTGTCAAAATTTTATTTCTATAGAAAATTTTGTCTAAATTTTCTTTTTACAGAAATTTTTTTTCAAAATTTTATTTCTACAGAAAATTTTGTCAAAATTTTATTTTTATAGAATATTTTAGCTCTATAGGAAACTTTGTCAAAATTGTATTTCTATAGAAATTTTTTTCAAAATTTTATTTCTATAGGAAATTTTGTCATAATTTTATTTGTATAAGAAATTTTCTCAAAGTTTTATTTCTTTAAAATATTTTGCTAAACTCTATTTGTATAGAAAATTTGATCAACATTTTAGTTCTATAGGAAATTTTGCCAAAATTTTATCTCTATAGGAAATTTTGTTAAAATTTTATCTCTATAAGAAATTTTCTCAAAATTTTTATTTCTATTGGAAATTTTGTCAAAATTTTAGTTCTACAGAAAATTTTATCTCTATAGGAAATTTTGTCAAAATATTATCTCTATAGGAAATTTTGTCAAAATTTTATTTCTATAGAAAATTTTCTCAACATTTTATTTCTATAGAAAATTTTGTAAACATTTTAGTTTCATAGAAAATTTTGTCAAAATTTTATGTTTATAGAAAATTTTATCTCTATAGGAAATTTTGCCAAAATTTTATGTTTATAGAAAATTTTATCTCTATAGGAAATTTTATCAAAATTTTATGTTTATAGAAAATTTTATCTCTATAGGAAATTTTGTCAAAATTTTATTCCTTTATGAAATTTTGCAAAATTTTATTTCTATCGAAAATTTTGTCAAATTTTATCTCTATAGGAAATTTTGTCAAAATTGTATTCCTATAAGAAATTTTCTCGAAATTTTATTTCTTTAAAAAATTTTACCAAATTTTATTTCTATAGGAAATTTTGTCAAAATTTTATCTCTATAGGAAATTTTGTTAAAATTTTACCTATATAGGAAATTTTCTCAAAATTTTTTAGTTCTTTAGGAATTTTTGTCAAAATTTTAGTTCTACAGAAAATTTTATCAAAATTTTATCTCTATAGGAAATTTTGGATAAGCGAGTACTCTGTTCTCTTTTAGTTCGTCACAGCTTAGGGTAACTGGTACTAAAAGAAAGCAGCCCTATTAACTTAGTATAAAATTCAATCTAATTAAAAAACGTTTCATATTTTGACATTTTTCAATTACCATACCATTAAATCGAATTGTTACATTGGTATACAACCTTAACATGTTTTAGAATCGCCCTTGTATTTCCATGAATTTCTTCGTTAAAATCATCTAAAAAAAATCATTAAATGTTAACTTACTGTAAACTTTTATGGCTTAACAACAGTTATTTTATTGAGAAGTGAACAGAAAAAAAAACACAAAGAGATGTGAGAAGTCATAGTGATTTGGTTATGGATTTGGTTGATCGTCGACGGATGTTCTTCTCTGCTATTGACGGATGGCCTATTATTGATCGCTGCTAACACGTTTTTTGGCTTAATTACAGTGATTAATGATGAAAGTCAAATTTTATGGACATTTAGAGGTTTATTTGTCGATTTTGATGGAATTGATCGTCCGTCCGCAAAAAAGGCGGATAGGTGTTATTTCTATTTCTATTTTTTTTTTTTGTTGAATTTGAAGTTGTCAGAAAACTGAAATTTCTGTTAAAACTTTAAAATTTGCCATTTATAAGCATAAGAAAAGCACATATTCAAATTGTTTTTTTTTCGTCTTTCTGCAATTCTTTTGTTGAAGAAGATGAAAGGAAAGAAATTTCAATTGATAATAACAAATCAATACCGTAGAGTTTTTCGTTGCTTTCAAATTGAAAGTGAAATTAATTGGATGTGAATAAAATATTGTCATAGATGAAACTTAATTATTTAACTGCAGGCGATTTTTTATTTTTGTTTAATATTAATCTTATATAACCGAGAAAATCTTCAGTAAATATCAACATAGATTACAATATGTTGACATTTATTCCAATTTTCGCATACACCCAGAGAAGGAATATGATCACCTCCAACTAGACTAAAATGTTACTTTTGGACGGTGACCATGTAACATTTTATCGCAACTATGTTATTTTCTAGGAAATTATGTATCTGTTTGCGAAAAACATTTTATGTTTGGCGAGAAAAAAACATTTTTACGATAAACATGTTACGTGGTCACCATAAAAACACCAAAAAATAACATTTTGCTCTTGAGACATGGTTGAGGTGATCATATTTCTTCTCTGCGTGTATCTGTAACGAACGCTTTTGTTGGACTGAATCTTAAAAACACCCGATTTTCTTGAACATCCTGATTTGTTTTGGACTGATTGTACAATGAAACTATAGACTTCGGATATGACAAATTGGTGATTAAACCCACAATATTAAACACAAATGTAAAATTTTGTCAAAATTTTATTTTTCATAGAAAATTTTGTTAAAATTTTATTTCTATAGGAAATTTTTTAAAAATTTTGTTTCTATAGACAATTTTCTCAAAATTTTCGTTCTATAGAAGATTTTGCCACATTTTTCTATCTGTATAAAATTTTGTCAAAATTTTATTTCTATAGAAAATTTTCTCGAAATTTTATTTCAATAGAAAATTTTGTCAAAATTTTATTTAAATAGAAAATTTTCTCAAAATTTTATTTCTATAGAAAATTTTGTCAAAATTTTAGTTCTGTAGAAAATTTTGTCAAAATTTTATTACTATTGAAAGTTTTGTTAAAATTTTATTTCAATAGAAAATTTTTTAAAAATTTTGTTTCTATAGACAATTTTCTCAATTTTTTTTTTTGTTCTATAGAAAATTTTGCCACATTTTCCTATCTGTATAAAATTTTGTCAAAATTTTATTTCTATAGAAAATTTTTCAAAATTTTATTTCTATAGAAAATTGTCTCGAAATTTTATTTCTATAGAAATTTTCTCGAAATTTTATTTCTATAGAAAATTTTGTCAAAATTTTATTTAAATAGAAAATTTTCTTAAAATTTTAGTCCTATAGAAAATTTTTTCAAAATTATATTTCTATAGAAAATTTTCTGAAATTTTTAGTTCTATAGAAAATTTTTTGCAAAATTGTATTTCTATAGAAAATTTTCTCAAAATTTTATTTCTATCGAAGATTTTCCCAAAATATTATTTCTATAGAAAATTTTCCCAAAATATTATTTCTATAGAAAATTTTCTCAAAAATTTAGTTCTATAGAAATTTTTTTTTTCAAAATTGTATTTCTATAGAAAATTTTGTAAAAATTGTATTTCTATAGAAAATTTTGTCAAAATTTTAGTTCTATAGAAAATTTTCTCAAAATTTTAGTTCTATAGAAAATTTTCTCAAAATTTTAGTTCTATAGAAATTTTTTTCAAAATTGTATTTCTATAGAAAATTTTGTTAAAATTTTATTTTTCATAGAAAATTTTGTAAAAATTTTATTTCTATAGAAATTTTTTTCAAAATTGTATTTCTATAGAAAATTTTGTTAAAATTTTATTTTTCATAGAAAATTTTGTTAAAATTTTATTTCTATAGAAAATATTTTAAAAATTTTGTTCCTATAGACAATTTTCTCAAAATTTTCGTTCTATAGAAGATTTTGCCACATTTTTCTATCTGTAAAAAAATTTTGTCAAAATTTTATTTCTATAGAAAATTTTCTCGAAATTTTATTTCTATAGAAAATTTTGTCAAGATTTTATTCAAAAGGTGAGTATTAAGTTCGAGTTTAGCCGCTAAAATTGCCATTTTTTCACGATTACTTTTCTTTAATAATACTTTTTAAGGAATACAAACTTTGTGAAAACTTGCTTTGGGCTATTCCCCATCAAGTTATAATAAAATATGCAACAAATATGTATAATTTTATGCCTTTTTTTAATGATTTAGTTTTCACTTTAGTGAAAAAACTCGAACTTAATACTCACCTAAATAGAAAATTTTCTCAAAATTTTATTTCTATAGAAAATTTTGTCAAAATTTTAGTTCTATAGAAAATCTTGTCAAAATTTTATTACTATTGAAAGTTTTGTTAAAAATTTAATTCAATAGAAAATTTTTCAAAAATTTTGTTTCTATAGACAATTTTCTCAATTTTTTTTGTTCTATAGAAAATTTTGCCACATTTTCCTATCTGTATAAAATTTTGTCAAAATTTTATTTCTATAGAAAATTTTTCAAAATTTTATTTCTATAGAAAATTGTCTCGAAATTTTATTTCTATAGAAAATTTTCTCGAAATTTTATTTCTATAGAAAATTTTGTCAAAATTTTATTTAAATAGAAATTTTTCTTAAAATTTTAGTTCTATAGAAAATTTTCTCAAAATTTTATTTCTATCGAAGATTTTCCCAAAATATTATTTCTATAGAAAATTTTCCCAAAATATTATTTCTATAGAAAATTTTCTTAAAAATTTAGTTCTATAGAAATTTTTTTTCAAAATTGTATTTCTATAGAAAATTTTGTTAAAATTTTATTTTTCATAGAAAATTTTGTAAAAATTGTATTTCTATAGAATATTTTGTCAAAATTTTAGTTCTATAGAAAATTTTCTCAAAATTTTAGTTCTATAGAAAATTTTCTCAAAATTTTAGTTCTATAGAAAGATCTTTCACAATTTTATTTCTATCGAAATTTTTTTTCTATCGAAAATTTTATTTCTATAGAAAATTTTCTCAAAATTTTAGTTCTATAGAAAATTTTCTTGAAATTTTATTTCTATAGAAAATGTTGTCAAATTGTATTTCTATAGAAAATTTTGTTAAAATTTTATTTTTCATAGAAAATTTTGTCAAAATTTTATTTCTATAGAAAATTTTCTCGAAATTTTATTTCTATAGAAAATTTTGTCAAAATTTTATTTAAATAGAAAATTTTCTTAAAATTTTAGTCCTATAGAAAATTTTTTCAAAATTGTATTTCTATAGAAAATTTTCTGAAATTTTTAGTTCTACAGAAAATTTTCTTAAAAATTTAGTTCTATAGAAATTTTTTTTCAAAATTGTATTTCTATAGAAAATTTTGTTAAAATTTTATTTTTCATAGAAAATTTTGTAAAAATTGTATTTCTATAGAATATTTTGTCAAAATTTTAGTTCTATAGAAAATTTTCTCAAAATTTTAGTTCTATAGAAAATTTTCTCAAAATTTTAGTTCTATAGAAAGATCTTTCACAATTTTATTTCTATCGAAATTTTTTTTCTATAGAAAATTTTATTTCTATAGAAAATTTTCTCAAAATTTTAGTTCTATAGAAAATTTTCTTGAAATTTTATTTCTATAGAAAATGTTGTCAAATTGTATTTCTATAGAAAATTTTGTTAAAATTTTATTTTTCATAGAAAATTTTGTCAAAATTTTATTTCTATAGAAAATTTTCTCGAAATTTTATTTCTATAGAAAATTTTCTCAAAATTTTATTTCTATCGAAAAATTTCCCAAAATGTTATTTCTATAGAAAGATCTTTTTTTTATTCTATCAAATTATTTCAATTTTATTTCTATCAAAAATTTTTTTTCTATAGAAAATGTTCTCAAAATTTTATTTCTATAGAAAATTTTTTCAAAATTTTATTTCTATAGACAATTTTGTCAGAATTATTTTTTTCATAGAAAATTTTTTAAAAATTTTATTTCTATAGAAAATTAAAGTACCTACAAAATCTACAATTTTTGGTAGACAACCGTGGTCTCAGGTCTGTAGGCGTCTAGGTCTCAGTGTTGAAACTGTAAACCCGAATATCTCAGTGAGAGAACTGTAGGGCCGAACGTTTAAGTGGGGGAAGTATAGACCCGGAGATTTCCATGGTGGAACTGTAGGTCCGAAGATCTCCGTGGTGAAACTATACATCCGTAGCTCTCAGTTGTAGAACTGTTGGCTCGAAGGTCTCAGTGGTGAAACTGTAGGCCCGATGATTTCAGTAGTTGAACTCCAGATTCAAAGATCTCTGTGGTGGAATTGTAGGCTCGAAGGTCTCAGTGGAGGAACTGTTGGCTCGATGGTCTCAGTGAGGCAACTGTAGTCCCGAAAGATGTAGTAGTGGAACTGTAAGCTAGAAGGTCTCAGAGGGTGAACTATAGGCCCAAAGGTTTCAGTGGTGGAACTGTAGGCTCGAAGATCTATGTGGTGGACCTGTAGGCTCAAAGGTCTCAGTAGGGAAACTGTAGTCCCGAAGGACGCAGTAGTGGAACTGTAGGCTCGAAGGTCTCAATGATGGAATTCTACATCCGAAGATCTCAGTAGACTCGCACGTCTCAGTGGGTGAAGTATAGCCACCGTGGTGCAATGGTTAGCATGCCCGCCTTGCATACACAAGGTCGTGGGTTCGATTCCTGCTACGACCGAACACCAAAAAGTTTTTCAGCGGTGGATTATCCCACCTCAGTAATGCTGGTGACATTTCTGAGGGTTTCAAAGCTTCTCTAAGTGGTTTCACTGGAATGTGGAACGACGTTCGGACTCGGCTATAAAAAGGAGGTCCCTTGTCATTGAGCTTAACATGGAATCGGGCAGCACTCAGGGATAAGAGAGAAGTTCACCACTGTGGTATCACAATGGACTGAATAGTCTAAGTGAGCCTGATACATCGGGCTGCCACATAACCTAACCTAACCATAGGCCCGAATGTTTCAGTAATGAAACTGTAGGACCGATGATTTCAATGGTGGAACTCTAGATCCTACTATCTCAGTATTGGAACTCTAGATCCGAAGATCTGCGAAGGAACTATAGCGATTGTTGGTAGAGCAATATTACCATCAGTGTATTTCTTATGTTACCATTTTTTATCTGGCGAAACAGATGGTTGTTTATCATAGTGAAGCATCACTTTTTATTTCGCTAAGGTTTTCCTTCTGACCCTGTTATTCGGAATATGACTGTTCTATTTGTTGGTTACCCTTTATCAGGTTGATTCTATATGCCGATAGAACCATCGATATCTTGGGACATATTTGCAGCGTCCGGTCTATTGCTTCGCTTGTTTCATGGTCTTCAGAGTGTACTCGTGAACCCAGCTGTGGTAGCTTCCTATAAGAACAAACAAATATAATAGAATTTGTTATCATCATCTTTAATTGTATTTTAATAAATACTTAAATGTTATTAAGCACGATTATAACATTTGCGCCGAAAAGTATGCTTTTCGTTATTAATTTATAGAAATGAGAACTGCGAACCGTTGAACAACAAATCGAAAGGAACAAGTAGCAAAATTGAAATATTCTGATGCATACTTTTAGGCTAACGAATATTAATTTATTGAAACAACGACAAGATTGCCAGGTGTAGTTTTATGTTCACACAACCCTGGAAATTTAGATCTAAATTGCTCAGGCTCATTTTAGCGTTTTCTTTTCTTCTGCAGTATTACCCACCTCAGAAATGCTGGTGACATTTCTGTGTGCTTCTAAGCTTCTCGAAGTTGTTTCACTGCAATGTGGAACGCCGTTCAGACTCGGCTATAAAAAGAAGGTCCCTTGTCATTGAGCTTAATGTAGAATCGGGCAGCACTCACTGATAAGAGAGAAGTTCACCACTGTGGTGTCACAATGAACTGAATAGTCTAACCTACTCGGCTAATAACAGCTTGGAGACATTACAAAATATAACTTTTTAATTAAATTAAATATAATTCTATATTTCAAATGGACCAGAGTCAGAAGCGATTCCCATGATAAGTATTCGAGATGGGTTAGTAGCGACCCCATTGAGTCAATAAGGGATCCGCGGTACTCAATAAGGTTCAAACAGATGGGTCAGAAGGGACCCCATTGAACCAGACAAAGTGTCATCATAGACGATAAGGGCGCGGAAAACAGTATCATAGAAAGAGCAATTGGATGAGTAGGATCAAAATTTTTACAATACAGCTGGAAATTTTGATGGCTACCAACCTTTGCTCAGAAACTTAGAGGGAGAAGAATTAACATTGTGACTACACGCAAAAAAATAATTCTTTCCTCCCAAACGAAATTTTAGACAAACAAAGTTCGTTTCTCATTTGCTTTTCGCTGTAAGGAAGTGTATTTGGGAGAAAAGTATATACTTTTTGTGATAAACGTTTATACTTTTCCAGGATGTAAAAACAATTTCATAAGGACAAACTCAAAAAAAAAAACATTGTTTTCTTGCTAATTGCATTTTCCCTCACATCCACGATATTTTTTAGTTCTTAACACCTTTTCCTGTAATACCAACAATGTAGAAGAAATTATACGATTTTATAAATTTTTTTTACCTTTCGCCTGGACGGGGAATCGAACCGCGGACCATGCACTTTGTAAGCCAACACACTAACCACTGAGCTATGTATCTGTTATGGTCATCAATAGATAAATATCCATATAAGTTATATTTATATAGCATAGCTTGCGGCGCCCACGAACCGAATAAACAAAGTTTATTTAACAGAAACAAACATTTATTTTGGCACCGTGGTGCAGTGGTTGCTACGCCCGACTTGCATGCCAAGGGTCGTGGGTTCGATCCCTGCTTCGACCAAAGTTTTTTTTGTTTATTTTTTTTTTACATATATTCCAGATACGTTCGGAAGATTCCGAAAAAATGTTCAACATTACATTGTAGTATATTAAATTTTTAACTGTAAAATGTGTCTTATTAAAGACCTAAAATCAGAAAAGAACAGTGTTTGATATAAACGAAATGGGCTGTGTTGTTGTTTCAAAAATAACTTTTTTTATTGAAAAAATAAAAATTTTGTAACAAACGAATTTTTTTGGTGATAAAAGTTTAAAATTTTCGAAGCAACAAAAGAAAAACGTTTTCGGTTCACGTTTTCCAAACGTTTTTTTTCTTTGCGTGTATGCATGCCAATTTTGGTTGAAATCGGTTAAGATTTATATGCCATATATATGTTTTCTGCTTTCGGAAAAAATGAGCAAAACACCAACATTTTATTTTTGTAAAATTTCCACTGCTAAGCCGAAAATTTATAAAAATGACTGCAATTTTCCTATAGTTCTAATAAATCTATCGACCGATGAATCATAAATACACTTTTGTGAAGTTGCCTAAAAATTGTTTCAAATTTAACATTTTGTTCCACCCCTGGACATTAGCCAACTTAAATTTAAAGCCTATAAATTTTGTAGAACTCTGACAAATTTTATCCAGATCTGGTCAGATTTAAATATATGTATATGGGAACAAAAACCTTTATATATAGCACCCAACTCATATGATATGTGACAATGGATGAAACATGGCTCCATCACTACACTCCTGAGTCCAATCGACAGTCGGCTGAGTGGACAGCGACCGGTGAACAGTCTCCGAAGCGTGGAAAGTCTCAAAAGTCCGCTGGCAAAGTAATGGCCTCTGTTTGTTTGGGATGCGCATGGAATAATTTTTATCGATTATCTTGAGAAGGGAAAATCCATCAACAGTGACTATTATATGGCGTTATTGGAGGGTTTGAAATCGCGGCAAAACGGCCCCATATGAAGAAAAAAAGTGTTGTTCCACCAAGACAACGCACCGTGCCACAAGTCATTGAGAACGATGGCAAAAACTCATGAATTGGGCTTCGAATGGGAAGCAATTCGAACAGTATTCTCCAGATCTGGCCCCCCACAGTATTCTCCAGATCTGGCCCCCAGCGACTTTTTCTTGTTCTCAGACCTGAAAAGGATGCTCGCAGGGAAAAAATTTGGCTGCATTGAAGAGGTGATCGCCGAAACTGAAACTACCAAAATGGTATCAAAAAATTGGAAGGTCGTTATAATCGTTGTATCGCTCTTGAAGGGAACTATGTTGAATAATAAAAACGAATTTTGACAAAAAAAATGTGTTTTTCTTTGTTAGACCGGGGACTTATCAGCCAACCTGTTAGCCGATCTCCAATCATACAGAAATTAGTCCATATCGGTTCATAATCATGGTTGCCACTCGAGCCAAAAATAATCTACCAACATTTTATTTCTATAAAAAATTTTGTCAAAATGTTATTTCTATAGACCATAAATTTTATCAAAATTTTATTTCTATAGAAAATTTTGTTAAAATTTTATTTATATAGAAATTTTTGTTAAAATTTCATTCTATAGAAAATTTTGTCAAAACTTTATTTCTATAGAAAATTTTGTCAAACTGAATTATATACGTATTTAATCGATCTTTTTTTTCGTATGGACTTGCATACAATTTAGAAGACGGTGTTAGGAGTTTTTAAGATACCTTGCCATTGGCAAGGTACCTTGCTACCGCAACTTAAGTAATTCGATTGTGGTAGTGTTTAGAAGAAGATTCTACGCAATCCTTGGTGGAGGGTACATAAGCTTCGGCCTGCCTGAACTTACGGCCGTATATACTTGTTTCTTCTATAAGAGGGTGTAATTTCGTAAATTGAAGTTATTAAGTATACTAGGGGATTACACTTATTCCTTGTTTTTTCTTAGTTCATTCTTCCTATGGTTAGGTTAGGTGGCAGCCTGATGTATCAGGCTCACTTAGACTATTCAGTCCATTGTGATACCACATTGGTGAACTTCTCTCTTATCACTGAGTGCTGCCCGATTCCATGTTAAGCTCAATGACAAGGGACCTCATTTTTATAGCCGAGTCCGAACGGCGTTCCACATTGCAGTGAAACCACTTAGAGAAGCTTTGAAACCCTCAGAAATGTCACCAGCATTACTGAGGCGGGATAATCCACCGCTGAAATATTTTTTGGTGTTCGGTCGAAGCAGGAATCGAACCCACGACCTTGTGTATGCAAGGCGGACATGCTAAACATTGCACCACGGACATGCTAACCATTGCATCATGTATGAACATACATACTCTGAATATCATCTCCATTATTAATTTTTGAAAAAATCGAAAACTCGAAAAGTAAAGTTTTCCAAATTTTGATGAGCGATTGAAAAGTCGACTAATCAACGTAATTAAGAAAAAGTGAACTCTCTATTTCACTAAAGCCAATATAACTTTATTTTAGTTCATGGAATTATTATGTTTGGAAAAAGTTTCCTTTACTCTAATATTTTGTTGTGTACGGTAGATAAATTAACTAAAAAACGGGGAAAAATTATACATAAATTAAGCATAAAGATTAACTAAATTCGTGACTTCCACAAAATAGATCATTATTTCTTTAAAATTGTAAATTTTACTACAAATGCGTTCATCATGAACTTTGTATGTCACTAAAGACATTCTTGCAATTTTGAACTTCAATTTTTTCCTTCAAACTATAAATTTTTCTTTAACAAGTGAAAAAATTTAATTATGTCTAAAAAATTTTCTTGACTTTGTCGAAACATGTTTACTTATTTTTATGACATGGACGTAATGCCAGCGTTTGTAATACTGTTTAGTTAAAATTTTCTACAAATATTCAAAATTTTCTAAAAATATTCAAACTTTTCTAAAATTAACCGAAAGTTTTCTTCCTGGTGGGTTCACTGTTTTTTCGGTGTGTGTCATAAATTTTGCGCATTTTAATATGTTTTAATATTATTATATTGTGTAAAAATGCTCTCTTTGAGGCATGTAAAATTGCCTGCTTGTAGAAGCGAAACGTGCATGACTATCGGATCTTCGAAAAGCGCTTATAATTGCAGTGTAAATGAGAAGGCATCTAAGATTCCGCTGCTGGGAAGCTTACATTTATTGTGTGCAGGCTCATATAATTACATGTGCTTCAACTTTTTTCAAATCAAAGAATATAACCAAGAATTAAGCGGCGTTTTCATTGTGTGTAGGCCTTATGCCCATTTTCATGAAGCTCCGTTAGTGCTACGTTAGCTAACGAACTTTTAAACCATGATATCTACTAGGGCTGTCGTTCGGGATCGATTTTTAAAAATCCCGGGATTCGGGATTTCAAAATATTGAATCCCGGGATCCCGGGATTTTTCGAGATTTTTTTCGGGATCCCGAAATTTTCGGGATTCTTTAAATATTTTAATTAATAACAATTTACAGCGCCAAAAAATTGTTGTACATTAAACCAATTTATTTAATTAATTCAATTTTATTAACAACAAAAGAACATAAGAGTAAATTTAAAAGCAATTTTAAATTGCAATCATACTTAGCGAAAAAAAAAAATAAATGAAAAAAGCCATTTCTTATCGCAATCTTACTCAGCAAACATTTTAAGGATTAGGTTAGATTAGGCGTATTTTCGTATACTTGTGATAATCCTTTTGTACTTCGATTTAAGTAAAAATATCGCAACATCCAAATTTTTGTCAGATAATCGCGATCTTGTCATATTTTCGACGGACCTTTTATCATTGCTTTTTATTTTATGTGGCACGAATTCCATTTCACATGAACTCATTATTCAAAGGTCCTTCTCGTTTATTTCGATTTTTGATGAAATTGTGCTCTTTAGTATACCTCATGTATAATAAATTCTTACTCAAGATGTTTATTAACTCAATTTGTCGGTTATGAAATCTAAGGGCCGTTTACACTGAGTGAAGACTCCAATTTATTAATAAACAATCTTAAAAAACCACAATTTTATCACATTGGTATTATTTTTTCGGGATCCCGAAAAATCCCGGGATTCAAAATAAAAAATCCCGGGATTCGGGATAAATCCCGTCCCGAAAATCCCGGGATTTCGGGACGGGATTTATCCCGAGTGACAGCCCTAATATCTACATATCTGTCATCTTGCGTATATATTCCATATGCCAGTTAGAAGCTTAACTGCTGAAAATTTTTCAGTTAAAGTTAACCGGAGAAATGATATTTCTATTTTTCTTTCTGTTAACTGCCAGTTAAAGCCTAACGGAGCTACATGAAAATGGCCGTTAATGTCTTAATTTTAAACAAACCGATTTTTTTGAAATAAATACCAAAAACTAAAGGTTAAGGTTAAAATCTCTGATTTGCGATAAAGTACAAAATTAGTAACTTTCAACAATATTGAGTTTATCATCACTGACGGATGATAGTGGAAAAATATCTAAGTGTGCGTGCGTATGTGTTTGCCCATATGAAATACCGAAATTGAATGTTTGTTGTTGTCGTTAAAGCAGTTTATTTTATGGTTCTTCTACTCTATTCTCTTTACGTTTACTTTCTGCTGCGACACTAGCGCGCGCTATTTGGTTGTGTTGATTGTTTGTCACCGGCTATGTGTCCAAACGTTGTTCTTTGATTTTCTCCTAAACGAGTTTCAGTTCAGCCAGTCTTCGGTCGTGTGTCGTTGGGAGTGGTTGTGCTTTTCTCTCAAATTAGTTAACGTCGTTTCTTCAAAAGCATTTTCGTTTTACGTTTTAAATTTTATTTTAAACTTTAACCCTTTCGTCAGTGTTTAACAAAAAAAAAGAACATTTTAGAAGGTGAGTGCTGATAATTAGACCAAAATATTTGATTGAATTATTAGTAAAAGTTCAAATAAACTTTTATAGAATTCAATAAAAATTGAAAACTTTCTCTTTTTTTGTGGATTACCAGAAAAGAGAATCTGCTTTTTGTGGAAATCTTTTATGTCTGCATTTCTTATCTACAATATGTAATGGTGCATTGTTGTTGCTTTTCCTCTTTGGTTAAATGCAAAGAGAAGTCCAAAGAGCATTTTACGAACTACTAACACTAGACCTTGTGAACCTACCTTAAAATTTGTATCGTATGACGACAGGTATTGGCGTATGTATATATCGTTTTGAATATGCCTATTTTATCTAGTTTCTTTTATTCATAGTTTTTCTTTTAACGAATTTCACTTCGTATGAAGGGTTGCCATGTTAGTTTTGGGGGAAAAATGCAATTAAGTGGAAATAAAAATTGGCATTCGACCTTAAAAATCAGCATTAAGATGAAATTTACCAAGTTTGAAATCATAGATTTAATTATATCATGATGGGAAATAATACAAAGCAGAAATTTAAAATGTTAGATAACGGGGTACACAGAAAAAAATTTCCGTTGGTTAAACTAACGCTAAATTTAATTTATTTTTATTGGAAATAAAAATATTTTTATGAACTAAACGTGAGTATAAAGTTCAATGACCGTACACATAAGTTCAATATGAAAAAAACAAATGAAAATTTTCGTACGATTCCCAAAAATAGTAAGAATGAACTATTGTATGGTTAAAATGTTCATGATTTGGCGCCAATAAAAATTCTTCTTTATTTTTAGTTAATTTTTTCTTCTATGAGATGATGTAATTTCGTGAACTACATTTAAAAAGTACAACAGGGCATTAAAAGTTCCTGGTTTTAACAAGGCTTTGTGGAAATCTCAAAATGTAGAGTAAAATTTAGTTCAATTTTCGTGCGTGGTAGTTCATTCTTCCTATAAAACAGTTCACTTTTTTTTCGGTGTATAAGAAAGTGAGAAAAAACAAGTATATACGGCCGTAAGTTCGGCCAGGCCGAATCTTATGTACCCTCCACCATGGATTGCGTAGGAACTTCTACTAAAGGCTGTCATCCACAATCGAATTACTTGGGTTGCGATAACACTTGCCGGTGGCAAGGTATCGTAAAACTTTTTAACACTGTCTTCTAAATTGTAAGTTAGCCCATACGGGGTATATATTAAACAAAAAAAAAGGCCGATTAAATACGTATATAATCTAGTTTGACAAAATTTTCTATAGAAATAAAATTTTGACAAAATTTTCTATAGAAATGAAACCTTGACAAAATTTTCTATAGACATAAAATTTTGACAAAATTTTCTATAGAAATAAAAATTTGACAAAATTTTCTATAGAAATAAAAACTTGACAAAATTTTCTATAGAAATAAAATGTTAACAAAATTTTCTATGGAAGTAAAATGTTGACAAAATTTTCTATAGCAATACAATTTTGACAAAAATTTCTATAGAAATAAAATGTTGGCAAAATTTTGTATAGAAATGAAATTTTGACAAAATCTTCTATGGAAATAAAATTTTGACAAACATTTGTATAGAAATAAACTTTTGACAAAACTTTCTATAGAAATGAAATTTTGACAAAACTTTCTATAGTAATAAAATTTGACAAAATTTTCTATGGAAATAAAGTTTTGGTAGATTGTTTTTGGCGATATGGACCAATTTTTGTGTAATAAGTCATCGGCTATATATAACTAAAGACCGATATGGACCAATTTTTACATGGCTGTTAGAGGCCATATATTGACAAAATGTACCAAATTTCAACCGTATCGGATGACTTTTGCTCCTCCAAGAGGTTCCGGACGTCAAATCTGGGGACGGTTTATATGGGAACTATATATAATTATGGACCGATATGGACCAATTTTTGCATGGTTGTTAGAGACCATATACTAACACCATGTACCAAATTTCAACTGGATCGGATGAATTTTGCTCTTCCAAGAGGCTCCGGAGGTCAAATCTGGGGATCGGTTTATATGGGGACTATATATAATTATGGACCGATATGGACCAATTTTTGCATGGTTATTAGAGGCCGTAAACTAACATCAGGTACCAAATTTCAACCGGATCGGATGAATTTTGCCCCTCCAAGTGGCTCCGGAGGTCAAATCTGGGGATCGGTTTATATGGGGGCTATATATAATTATGGACCGATATGGACCAATTTTTGCATGGTTGTTAAAAACCGTATACTAAGACCACGTACTAAATTTCAACCGGATCGGATGAATTTTGCTCCTCCAAGAGGCTCCGGTGGACAAATCTGGGGATCGGTTTATATGGGAGCTATATATAATTATGGACCGATATGGACCAAGTTTTGCATGGTTATTAGAGGTCGTATACTAACATCAGGTACCAAATTTCAACCGGATCGGATGAATTTTGCCCCTCCAAAAGTCTCCGGAGGTCAAATCTGGGGATCTGTTTATATGGGGGCTATATATATTTATGGACCGATATGGACCAATTTTTGCATGGTTGTTAGAGACCGTATACTAAGACCACGTACCAAATTTCAACCGGATCGGATGAATTTTGCTGCTCCGGGAGGCTCCCCAAACCAAATTTGGGGATCGGTTTATATGGGGGCTATACGTAAACGTGGTCCGATATGGCCCATTTTCAATACCATCCAACCTACATCAATAACAACTACTTGTGCCAAGTTTCAAGTCGATAGCTTGTTTCGTTCGGAAGTTAGCGTGATTTCCACAGACGGACGGACAGCCGGACAGACGAACAGACGGACGGACGGACGGACATGCTTAGATCGACTCAGAATTTCACCACGACCCAGAATATATATACTTTATGGGGTCTTAGAGCAATATTTCGATGTGTTACAAACGGAATGACAAAGTTAATATACCCCCATCCTATGGTGGAGGGTATAAAAACAAAACTTCGTTGTCGTATACACGTTATTTTCTTATAGTGTTATTATTGTACCCTCCACCATAGAATGGGGGGTATATTAACTTTGTCATTCCGTTTGTAACACATCGAAGTATTGCTCTAAGACCCATAAAGTATATATATTCTGGGTCGTGGTGAAATTCTGAGTCGATCTAAGCATGTCGTCCGTCCGTCCGTCTGTTGAAATCACGGTAACATCCGAACGAAACAAGCTATCGACTTCAAACTTGGCACAAGTAGTTGTTATTCATGTAGGTCGGATGGTATTGCAAATGAGCCATATCGGTCCACTTTTACGTATAGCCCCAAATATAAACGGACCCCCAGATTTGGCTTGCGGAGCCTATAAGTGTAGCATATTTCATCCGAAATTTGATACATGGTGTAAGTATATGGTCTTTAACGACCATACAAAATTTGGTCCATATCGGTCCATAATTATATACAGTCGAAGCTCGGTTTAACGAACGATATATTGTCAGACCCTTTCGTTATTTAGAAAAATTCGTTAAATCGAACGGGAATATTATATGGTAACTTGTATTGAAAATCTTAGTTTTTTTACCAGATGAGTAAAAATTCATAAGCATTTGGCAAAATTTAACTACAGAGGCACTTAAAAAATATTACTTTAAATAATCCTACAAAACTGAGATGAACTTGACATATCTAGGTTAGGTTAGATTGAAAAGAGGATCCAAGATTTGCTGTCTTATGGAGGCCTTTATAAACCCATGTCAATATTTGTGTGCTCTAACTTCTTAAACGAATTGCTTAATTTGTTTCCAGTCCCCGGTTTCAAGATGGGCCTGGCATATGTAGTGTTTATAGTAGCATCTTCCTAAAAAGTCCTATATACACTATTACTATGCTGCTCCTGTCGGAATAGATGTGCGCAGTTTGTCGCAGTTTTTAAATTTTCATAGAATTTATTGATTTCTATACTCTCTTGATTTTAAAATTGAATTGGATCTATACATTTGCCTATGGGTCAACATATTTCAAATGTTTTTCTCTCTGGTGCAATTGGGATAATCAAAATAATGCCGGTTTCTAAGAGTTTGTCCCAAACTCTCATGAGGACCTGTCTAGTCCTACTAAGTTCTCCCAGGTCATGTACTTTGGAATGAGCCGTGTCCTGCCGTGTAAATTTACCTCCCGTCAACTACAAACCCGTGTTAAAGTGTCCGGTCCCTTCCATACGTTTCGACCAGAACTGGGACTGGTCTATTCACACCAGGGAGTGGTCCTGTACCGGTTCTGTGGTAGATCCATTTCCCGTACCGGAGCTGCCACTCTACCTAACTTAACTTTACCTAGATACCCGGCCATTGAATATGTGTTTGCAAACATTTGATGGAATCAAAATATTTTGGGAATGCCGTACTTTGTGGACATTTCCTAAGTACTTAAGCCATTCTCACAATCGTCAAATACTGCTGATTTTTTGTTGTTTATTTTCTTAAGATTAAAAGCATTTTCGTTAAATCGAACGTAAATTTTCTTCAACCGTTCGTTATTTAGAATACTCAATGTTAAGAACTTGGACGTTCGTTAAACTGGATTTTCGCTAAATGGGATATTCGTTAAACAGAGCTTCGACTGTATAGACCGATCCCCCGATTTGGCTTGCGGGGCCTCTAAGAGAAGCAAATTTCATCCGATCTGGCTGAAATTTGGTACATGGTGTTGGTATATGTTCTCTAATGACCATGCAAAAATTGGTCCACATCGGTCCATAATTATATATAGCCCCCATATAAGCCGATCCCCAGATTTGGTTTGCGGACCCTCTAAGAGCAGCAAATTTCATCCGATCTGGTTGAAATTTGGTACGTGATGTTAGTATATGGTCTCCAACAACCATGCAAAAATTGGTCCATAATTATATATATCCCCCATATAAACCGATCCCCAGATTTGACCTCCGGAGCCCCTTGCAGGAGCAAAATTTATCCGGTTGAAATTTGGTAAGTGGTGTTACTATATGGTCTCTAATAACCATGCAAGAATTGGTCCATATCGGTCCATAATTATATATAGCCCCCATATAAACCGATCCCCAGATTTGAACTCCGGAGCCTCTTAGAGGAGCAAAATTCATCTGATCCGGTTGAAATTTTGTACATGGTGTTAGTATATGGTCTCCAACAACCATGCAAAAATTGGTCCATATCAGTCCATAATTATATATATCCCCCATATAAACCGATCCCCAGATTTGACCTTAGGAGCCCCTTGCAGTAGCAAAATTTATCCGATCTGTTTGAAATATGGTACGTGGTGTTAGTATATGGTCTCTAATAACCATGCAAGAATTGGTCCATATCGGTCCATAATTATATATAGCCCCCATATAAACCGTTCCCCAGATTTGATCTCCGGAGCCTCTTGGAGAAGCAAAATTCATCCGATCCGGTTGAAATTTGCAACGTGGTGCTAGTATATGGTCGCTAATAATCATGCCAAAAATTGGTCCATACAGGACTATAGTTATATATAGCCGATCCCTCATCACACAAAAATTGGTCCATATCGGTTCATAATCATGGTTGCCACTCGAGCCAAAAATAATCTACCAAAATTTTATTTCTATCGAAAATTTTGTCAAAATTTAATTTTTATGGAAAATTTTGTCAAAATGTTATTCCTATAGAAAATTTTTTCAAAATTTATTTCTATAGAAAATTTTGGCAAAATTTTATTTCTATAGAATATGTTTGTCAAAATTTTAATTCTATAGAAAATTTTGTCAAAATGTTATGTCTATAGAAAATTTTGTCAAAATTTAAATTCTATAGAGAATGTTGTCAAAATGTTATTTCTATAGAAAATTTTGTCAAAATTTAAATTCTATAGAGAATGTTGTCAAAATTTTATTTGTATAGAAAATTTTGTCAAAATTTTATTTCTATAGAAAGTTTTGTCAAAATTTTATTTCTATAGAAAATTTTCTCCAAATTTTAATTCTATATAAAATGTTGTAAAAAATTTTTTTATAATTTTATTTCTATAGAAACTTTTATCAAAATGTTATTTCTATATTTTATCAAACTTAATTATATACGTATTTAAATGGCCTTTTTTGGTTTAATAGGTACCACATTTGGACTTCCTTGCAATTTAGAAGACGGTGTTAGGAAGTTTTAAGATACCTTGCCATCGGCAAGTGATACCGCAACCCAAGTAATTCGATTGTGGATGACAATCTTCAGTAGAAGTTTCTACGCAATTAAAAGGCATTAAAAGCACTTCCAAAAAATATCCTCCCAAAGATGTTCTTTAGTTTAACTACACACACAAAAAAATCTAATTCAATCACGAAATTAATTGATCCAATTAATTAATTGAAATGTCTTCAATCACAGAAATGATTGCATCAATTAAAAAATTAATTGAAAGTAAATTGAAAGTCAATTAAAAAAAAATTAATTAAAAATTAAGTTTCAATTTAAAAAATGTGTTGCATAAATTAAAATTTTAAATGAATATTTTTTAAAACTCAACTAAGATTTTAATTGGAAAAATGTTCATGAATTTTTTTTTGTGTATATCTTCATAGCATAGGGTTTGACCCTATGCTATAATGATATCAATAGAAAATCTTACATTTATGCAGAATTTGTGTACATGATTTGTAAGTGAACATTGGTGCATTGCTAATTTGAAATAAAACAAATTGGCATACATGGTAACCCTGTTCATATGAAATTACGAACTCTCAGTTTTAAAAACTGGATATTGACTGATGAGACAAAATATAGCGGGGGCAAAGTTGAAATGCAAATTCGTTTGAATTTCTTTTTTTTTTTTTTTCTTTACGTATTCAATCTATAAAATTATGCATTTGCATACACTCATACATACATAATGACATTAAAAGTTCGAAAACCACAAAATTTATGAAAAACCAACAAACACTTTATTTCTATTGTTTTTAATGAATATTCATTAAGAAAATTAAAACGAATTTATTGTAAAGTATATGAGAAACATATAGCTTCAATAGAACAAGTGTTCAATCTCTCGACCTTAAGGTGCTTCGAGATTGCATTAAGTACAAAAAAAAAATCAATTCATTAACGGATAACCCATATCCACAGCCAGCCATACACCATAACGCAATCTAATCTCACTTTTATCATTTTATATTTGTGGTTGATAAAAGGTAAACAAGTACATGCAATATCAAATTCCTATAGAATTTCTAAACACTTCCATGAGTATGTATGTATATGGACAGAATGATTTGGCAAATCTCTCTGATAGCATAGGCCGGCTTCTAAATATACCTTCCCCCTTAATTTGCTGTTTACATTAGATTTGTGCAAACAATCATTTTGAATTAATTTTTTGTTTACACCGCAGAAACACAAGGAGATGATTCTTATTCAAGCGGGGAAAGTCTGATCACCCATTTTGTTACATATGACTTTTATTCATAGGAACTGTTCCAAACCGAAACTTGGCAGTATCTTTAGTAAACATTGTACGGTGAATATGAGGAATTTTCTGAAAGTTGATTCCAGCTTAAATCTCGATTGATTTCGAGAGATTTGCAATGGGGATATATCAGGTGACTTGTTTTAGTACTAAAACATCACAAACCTGTGGTTATTTTAATTGAATAGTGTGTCCAAATAACTTCAAGCAATATAAAACAGCTGATTCGACATAAAAAGCGTCAATTTTTTATTTGATATTGTTATATTGGCATTACACAAAACGTGTGTTCGTGAGTTACCATGATTTTTCTCGGTATTTACCCATACTATTTTATTATTTTTTTATAGATCCTATTAATTTATTCGTCTTCATCACTAAGTTTTAGTTTTTTGTGTGTTGACTTTTTTGCTCTTTAACGTTCACAGCAAAAAAACAATTAATACTACATTATGATTTATGGTCAGCTGTCATTTTTCGCATGGGAAATAACCCCTGCCAGCATTTCAAAGTTCCATTTCATCCTCATCGCTACCACAGACTCGTGACACTGCAACAATCGCAGATTTGATCTCCGGAGCCTCTTGGAGAAGCAAAATTCATCCGATCCGGTTGAAATTTGCAACGTGGTGCTAGTATATGGTCGCTAATAATCATGCCAAAAATTGGTCCATACAGGACTATAGTTATATATAGCCGATCCCTCATCACACAAAAATTGGTCCATATCGGTTCATAATCATGGTTGCCACTCGAGCCAAAAATAATCTACCAAAATTTTATTTCTATCGAAAATTTTGTCAAAATTTAATTTTTATGGAAAATTTTGTCAAAATGTTATTCCTATAGAAAATTTTTTCAAAATTTATTTCTATAGAAAATTTTGGCAAAATTTTATTTCTATAGAATATGTTTGTCAAAATTTTAATTCTATAGAAAATTTTGTCAAAATGTTATGTCTATAGAAAATTTTGTCAAAATTTAAATTCTATAGAGAATGTTGTCAAAATGTTATTTCTATAGAAAATTTTGTCAAAATTTAAATTCTATAGAGAATGTTGTCAAAATTTTATTTGTATAGAAAATTTTGTCAAAATTTTATTTCTATAGAAAGTTTTGTCAAAATTTTATTTCTATAGAAAATTTTCTCCAAATTTTAATTCTATATAAAATGTTGTAAAAAATTTTTTTATAATTTTATTTCTATAGAAACTTTTATCAAAATGTTATTTCTATATTTTATCAAACTTAATTATATACGTATTTAAATGGCCTTTTTTGGTTTAATAGGTACCACATTTGGACTTCCTTGCAATTTAGAAGACGGTGTTAGGAAGTTTTAAGATACCTTGCCATCGGCAAGTGATACCGCAACCCAAGTAATTCGATTGTGGATGACAATCTTCAGTAGAAGTTTCTACGCAATCCATGATAGAGGATACATAAGCTTCGGCCTGGACGAACTTACGGCCGTATATACTTGTTGTTTATAAGAAAGTTTTATTAAGCCTACATATGGATTATTAAGCATACCCAGCAAAAAAAATTGGAAGTTCTTCTAAAGGCATTAAAAGCACTTCCAAAAAATATCCTCCCAAAGATGTTCTTTAGTTTAACTACACACACAAAAAAATCTAATTCAATCACGAAATTAATTGATCCAATTAATTAATTGAAATGTCTTCAATCACAGAAATGATTGCATCAATTAAAAAATTAATTGAAAGTAAATTGAAAGTCAATTAAAAAAAAATTAATTAAAAATTAAGTTTCAATTTAAAAAATGTGTTGCATAAATTAAAATTTTAAATGAATATTTTTTAAAACTCAACTAAGATTTTAATTGGAAAAATGTTCATGAATTTTTTTTTGTGTATATCTTCATAGCATAGGGTTTGACCCTATGCTATAATGATATCAATAGAAAATCTTACATTTATGCAGAATTTGTGTACATGATTTGTAAGTGAACATTGGTGCATTGCTAATTTGAAATAAAACAAATTGGCATACATGGTAACCCTGTTCATATGAAATTACGAACTCTCAGTTTTAAAAACTGGATATTGACTGATGAGACAAAATATAGCGGGGGCAAAGTTGAAATGCAAATTCGTTTGAATTTCTTTTTTTTTTTTTTTCTTTACGTATTCAATCTATAAAATTATGCATTTGCATACACTCATACATACATAATGACATTAAAAGTTCGAAAACCACAAAATTTATGAAAAACCAACAAACACTTTATTTCTATTGTTTTTAATGAATATTCATTAAGAAAATTAAAACGAATTTATTGTAAAGTATATGAGAAACATATAGCTTCAATAGAACAAGTGTTCAATCTCTCGACCTTAAGGTGCTTCGAGATTGCATTAAGTACAAAAAAAAAATCAATTCATTAACGGATAACCCATATCCACAGCCAGCCATACACCATAACGCAATCTAATCTCACTTTTATCATTTTATATTTGTGGTTGATAAAAGGTAAACAAGTACATGCAATATCAAATTCCTATAGAATTTCTAAACACTTCCATGAGTATGTATGTATATGGACAGAATGATTTGGCAAATCTCTCTGATAGCATAGGCCGGCTTCTAAATATACCTTCCCCCTTAATTTGCTGTTTACATTAGATTTGTGCAAACAATCATTTTGAATTAATTTTTTGTTTACACCGCAGAAACACAAGGAGATGATTCTTATTCAAGCGGGGAAAGTCTGATCACCCATTTTGTTACATATGACTTTTATTCATAGGAACTGTTCCAAACCGAAACTTGGCAGTATCTTTAGTAAACATTGTACGGTGAATATGAGGAATTTTCTGAAAGTTGATTCCAGCTTAAATCTCGATTGATTTCGAGAGATTTGCAATGGGGATATATCAGGTGACTTGTTTTAGTACTAAAACATCACAAACCTGTGGTTATTTTAATTGAATAGTGTGTCCAAATAACTTCAAGCAATATAAAACAGCTGATTCGACATAAAAAGCGTCAATTTTTTATTTGATATTGTTATATTGGCATTACACAAAACGTGTGTTCGTGAGTTACCATGATTTTTCTCGGTATTTACCCATACTATTTTATTATTTTTTTATAGATCCTATTAATTTATTCGTCTTCATCACTAAGTTTTAGTTTTTTGTGTGTTGACTTTTTTGCTCTTTAACGTTCACAGCAAAAAAACAATTAATACTACATTATGATTTATGGTCAGCTGTCATTTTTCGCATGGGAAATAACCCCTGCCAGCATTTCAAAGTTCCATTTCATCCTCATCGCTACCACAGACTCGTGACACTGCAACAATCGCACACTGTGATAGTATTTTGCCATCACTATTCGCATGAAAGTATGTTGCCATCACTATTGTTACAAGAGCCATTTTATATTTTGTGAAACACCAAGCATAACTAGCTTCTTATAATTTATTTAAATAAAAACGATAATAAAGTGCTGAAAACATAGTTATTTCGCTTAAAATTGTAAAAGGTATATTGGTGAACAATTTTTGACTTTCCAAATGGAATAAAGTGATAGTTTTTTAAATACTTTCCCAGGCACGCTGCCTCCATTGGGAATAAAAGCACTGGCTGATAGACGCTACAACATGTAACTCAACATCAATCTTTTATTAATGCATAAAAATATGTTAAATGTGACGATAGTCCTATAAATGTTATATTTATGAATTTTTTTATTAGTATTCATTCATATAATAATTATAAATGTTTAATAAAATTAATAAACAATCGCGTTTTACTTGTCCACAATGATTCTTTTACAACTATCTTAAAATGTACTTTCTCTGATTGTTTGAAGGGGCTCTTATTGGCGTCCTTCTAAATATATCCAGAAGGGCACCTAATAATTGCACTCATGCGATACTTTTTTGTAGTAACTTGGCGTGGTACAACTTCTCAATAGTGACGGCGCTTTTCCGAGGCGTTTTGGATATCATATACGACTGTTTTGGACGTAGTGGGGATTCTCAGAAGCGCCCCCAAATTCAAAAAATGTTGGCAGGGACGTAACATGCTATGTTTTCGCGCGAATTTTGACAATGTTGCTGCAATACGTTGTTAGCTTTTTCTCTTGTTAAACTCAGTACTATTTGAGCGTATAATTTCCGCAATTATTTTTTTATAATACATTTTCGTGCGAAAACATAAACTTAGTACTAGGCTTTATGGGTGAAGTCTTTATATTGGCCTAAAACGAATGGAACTCAATTCTTTGCTCCAATTTTTAAGTGATCTCAGTAGATCTCGGGTATTGTCAAGCCACATTGTTACGGTTCTGTAGGCAGCGTTCTGACAGGCGAACACTTTTTTACGTGCATTTCTTATGAGGACCCCAAATTCCGTGATGGCTAGCGGTTTTTCGCCAAATTAAGTGTGTAAATATAACCATAGCGATAGGCGAATACTTGTTTACGTGTATTTCTTATGGGAAACCCAAAATCCGCCACGGAATACCGTTATGGCTGGCGGCGTGTCGCCAAAATAAAATCTATTCTAATTCTTTGGCGGAAAATGGTATAGTGTTTGTATCTCTAATAAAATTTTACTACCCAGCAAAAAAAAATTGGAAGTTCTTCTTAAGGCACAACTTTAAAAGCACTTCCAAAAATGTCCTCCCAAAGATGTTCTTTATTTTAACTGCACAGGAAGTTCATTTGAGTTATCTTTTTCATAACTCGCTTTTTTCACATTTTTAAAGCAAAATTTAAAATTTTTTTGTTTCAAACAGGCTAAAAACAGATTAAGAGTTAATAAAATGGTACAAATTATTTAAATTTTGCTGAAAAAAATCTTAAATCCTTTCTAGAAAAATTGCGAATTTTTGAAAAAACTTGATGTCAAACGTTCCAGACAAGCGTTATAATGCATTAAAAATCATAAAAAAATTTAAAAATGTTTATTTGTCACAATATCACAAAATTTCTTAATTCACATACAAAACACTGAATTCGCATCACACTTTAAGAAGTGATGCAAACTCAGTGCAACAGCTGTTGAAACGGTGGACATCCGTTCTATGACAAGCCCATGTTAAATTCATCGCTTCTGCGTCAATTTGGCACCACTTCCGGATCCAAAAAGAAGAGCGGCACGTGTTAACGTCGTTTAATCGGGCTTAACTTTTGACTATCCCAATATCAGGAAAGGGGTTTCGTTTTGTGGGGTTAAGGCGAAAAAGATTCTGACATTTTTTTTTTGCCCCATTTAAGTTGCGGTCACTCTAGTATCCAGTAGCAGAATCGATTTTGCCTAGTCAAAAAGTACTTTATATTCTACATACAGTATGTCAAGAAAGTCTTTTGACATTGCCAAATATTTCAAATTCCAGAAATAATTGAAGTAAAAATCGAGTTGTTAATTCGTTTTGAGAAATATAAAATATGTATAGTTTGCAAAATACATAATAAAATATTTTTTAAAATTAAATTATATTTAATTTTGGAACAAAACATAATTTTTATAGTATTGTCAAAACACTTTCTTGACATACTGTATAACTTATCGGTCATTTTTTTGTTTATTTTAAGCAGTAATTCGCTTTCTTTGTGTTCTACTTAACAAAAAAAAAAGCTTTGAAAAAAACCTGTTTGTTCAGTTGATACATATGCAAAGATTCATTAACAATCATATTTAGTTCTAGTTATTTGCTAAAGAATTCACAATTCATGAAATGAATCGTTATTTGTGTTCTCCTTCTATCTTTCATTAAAATTAATCTTTTTCTCACATACAACGTGTCAATATGTGTGTATCAGCTGATTAATGCTCTAGTTTTTGTTATTATTGTCATTCTTTTATCTGTTGATTGTCATTTAAATTGCCCCTCCCATACCCTACTCTTCTCCAATAACAATCATAATATAAAGAGTCATTGTCACCATATGCATAATACATCGGTTATGTACCCAAATTATTAAACACTTACATATACATATGTACATATGTATGTACGTCTAAAAATCATCGCCTCATACCTATAATTCAATAAAAACAAAATCATAATTTCCGATGGTCTTCTTGTAGTCTCCGCTTTGTCTTTTGTATGATAAAGAAAAAAAATGATAGCATGTAGAAAGTTGGAAGAGTAGATAAAAATAGAGGAAAAAAACACCGGCTGGCGTGATGTTATTTGTTTAGTTCAACAAACAAAAACAAGTTTTTCGAGCAAGAAAGGGAGAAAATAATTTTTGCAAAAATCGTTGTATGTGTTCTTAATTGCGGTTGTTATTGTTGTTGGTGGTGAGAGAATTTTAGTGAATTCCAATGCGGAGCGAGAACATGAATACGGATAAAAGATAAAAAATACATACGAAGGGCCTCTGAAAAAGTTTGCTAAAATCATTTAACAGGTTGGCTGATAAGTCCCCGGTCTTACACATAGATGTCGTCGCTAGTATTAAATGCATATTATTTTTATATAGTACCAACCTTCAAATGTTTCGTGTTAAAATTTGACGTCTGTAAGTCAATTAGTTTGTGAGATAGGGCGTCTTTTGTGAAGCAACTTTTGTTATTGTGAAAAAAAATGGAAAAAAAGGAATTTCGTGTTTTGATAAAATACTGGTTTCTGAAGGGAAAAAATACGGTGGAAGCAAAAACTTCGCTTGATAATGAGTTTCCGGACTCTGCCCCAGGGAAATCAACAATAATTGATTGGTGTGCAAAATTCAAGCGTGGTGAAATGAGCACGGTGAACACAGTGGACACCCGAAAGAGGTGGTTACCGACGAAAACATCAAAAAAAAAATCAACAAAATGATTTTGAATGACCGTAAAATGAAGTTGATCGAGATAGCAGAGGCCTTAAAGATATCAAAGGAACGTGTTGGTCATATCATTCATCAATATTTGGATATGCGGAAGCTCTGTGCAAAATGGGTGCCGCGCGAGCTCACATTTGACCAAAAACAACAACGTGTTGATGATTCTGAGCGGTGTTTGCAGCTGTTAACTCGTAATACACCCGAGTTTTTCCGTCGATATGTGACAATGGATGAACATGGCTCCATCAATACACTCCTGAGTCCAATCGACAGTCGGCTGAGTGGACAGCGACCGGTGAACCGCCTCCGAAGCGCGGAAAGCAAAGATAATAAAAGAGGAAGATGGGAGATTGGCTTGCGTCATACCAAATGTTGCATTTACCAGATTAGTTTAATACATGTTTGTAATCTTTTAGCTGTTTTTCGTTTTTATTTTTTAAATGAAAAATTTAATTTTAATCGTATACGTGTTTGGTTCGAGTATTAAACTAATGTGGTAAATGGTTTGATGTGCTCAGTAGCCAATCTCCCATCTTCCTCTTCTATAACCTTTGGCGGAAAGCTTCAAAAGTCCGCTGGCAAAGTAAAGGCCTCTATTTTTTGGGATGCGCATGGAATAATTTTTATCGATTATCTTGAAAAGGGAAAAACCATCAACAGTGACTATTATATGGCGTTATTGAAGCGTTTGAAGGTCGAAATCGCGGCAAAACGGTCCCATATGAAGAAGAACAAGTATATACAGCACTAAGTTCGGCCGGGCCGAATCTTAAATACCCACCACCATGAACCAAATATTAGGGATTCCTTTGAAATTTCAGGAGGGCTTGAGGATTTGAAGACACTTCCCGAAGATAAATTTAAAGATTTCACCTATGAGGACTATATCAGATTCTGGATTTATAAGAACCATTTTTGTTTGAGTTTTAGAGGAATCATTAACATCTCTTGTAAGTGTGCAAGAAAATTATAAAACAACGTCTTGATTTGAAATCTTAAATCTGTAGAAGTAAAATCCGGAAATTTTACATTGAGTTTCAAGCAATTTTCATGATCAGTGCGCCTTCTACACCCTCAAGAAGTGAAGTCGGTCTATATGGAGGCATTACCAAATGGACCGATAAAAACTTAATCCGATACACGTTTTGTGAGCCTAAAATACCAGAATATTTACAATTTCAGGCAAATCAGATAAAAACTACGGTTTCTAGAAACCCAATGAGTTAAATCGGGAGATCGTTCTTATGGGGGCTATACTAAAATATGGACCGATACTCACCGTTTTCGGCACACCTCTTTATGACCCGAAAATACCTCTAGATTTTCAATTTCAGGCAAATAGGATAAAAACTTCGGATTCTAGAAGCCCAAGAAGTAAAATCGGGAAATCGGTCTGTATGGGGGCTATACCAAAACATGGACCGATACTCACCATTTTTGGCACACCTCTTTATGGTCATAAAATACCTCTAGATTTCAAATTTCAGGCATATTGGATAAAAACTACGATTTCTATAAACCCAAGACCCCAAATCGGGAGGTCGGTTTATATGGGGACCATACCAAAACATGGACCGGTACTCACAATTTTTGGCACACGTATTTGTGGTCCTACAATACCTCTAGATTTCCAATTTCAGGTAAATTGAATAAAAACTACGGTTTCTATAAGCCCAAGACCCCAAATCGGGAGGTCGTTTTATATGGGGACCATACCAAAACATGGACCGGTACTCACAATTTATGGCACACGTATTTGTGGTCCTACAATACCTCTAGATTTCCAATTTCAGGTAAATTGAATAAAAACTGCGGTTTCTATAAGCCCAAGAAGTAAAATCGGGAGATCGGTCTATATGGGGGCTATACCAAAATATGGACCGATACTCACAATTTTTGGCACACGTATTTGTGGTCATAAAATACCTCTAGATTTCAAATTTCAGGCAAATTGGATAAAAACTACGATTTCTATAAGCCGAAGATCCCAAATCGGGAGGTCGGTTTATATGGGGACTATATCAAAACCTGAACCGATATAGCCCATCTTCGAACTTGACCTGCCTGCAGACAAAAGACGAGTTTGTGCAAAATTTCAGCAGGATTGCTTCATTATTGAAGCGTGATTACAACAGACAGACAGCCAGACAGACAGACGGACATCGTTATATCGTCTTAGAATTTCTCCCTGATCAAGAATATATATACTTTATATAGTCGGAAATCGATATTTCGATGTGTTACAAACGGAATGACAAACTTATTATACCACCAACACCATTCTATGGTGGTGGGTATAAAAACGAATTTTGACAAAAAAATGTATTTTTATACCCTCCACCATAGGATGGGGGGTATATTAACTTTGTCATTCCGTTTGTAACACATCGAAATATTGATCTAAGACCCCATAAAGTATATATATTCTGGGTCGTGGTGAAATTCTGAGTCGATCTGAGCATGTCCGTCCGTCCGTCTGTTGAAATCACGCTAACTTCCGAACGAAACAAGCTATCGACTTGAAACTTGGCACAAGTAGTTGTTATTGATGTAGGTCGGATTTTATGGCAAATGGGCCCTATCGGTCCACTTTTACGTATAGCCCCCATATAAACGGACCCCCAAATTTCGCTTGCGATTGCTGTAAGAGAAGCAAATTTCATCCGATCCGGCTGAAATTTGGTACATGGTGTAAGTATACGGTCTCTAACAACCATGCAAAAATTGGTCCATATCGGTCCACTTTTACGTATAGCCCCCATATAAACGGACCCCCAAATTTGGCTTGCGATCGCTCTAAGAGAAGCAAATTTAATCCGATCCGGCTGAAATTTGGTACATGGTGTTAGTATATGGTCTCTAACCACCATGCCCCTATATAACCCGATCCCCCGATTTGGCTTGCGGAGCCTCTAAGAGAAGCAAATTTCATCCGATCCGCCTGAAATTTGCTACATGGTATTGGTATATGTTCTCTAATGACCATGCAAAAATAGGTCCACATCGGTCCATAATTATATATAGCCCCCATATAAACCGATCCCCCGATTTGGCTTGCGGAGCCTCTAAGAAACGAAAATTTCATTCGATCCGGCTGAAATTTGGTACATGGTGTTGGTATATGTTCTCTAATGACCGTGCAAAAATTGGTCCATATCGGTCCATAGCCCCCATATAAATCGATTCCCAGATGTCTTCCGGACCCTCTTGGAGGAGCAAAATTCACCCGATCCGGCTGAAATTTGGAACATGGTGTTAGAATGTGGTCTCTAACCAACATGCAAGAATTGGTCCATATCGGTCCATAATTACATATAGCCCCCATATAAACCTTCCCCAGCCTCTTGGAGGAGCAAAATTCATCCGATCTGAAATTTGCAACGTGGTGTTAGTATAAGGCCGCTAATATCCATGCCAAAATTGGCGCATATCGGTCTATAGTTATATATAGCCGATCCCCAATCACACAAAAATTGGTCCATATCGGTTCATATTCATGGTTGCCATTCGAGCCAAAAATAATCTACCAAAATTTTATTTTTATGGAAAACATTGTCAAAATGTTATTTCTATTGAAAATTTTGTCAAAATTTTATTTCTGTAGAAAATTTTGTAAACATTTTATTTATATAGAAAATTTTGTAAAAATTTTATTTCTATAGAAACTTTAAACTTAATTATATACGTATTTAATCGGCCTTTTTAGTTTAATATATACTACGTATGGACTACCTTGTAATTTAGAAGACGGTGTTAGGAAGTTTTAAGATACCTTGCCATCGGCAAGTGTTACCGCAACCCAAGTAATTCGATTGTGGATGACAGTTTTCAGTAGAAGTTTCTACGCAATCCATGGTGGAGGGTACATAAGCTTCGGCCTGGCCGAACTTACGGCCGTATATACTTGTTCTTTGTTAGACCGGGGACTTATCAGCCAACCTGTTAGATAATATTGTTATTGCAAAAACGGCATTACCCGTTTTCTCTATTAATATTTTGGAAATTGCAGGTCATTATTGTTTTTGCCCCAATGGGCCAAGCATTTCAAATCAAGTACATTTTAAGTTATGCCTGCGGAAATATTTGACAAAAAATATTAATTCAAATGTATTTAATTACTGATAAGCCTGCCTGTTTGCAATTTGTGTTAAATCCAATGAGTATTGATAACTTCCCTACACGCGCGAATTATTTATGTTCGATGAGAAATCATTTTCAGTACAAACTGTGTGAGCGCGGAAATTTTTCTTATACAAAAAAAAACATCCACTGTCTTGTTTAGTTGTTTAGCTTCAAGTACAAAATAAATTGATTATTGTGATTAAAAAAAATTCACATAAAAAGCTCCATTAACTAACTTTATACAGTAGACCTAATTGTATAAGGTTAATAGTATTGAGAAACAATTCAGTAATAAAATTTTTCTCAGTATTTCCATTTATAACTCATATTGTAATATAATGTTTTATATTAAACATCTGTGGATGTAGTTTTCAAATACCCTGACTTTGCATTGTCTTAATAGTTCAATGTCCAATTAACTAGGTGAGAAAAAAAACACATTGGAACATATTTTTAAGTTCACATAGAATATTATTATATATTGATTGAAAATATACAATAAAAATTAAATTTATAAAATACAAAAAAAGAAAACTATATTATTATTTCAAAATAAAATTACCTGCCGAGCTGTTGATTTCTTTTGATTTATTTTAAGTTGAATGGCATTTGTTGTTGTTCCCTACGAAACAGCTGATATTTTCAATAGAAATTTACTCTGAAGAGATTTCGGGCATAATGAAAACGGAATATGAGTTTTCAAATGATAGTTGAAATCCAATAAAAGTGGATTTTGGAAGTATAAGAAATTCCCCGATTTCTCAAACAGCAAATAAATCTGGGAAACCCATAATTAAAGATATTTGTATATGTTCTGTTCATGATGCAATAGCCCTGCCAACATTATTTGAACTTGAAAGCTCTTCTGAGAATCCCCACCACGTCGAAAACAGTCGAATATGATATTCAAAACTCGTTGCAAAAGTGCCGCCACTATTGAGAAGTTGTAACACGCCAAGTTGCTACAAAAAAGTATCGCAAGAGTGCAATTATTAGGTGCCTTTTTAGATAAATTTAGCCACTATTACAAAAATTGCTCTTTACGATAGTTGTAAAAGAATCATTTTGGTCAAGTAAAATACGATTGTTTAGATGTTTATTAATTTGAATAAAAATTTATACATTATTCCAGGTACAACATTTATACAAATAAAAACACAATTATCATAATGCCTTATGTTGATTTATACACAGAAAAAAAGTAAACTACATAATGGGAAAAATGAACTATCCCGTACGAAAATTGAACTAAATTGTATTCCAAATTTTGAGATTCATTAAACTAACGAAAATTTTCCGACATTTTTGGATTTTTAATTATCATTTACGAAATTCATATTTCTCGAAAAGAAAAAATTAACTAAAAATAAAGAAAAAATCTTAGGCGCTGGATCATCCCCATTTTAACCACGATGTAGTTCATTTTTACTATTTTTGAAAAGTGTACGAAAAACTTCTTCTGTTTTTGTCAAAATTGAACTAATTTGTATGCCATTAAAATTTTACTGCCATTTAGTTCATAAATTTTTTGAGACATACTTGGAATACAGAAAACACAAAATAAAAATTTTTCAATAAATATGAACTAATATTTAGCATCAGTTTTACAACATACTTTTTTTCTGTTTAAGTTTCAATTGTGCTATATTCGGCTTATGCTCCAGCGTCTATCAGTGTTTATTCTTGATGGGGACAGCGTGTCTTGAAAAATACCTTTAAATTTTATTCCATTTGAAATGTCGAAAATTGTTCACCAATATACCTGTTCTCAGCACTTCATATTCGCTAGTTTCGCTTGGCGTTTCACAAAATATAAAATGGCTCTTGTAACAATAGTGATGGCAAAACACTTTCATGTACATTTCGTACTTTTTGATATGCTTCCCCCCATCATAGTTGGCGATTGTTGTAGTGTCACTTACGAGTCTGTGGTAGTTATGAGAATGAAATGGAACTTTAAAATGCTGGCAGGATAGCATTAAGCCAGAGAATGAAGCCGATTTTATGCCACGGCGTCTGAGACTCAAATTTTGCCTCAGTCGTTGAAAAAAGATGGAATTAATTGCAAAATATAATGGACACTGTAAAGGGTGATACGGTCAAAATTTGGTCAAGGGAAAACGCGTGTAAATCGGTGAAATCGTTTTAAATTTCTTTTTCAAGTTCAATTAGTATAAAATTCAGGAAAAATATTCAGTTAGGCTTTCGCTTTTCCAAATCCGAATTGCCGGGCCTCACGCTTGACACCTGCCATCAGATTTTGTACAGCCACCTTGTCCACCTTCTTCGCCGCAAAAAGCCAGTTTGCCTTGAACTGCTGCTCGTCCTTAGCAGTTTTTTGGTCTTCTTTAGGTTCCGCTTGACAATAGCCCAGTATTTCTCAATTGGGCGGAGCTCTGGCGTGTTGGGAGGGTTCTTGTCCTTGGGAACCACCTGCACATGGCCTTTTTACCGTAATGGCAAGATGCCAAATCCGGTCAAAACAGTAGGGAACAACCGTGTTTCTTCAGGAAAGGCAGCAGACGTTTATTCAAACACTCTTTCACGTAAATTTCTTGGTTGACAGTCCCGGAAGCTATGAAAATGCTGCTTTTCAAGCCACAGGTACAGATGGCTTGCCAAACCAGATATTTCTTTGCGAACTTTGACAGTTTTATGTACTTGAAAATATCTGCTATCTTTCCCCTTCCTTTTGCCGTATAAAACTCCTGTCCCGGAAGCTGCTTGTAGTCGGCTTTGACGTAGGTTCCGTCGTCCATTACCACGCAGTCAAACTTCGTCAGCATCGTCGTGTACAGCCTCCGGGATCGCGCTTTGGCCGTCGTATTTTGTTTATCATCGCGATTTGGAGTCACTACCTTCTTGTAAGTCGATAGTCCGGCTCGTTTTTTGGCTCGATGCACGGTTGTAAACGATACACCCAGCTTATTTGCGGCATCTCGGAGAGAGAGGTTAGGGTTTCGCTTGAAACTACCGGCAACTCTCTTTGTCGTCTCAGCGGCTTCCGGTTTTCGTTTTTCCCCCGATCCAGACTTCCTGGCTGTCGACAAACGTTCCCCAAACACTTTAATTACATTTGTAACGGTTGATTTGGCAACTTTTAGCGATTTTGCTTAGCTTTGCGTGCGAATAGCTTGGATTTTGTGCGATGCGCGAGCAAAATTTTGATACGCTGCTCTTCTTGCTTGGACGGCATTTTGACAACTGAAGAGTGAATTCCAAAATCAAAATAGGAGCAACATTCTACACACACACACCTTCAAAATGAGGGGTGTTCAGGTTTTTTAAATGCAAAATTGATCAAGTTTATTTATATTGACCAAATTTTGACCGTATCACCCTTTAATAGATTTTCGATCATATATCCCTGGCAATATTATGAATTAACAATAACACTATACAATGATGGAAAATTAGTGTAACACCAAGGCAACTTATTTTTTGCGAAATGAAAACGCCCTAGGATACATTTATTTTTTTGTGTAGCGATTTCTATAAAAACAGCATAAGTCTTATACATTAATTTCCTTAACTTATCATATTATCCTCACTCACTACAAAAACTCTCAACAACAATAACACTTCCCTAAGAGAACACATATCGATATAAAGTTGCTAGTGAAGAGAGTATTTTTACGCCTTCAAATAGGGTATACTCTTACACAACAAGAGAGAATCTGTCAAAACAAAGAAGCAGAAACTTAGTCTTCACAAAGAGGCGAAACTGTCTATTGATAAAGACGGATGACAATTGACCATCCATCCGCTTCGTACAAAACTTTTTGTTTTTAATTACATTTTTAAAATAATTAAGAGTGTTATTACTGTGTGTTAGAGAAGATATATTTTTATTTGTGTGTATTTGTTTACAACAATTACACTTAGAAATAGCATTGTTATCAGTGTTATATGTATACCCACCCCTTGAAATCCTGTTATCAATTCAAGTGATTTTGATTGTTGGACATGGGAATAGCTGGGTAGTGTTGAAAAATGAATTAAAATTGAAACGAAGAAAAAAAAAACATAATAAACATTTCATTGCATAACCTAAATGAAGAAAATAAGCGACCGGCATCGTCTATCTGTACGAAGACTACAACAACGTTCGTTTGTCTAAAGTCTATTTTTCTATACAGTTAAATTATTTTTCCACTTCCATTATCAGAAATCAGTCTTCGTTTAATTGTTAGACTAATAAGTATTGTGATTTTACTAAGAAATCTTCCACGAAAAAAAAATATTGAAAACGAAGATAAATCCAGATTTTGTATTATATTGTTAAGAAGTCAATTTTTCGTTTAAAAATAAAGTTTTTGTTTAAGTTCCCATCAAACCTATACGAATCGTACATCAACAACACCACCACCACATTCCGATACTCTCGCTGCAAAAATGTTCTCTTTACGTTTGGCTACGCGTTGCTTGTACTCAGCACCCACATTGCTGAAAACATCCGTTGAACATACGGCCTTTATGATGTCTTATGCTGGGGTAAGAGAATTTATTCAAATATGCAAATAAAAAGAATTGATAAAACTAAGCAAAATCCCAAAAAAAAAACACACACACGCAAAATAAAAACTGCCCTCAAAAGATGTGGAACACAGCAAATTATGGAACGGGAGTGTGAAGCTAATTTACTTGTTGATATGGCTGAATGAGGGTCGTTTGATAAATGTTTAGAAACAGGTAGCAACAGAAAAACATTCTAACTAAATATTTTTATACCCTCCACCCAAGGGTGGGGCTATATTAACTTTGTCATTCCGTTTGTAACACATCAAAATATTGCTATAAGACCCCATAAAGTATATATATTCTGGGTCGTGGTGAAATGCTGAGTCCATCTAAGCCTGTCCGTCCGCCCGTCTATTGAAATCACGCTAACTTCCGAACAAAAGAAGCTATCGACTGGAAACTTCGCATAAGTAATTGTTACTGATGTAGGTCGGATGGTATTGCAAATGGGCCATATCGGACCACTTTTACGTATAGTCCCCTTATAAACAGCCCCCAGATTTGGCTTGCGGAGCCTCTTGAAGGAGCGAAATTCATCCTATCTGTTCGAAATTTGGTACGTGATGTTAGTATATAGTGCAAAAATTGTTCCATATCGGTCTATAATTATAAATAGCCCCCATATAAACCGATCCCCAGATTTGACCTCCGGAGCTTCTTGGAGGAGCAAACTTCATCCGATCCGTTTGAAATTTGGTACGTGGTGTTAGTATATTGTCTCAAACAATCATGCAAACATTGGTCCACATAGGTCCAAATTATATATAGTCCCCATAAAAACCGATCCCCAGATTTGGCTTGCAGAGCCTCTAAGAGCACCAAATTTCATCCGATCCGGCTGAAATTTGGTACATGGTGTTAGTATATGGTCTCTACCAACCATGCAAAAATGGGTCCATATCGGACCATAATTATATATAGCCCCTATATAAACCGATCCCCAGATTTGATCTCCCGAACCTCTTGGAGGAGCAAAATTCATCCGATTCGCTTGAAATTTGGTATATAGTGTTAGTATATGGCAGCTAACAGCTATGCAAAAGTTGGTCCATATAGGTCCATAATTATATATAGCCCCTATATAAACCGATCCCCAGATTTGACCTCCGGAACCTCTTGGAGGAGCACAATTCATCCGATTCGGTTGAAATTTGTTACATTGCGTTAGTATATGGCCGCTAACAGCCATGCAAAAATTGATCCATATCGGTCTTTAGTTATATATAGCCGATGGCCAATCACACAAAAATTGGTCCATATCGCCAAAAATAACATACCAAAACTTTTATATTTCTATAGAAAATTTTGTCAAAGTTTTATTTCTATAGAAAATTTTGTCAAAATCTTATTTCTATAGAAAATTTTGTCAAAATTTTATTTCTATAGAGAATTTTGTCAAAATTTTATTTCTATAGAAATTTTTGTCAAAATTTTATTTCTATAGAAAATTTTGTCAAAATTTTATTTCTATAGAAAATTTTGTCAAAATTTTATTTCTATAGAAAATTTTGTCAACATTTTATTTCTATAGAAAATTTTGTCAAAATTTTATTCCTATAGAAAATTTTGTCAAAATTTTATTCCTATAGAAAATTTTGTCAAAATTTTATTTCTATAGAAAATTTTGTCAAAATTTTATTTCTATAGAAAATTTTGTCAAAATTTTATTTCTATAGAAAATTTTGTCAAAATTTTATTTCTATAGAAAATTTTGTCAACATTTTATTTCTATAGAAAATTTTGTCAAAATTTTATTTCTATAGAAAATTTTGTCAAAATTTTATTCCTATAGAAAATTTTGTCAAAATTTTATTTCTATAGAAAATTTTCTCAAAATTTTATTTCTATAGAAAATTTTGTCAAAATTTTATTTCTATAGAAAATTTTGTCAACATTTTATTTCTATAGAAAATTTTGTCAAAATTTTATTCCTATAGAAAATTTTGTCAAAATTTTATTTCTATAGAAAATTTTGTCAAAATTTTATTTCTACAGAAAATTTTGTCAACATTTTATTTCTATAGAAAATTTTATCAAAATTTTATTTCTATAGAAAATTTTGTCAAAATTTTATTTCTATAGAAAATTTTGTCAAAATTTTATTTCTATAGAAAATTTTGTCAACATTTTATTTCTATAGAAAATTTTGTCAAAATTTTATTTCTATAGAAAATTTTGTCAAAATTTTATTCCTATAGAAAATTTTGGCAAAATTTTATTTCTATAGAAAATTTTGTCAAAATTTTATTTCTATAGAAAATTTTGTCAAAATTTTATTTCTATAGAAAATTTTGTCAACATTTTATTTCTATAGAAAATTTTGTCAAAATTTTATTCCTATAGAAAATTTTGTCAAAATTTTATTTCTATAGAAAATTTTGTCAAAATTTTATTTCTACAGAAAATTTTGTCAAAATTTTATTTCTATAGAAAATTTTATCAAAATTTTATTTCTATAGAAAATTTTGTCAAAATTTTATTTCTATAGAAAATTTTGTCAAAATTTTATTTCTATAGAAAATTTTGTCAACATTTTATTTCTATAGAAAATGTTGTCAAAATTTTATTTCTATAGAAAATTTTGTCAAAATTTTATTTCTATAGAAAATTTTGTCAAAATTTTATTTCTATAGAAAATTTTGTCAAAATTTTTTTTCTATAGAAAATTTTGTCAAAATTTAATTTCTATAGAAAATGTTGTCAAAATTTTATTTCTATAGAAAATTTTGTCAATTTTCACCACCATAGAATGGTGACGGGGGTATAATAAGTTTGTCATTCTGTTTGTAACACATCGAAATATCGATTTCCTACTATATAACGTATATATATTCTTGATCAGGGAGAAATTCTAAGACGATATAACCATGTCCGTCTGTCTGTCTGGCTGTCTGTTGTAATCACGCTACAGTCTTCAATAATGAAGGAATCGTGCTGAAATTTTGCACAAACTTGTCTTTTGTCTGCAGGCAGGTCAAGTTCGAAGATGGGCTATATCGGTCCAAGTTTTGGTATAGTCCCCATATAAACCGACCTCCCGATTTGGGGTCTTGAGCTTATATTGGAAATTGGAAATCTAGAGGTATTTTAGGACTATAAAGAGGTGTGCCGAAAATTGGATGTATCGGTCCATGTTTTGGTATAGCCCCCATATAGACCGATCTCCAGATTTTACTTCTCGTGCTTATAGAAACCGTAGTTATTATCCAATTTGGCTGAAATTGGAAATCTAGGGGTATTTTAGGACTATAAAGAGTGTGCCAAAAATGGTGAGTATCGGTCCATGTTTTGGTATAGGCCCCATATAGACCGATCTCCCTATTCTACGTCTTGGGCGTCTAGATACTTATTTTCTATCCGATTTGCTTGAAATTGAAAATCTAGAGGTATTTTAAGATCAGATTTAAGATGTGCCGTAGATTTAAGATGTGCCGAAAATTTTGAGTATTGGTCCATGTTTTGGTATAGCCCCCATATAGACCTACCTCCCGGATTTAGTTCTTAGGCTGCTAGAATCTGTATTTTGTATCCACTTTGCCTTAAAATATAAATATACTGGTATTTTTAACCCTCAAAAATTTGTATCGCATTTATGTTCTACCGGTCCATTATGTAAAACATTTATCGGTCGACCGATTTCACTTTTTGAGGCTATAGCAGGATCATATCAACTGCTTGAAACTAAAAGTAAAATTTCCAGATTTTACTCCTCGTTATCATTTAAATAATGGCGGTAAAAATCAACGGATTTAAGATTACAAATCAAGGCATTTTTCATCATTTAAACGATATGTTTATGGTTTCTCTAAAATTCAAACAAAATTTGATCTTATAAATCCAGAATCTGATCTAGTATTCATAGATAGAATCTTTAAATTTATCTTCGGGAAGTGTACTGGTTGAATTAATCTGCTTGGGACAATATCTGTCATCAAACCCCCTTAAATCCTCATATATTATCAAGATACCCGCACCGACGAAGAGTTTTCATAGGAAACTATTATATTTTATTCATGGTGGTGGCTAGTTAAGATTCTGCCCGGCCGAACTTACTACTGTATATATTTGTTTTGTTTAATATAGTATACCCCATATGGACTAACTTACAATTTGGAAGACGGTGTTAAGAAATTTTAAGATACCTTGCCATCGGGAAGTGTTATCGCTGTGGATGACAGTCTTTAGTAGAAGTTTCTACGCAATCCATAGGTTGGGTTAAAGTGACAGCCCGATTAAGTTTCAGGCTCACTAGACTATGCAGTCCATTGTGATACCACATTTAACTAAAAGTACCTATTACGTATGGCCACTTCTAGTTTTAACCACTGAACCTTCTCTATTATTTTCTTTTGATGAACCCACCAGATTGTTCCAAACACAGACGGCTTAATTTAACGTTTTCCAGGTCCGCCAGTAATCTAAAGCTATATGACCCTAAAATTCGCTTACGCCTTACACAAAATGCAGGACACTCACACAAGAGGTGTTTAATTGATTCCTTTTCCTCCGCATCATGACAGCTCATACAGTAGTCATTATACTTCACACCAATAGTTTTTGCAAATTCGCCTATTAGGCAGCGATCCGTTATAGCAGATATCAGGAGTGATATCTGACGTCTTGGTAGAAAGTACATAAGATTCGGCCTGGCCGATATTAGGGCCGTATATAGTTGTTGGAAATAGTTATGAAGGGTTATGGGAAAATGGCATTTCAAGGAAAAGAAATTAAATTAAAATTTTGGCGATGAATATATTTTTCGTGTTATTAACTCCTAAAATGTAAGGTGTAATAAGTTTGCCATTCCATTTGTAATATATTGAAATAACAATATCACTATATAACAGGTTGGCTGATAAGTCCCCGGTCTAACAGAGAAAAACACATTTTTTGTCAAAATTCGTTTTTATTATTCAACATAGTTCCCTTCAAGAGCGATACAACGATTATAAAGACCTTCCAATTTTTTGATACCATTTTGGTAGCACTCCTTCGGTCTCAGTTTCGGCGATCACCTCTTCATTGCAGCCAAATTTTTTCCCTGCGTGCATCCTTTTGAGATCCTAGAACAAGCAAAAGTCGCTGGGGCCAGATCTGGAGAATACGGTGGGTGGGGAAGCAATTCGAAGTCCAATTCATGACTTTTTGACATCGTTCTCAATGACTTGTGACACGGTGCCGTTGCAAAAAGCTCCAATAACGCCATATAATAGTCACTGTTGATGGTTTTTCCCTTCTCAAGATAATCGATAAAAATTATTCCATGCGCATCCCAAAAAACAGAAGCCATTACTTTGCCAGCGAACTTTTGATTTTTTCCACGCTTCGGAGACGGTTCACCGGTCGCTGTCCACTCAGCCGACTGTCGATTGGACTCAAGAGTGTAGTAATGGAGCCATGTTTCATCCACTGTAACATATCGACGGAAAAACTCGGGTGTATTACGAGTTAACAGCTGCAAACACCGCTCAGAATCATCAACACGTTTTTGTTTTTGGTGAAATGTGAGCTCACGCGGCACCCATTTTGCACAGAGCTTCCGCATATCCAAATATTGATGAATGATATGACCAACACGTTCCTTTGATATCTTTAAGGTCTCTGCTATCTCGATCAACTTCATTTTATGGTCATTCAAAATCATTTTGTGGATTTTTTAGATGTTTTCGTCGGTAACCACCTCGGGCGTCCACTGCGTTCACCGTCCTCCGTGCTCATTTCACCACGCTTGAATATTGCATACCAATCAATTATTGTTGATTTTCCTGGGGCAGAGTGCGGAAACTCATTGTCAAGCCAAGTTTTTGCTTCCACCGTATTTTATCAAATCACGAAATTCCTTTTTTTCCATTTTTTTTTTCACAATAACAAAAGTTGCTTCACAAAAGACGCTCTATCTCACAAACTAATTGACTTACAGACGTCAAACTTTGACACGAATTTTTCGAAGGTTGGTACTATATAAAAACAAGTATATACGGCCGTAAGTTCGGCCAGGCCGAATCTTAAATACCCACCACCATGAATCAAATATTAGGGTTTCCTTTGAAATTTCAGAAGGGCTTGAGTACTTGAGGACACTTCCCGAAGATAAATTTAAAGATTTCACCTATGAGGACTATATCAGATTCTGGATTTTTAAAAACCATTTTTGTTTGAGTTCTAGAAGAATCATTAACATCTCTTGTAAGTGTGCAAGAAAATTATAAAATAACCGTCTTGATTTGAAATCTTAAATCTGTAGAAGTAAAATCTGGAAATTTTACATTGAGTTTCAAGCAAGTTTCATGATCAGTGCGCCTTCTATACCCTCAAGAAGTGAAGTCGGTCTATATGGAGGCATTACCAAATGGACCGATAAAAACTTAATCCGATACACGTTTTTGTGAGCCTAAAATACCAGAATATTTACAATTTCAGGCAAATCGGATAAAAACTACGGTTTCTAGAAACCCAAGGAGTTAAATCGGGAGATCGTTCTTATGAGGGCTATACTAAAATATGGATTGATACTCACCGTTTTCGGCACATCTCTTTATGGCCCGAAAATACCTCTAGATTTCCAATTTCAGGAAAATTGGATAAAAACTTCCGATTCTAGAAGCCCAAGAAGTAAAATCGGGATATCGGTCTATATGGGGACTATACCAAAACATGGACCGATACTCACCATTTGTGGCACACCTCTTTATGGTCCTAAAATAACTATAAATTTCCAATTTCAGGCAAATTGTATGTAAACTACGGATTCTATAAACCCAAGATGTAAAATCGGGAAATCGGTCTATATGGGGGTTATACCAAAATATGGACCGATACTCACCATTTTCGGCACACCTCTTTATGGTCCTAAAATACCTCTAGATTTCCAATTTCAGACAAATCGGATAAAAACTAGGGTTTCTATAAGCCCAAGACCCCAAATCGGGAGGTCGTTTTATATGGGAACCATACCAAAACATGGACCGATACTCACAATTTTTGGCACACGTATTTGAGGTCCTACAATACCTCTAGATTTCCAATTTCAGGTAAATTGAATAAAAATTGCGGTTTCTATAAGCCCAAGAAGTAAAATCGGGGGATCGGTCTATATGGGGGCTATACCAAAACATGGACCGATACGCACCATTTTTGGCACACCTCTTTATGGTCATAAAATACCTCTAGATTTCAAATTTTAGGCAAATTGGATAAAAACTACGATTTCTATAAGCCCAAGACTCCAAATCGGGAGGTCGGTTTCAGAGAATGAAGCCGCCGAGTCGCGCCGCCGATTTTAGCCGTCGCCGACCCGTTTTTAGCAGTCGACGCCGCCGCCGAATATGTCGACTCATCTCGACTCAAATTTAGCCGCCAATTAATCTAAAATATTGATTTATATCAGAAAAATTTAATAATATTTGTTATAGTTTTTGCCAAAATTTTGAACTTTCCACTTTTAATCAATTAGTATCAAGTTGCTATAATAGTTTTACAAAAATTTAGCTCAAAAAATTTGAATGAAATGTAAATTTGATTGTAAGATTGGTTGTACAACTAATCACATTACAATTGGGAAAACTTCAAATTGATTTTATAATAGATAATTTTGCGCCGCCGAACAGACAATTTTTTATCGGCTTAGCCGTCAAGCCGCCGCCGCCGGAGGCAAAAATTTAGTGTTAGCCGCCGCCGACAAAAATGGGTCGGCTTCATTCTCTGGTCGGTTTATATGGGGACTATATCAAAACCTGGACTGATATAGCCCATCTTCGAACTTGACCTGCCTGCAGACAAAAGACGAGTTTGTGCAAAATTTCAGCACGATTGCTTCATTATTGAAGACTGTAGCGTGATTACAACAGACAGACAGACGGACATCGTTATATCGTCTTAGAATTTCTCCCTGATCAAGAATATATATACTTTATATAGTCGGAAATCGATATTTCGATGTGTTACAAACGGAGTGACAAACTTATTATACCCCGTCACCATTCTATGGTGGTGGGTATAATAATATGCATTTAATACTAGCGACGCCATCTATGTGTCAGACCGGGGACTTATCAGCCAACCTGTTATTACAGAATTTTTAAATTTACATCCAAAACATTGAATTTGGATCACACCTAAAGAAGTGATGTAAATTCAGTGTACCGGCTGTTGAAATGGAGGACTTCCGTCCTATGACAAGCCCATGTTAAATTCATCGCTTATGCGTCAATTTTGCACCACTTCAAGTTTTATAATGTCTAAATAAAACAAAAATCATAAAGGATGAGTTCATGACAAATATGTACATCTAAAGTTATTATACCCACCACCATAGGATGGGGGGTATATTAACTTTCTCATTCCGTTTGTAACACGTCGAAATATTGCTCTAAGACCCCATAAAGTATATATATTCTGGGTCGTGGTGAAATTCTGAGTCGATCTGAGCATGTCCGTCCGTCCGTCCGTCCGTCTGTTGAAATCACGCTAACTTCCGAACGAAACAAGCTATCGACTTGAAACTTGGCACAAGTAGTTGTTATTGATGTAGGTCGGATGGTATTGGAAATGGGCCATATCGGTCCACTTTTTCGTATAGCCCCCATATATACGGACCCCAAAATTTGGCTTGCGAGGCCTCTAAGAGAAGGAAATTTCATCCGATCCGGCTGAAATTTGGTACATGGTGTATGTATACGGTCTCTAACAACCATGCAAAAATTGGTCCACATCGGTCCATAATTATATATAGCCCCCATATAAACCGATCCCCCGATTTGGCTTGCGAGGCCCCTAAGAAAGGCAAATTTCATCCGATCCGGCTGAAATTTGGTACATGGTGTCAGTATATGGTCTCTTACAACCACGCAAAAATTGGTCCACATCGGTTCATAATTATATATAGCCCCCATATAAACCGATCCCCCGATTTGGCTTGCGAGGCCTCTAAGAGAAGCAAATTTCATCCGATCCGGCTGAAATTTGGTACATGGTGTTAGTATATGGTCTCTAACAACCATGCAAAAATTGGTCCACATCGGTTCATAATTATATATAGCCCCCATATAAACCGATCACCACATTTGACCTCCGGAACCTCTTGGAAGACCAAAATTCATCTGATTCAGTTGAAATTTGGTACGTGGTGTTAATATATGGCCTCAAACTCCCATGCAAAAATTGGTCGATATCGGTCCATAATTATATATAGGCCCCATATAAACCGATCCCCAGATTTGACCTCCAGAGCCTCTTGGAAGAGCAAAATTCTTCCCATTCGGTTGGAATTTGGTACGTGATGTTAGTATATGGTATCTAACAACCATGAAGGAATTGGTTCCTATCAGTCCATAATTATATATAGCTCCCATATAAACCGATCCCCAGATTTGACCTCCGGTGCCTTTTGGAGAAGCAAAATTCATCCGATCTGCTTGAAATTTGGTACATTGTGCTAGTATATGGTCGTTAACAACCATGCCTAACTAGGTCCATATCGGTCTATAGTTATATATGGCCCTCAGATAAATCGATCCCCAATCACACAAAAATTGGTCCATATCAAGTTCATAATTGTACATAGCGCCCATATAAGCGACCCCCATATTTCAATTCTGGCTCTCTACGTACAAAAAGCCCATATCGATTCGTAATTATTTATAGACAACTATACATAACTTTTTTGTCTAATATATACCATATATGGACTAAATCACAATTTAGAAAACGATGTTAAGAAGTTTTAAGATACCACAACCCAAGCAATTCGATTGTGGATGACAGTCTTTCGTAGAAGTTTCTACGCAATCCATGGTTGTGGGTATATACCGTATATACTTGTTTTAGTTTTACTCTAGACGAACGTTTCGTCTCGAAACGTTATTGGGTTTCATGAACAGGTAGTTAATGAAAATTACGCTCTGGGGTTGTTCGTTTGTCCGTCAGTTGTAATAATGCTAAACTCTTCAAAAATTGATCTATCTTCCTGAATATTGAAGCACATGTGTTTTTATTTTGCCTGCTGTTTGTTATATCCATGTCGGTTATGTGTTAGATCCATCGAAATTAGTACACATAGAGGGCTTAGTTTTTGACCACAAAATTCCTATTTAATACTACGTTCAGGCTGGACTCGAAATCTCAGGAGTCGTGGGTTCAAACCTAGTTTCGACCAAACACTAAAAAAATTTTCAACCGTGGATTATGCCGCCTCAGTAATGCTGGTGAAATTTCTCAGTGTTTCAAAGCTTCTCCAAGTGGTTTCACTTCAATGTGGAACGCCGTTTAGACTCGTCTATAAAAAGCAGGTTCCTTGTCATTGAGCTTAACGTAGAATCGGGCAGCACTCAGTGATAAGAGAGAAGTTCACCAATGAACTGTATAGTCTAAGTGAGCCTAACATATGGGGCTGTCACTATACCTAACCTTGATTGCAAAATATGAAGGACACTGTCATAGCTTTTGGCTCCTATATCCCTCACAATATTATGAATTAACAATATCTTTGGAATTACACTTGGTTACATTATTTAAATATTCTACAACCAATTTCAATGTCTGATTGTTGTACATTTGAAATTTGTACCTAATTGTAATTTTTATAGATTATTTTTGTTTTTACTTAAGACCATAGTCGGGGCCTTTTGCTAAAAATATAAATCCAAAGGTAGATTCTCATATCAACACTGTTCGTTATCTCTTCAATCACAACTTGTCTACTGCAAGTCATATATTTTATTGTAGCAAAATAAGATTAGAGCTGTATGTACAGATGTAGTCATGTAATACAACCACGATAGAACTGTGGTACAATATTTAAAAAATTGGGTCATAATCTCTATGCAAGCAGAGAGGTTCTTACGGGAGTTAACACAAGACCTTATGGGTATTTGGGTGTCGTATCAACAGAACCTACATTGCCAAGTTAATAGTTACATGACACAGACCATTCTCCAAGTCTTGTCTGGAATTTTGCGATTTTCCTGAGATGTCACTCCCACACTCAGAGAAGAGTGAACCCATTAGCGAGTTATTATACCCTCCACCATAGGATGGGGGTATATTAACTAGAGGTCTGCATCGAATAACTTTTCACTACATGTATGCAATTCGCTGTCGAATATAGTACATACACTGTCTTTCTCTCAGAGCGCAAGTAGTGAAGTGAAGAGAACACTTGCTTGTCAAATACCACCAAGTACTTATCCGAAACAATATGTGTTCCGAAAAAAAGGAACAATAAAAATGTAAGTACTTGAGAAAAAGTACAACATGGATTCTCTTCACTTCACGTGGTACCACAAGTATTGCTCAGTTATGTGCGAAGCAAAACTTTCCATTTCTATTAATCATAGATATGTATGTATGTCACATATTTCATATATTTATGTATGTCACACACTTACCTTAACGTTTGCCGTTCTTTATATCAATCCGAAAACATATATTATGGAGAGTAACTGTTTTCTTGTATTTCTGAAACTTCACGTGGTACATGGAGTACTCTATGAAGTTTTGTCCTCGCAACATACTCGACGTAATCACTCTGAGTACACTTCAATAAGAGAGAAAGAGGAATATGTGTTTGTTGGTAGTAAAGACATCAGAGTAGCAACAAGAAGTTACTCGTGGCTTTTGGTGTTCATTAAAATGTGTACCAATTGTTTTGCGACTCTCTCAAATATATGTACTCATTTAGCAAGTACACGTGTACTCTGCATTTACAAATGGAATTGTGCAGACCTCTAATATTAACTTTGTCATTCCGTTTGAAACACATCGAAATATTGCTCTAAGACCCCATAAAGTATATATATTCTGGGTCGTGGTGAAATTCTGAGTCGATCTAAGCATGTCCGTCCGTCCGTCCGTCTGTCCGGCTGTCCGTCCGTCTGTGGAAATCACGCTAACTTCCGAACGAAACTAGCTATCGACTTCAAACTTGGCACAAGTAGTTGTTATTGATGTAGGTCGGATGGTATTGAAATGGGCCATATCGGCCCACGTTTACGTATAGCCCCCATATAAACCGATCCCCAAATTTGGCTTGCGGATCCTTCCGGAGCAGCAAAATTCATCCAATCCGGTTGAAATTTGGTACGTGGTCTAAGTATACGGTCTCTAACAACCATGCCAAAATTGGTCTATATCGGTCCATAATTATATATAGCCCCCATATAAACCGATCCCCAGATTTGACCTCCGGAGCCTCTTGGAGGGGCAAAATTCATCCGATCCGGTTGAAATTTGGTACCTGATGTTAGTATACGGTCTCTAACAACCATGCAAAAATTGGTCCATAAATATATATAGCTCCCATATAAACCGATCCCCAGATTTGACCTCCGGAGCCTCTTGGAGGAGCAAACTTCATCCTACCCGATTGAAATTTGGTACGTGGTGTTAGTATATGGTCTCTAACAACCATGCAAAAACTGGTCCATATCGGTCCATAATTATATATAGCTCCCATATAAACCGATCCCCAGATTTGACCTCCGGAGCCTCTTGGAGGGGTAAAATTCATCCGATCCGTTTGAAATTGGGTACCTGATGTTAGTATACGGTATCTAACAAGCATGCAAAAATTGGTCCATATCGGTCCATAATTATATATAGCTCCCATATAAACCGATCCCCAGATTTGAACTCTGGAGCCTCTTGGATGAGCAAAATTCATCCGATCCAATCGAAATTTAGTACGTGGTGTTAGTATATGGTCTCTAACAACCATGCAAAAATTGGTCCATATCGGTCCATAATTATATATAGCTCCCATATAAACCGATCCCCAGATTTGACCTCCGGAGCCTCTTGGAGGAGCAAAAGTCATCCGATGCGGTTGAAATTTGGTACATTTCGTTAGTATATGGCCTCTAACAGCCATGTAAAAATTGTCAAATGTTATTACTATAGAAAGTTTTGTCAAAATTTCATTTCTATAGAAAGTTTTGTAAAAAGTTTATTTCTATAGCAATGTTTGTCAACATTTTATTTCCATAGAAAATTTTGCCAACATTTTATTTCTATAGAAAATTTTGTAAAAAATTTATTTCTGTAGAAAATTTTGTCAACATTTTATTTCTATAGACAATTTTGTCAACATTTTATTTCTATAGAACATTTTGTCAACATTTTATTTCTATAGAAAATTTTGTCAACATTTTATTTTTATAGAAAATTTTGTCAAAATTTTATTGCTATAGAAAATTTTGTCAACATTTTACTTCCATAGAAAATTTTGTCAACATTTTATTTCTATAGAAAATTTTGTCAAGTTTTTATTTCTATAGAAAATTTTGTCAAAATTTTATTTCTATAGAAAATTTTGTCAAACTGAATTATATACGTATTTAATCGGCCTTTTTTTTGTTTAATATATACCCCTTATGGACTAACTTACAATTTAGAAGACAGTGTTAAAAAGTTTTACGATACCTTGCCATCGGCAAGTGTTATCGCAACCCAAGTAATTCGATTGTGGATGACAGCCTTTAGTAGAAGTTCCTACGCAATCCATGGTGGAGGGTACATAAGATTCGGCCTGGCCGAACTTACGGCCATATATACTTGTTTTTAACTAACCAGTGTTAATATTGAACTTCGTATGTCGCTAAAGAAGCATGTACCCATAGTAAGTTCGACATTTTCCTATACGTTAGTAATTTGTTTTAACTTTTGTCAAGTTCAAATTTAACTGCTCAGAAGTAAAAAATTAACTAAATAATACATTTTTTAAAAACGAAAAAATTAATGTTCCGGATTTCCTAGACCACCTGGTGACTTGGAGCAAGGATACATCAAGGGGGAGGATCCCCATTTCTACATGTCATATTATATTTAGTACAAACCACTTACTCTTCTGTAGTACAAATCCTTTAGAATCATTTATTGGATTTTATTTTTATCATTTTATAAAATTTTACCTTTTGTCCGGACGGAGGATCGAAACGCGTACCATCAGTTTTCTAACTAAACACACTATCCACTGGGCCACTTAGCTCTTATACTCATCAACAACCAAATGTGACTTTGTTTATTCTTTTCTTGCTTAGTTGCATCTATTCATTAACACACACAGTCAAGGGTGTCTATTTTTAGAAACACCACACGAGCACATGTTTCGGAGACGAACTATTGTCTAGAAATAGATTCACTCAACGGTAGTTAGAATTGACATTCATCGTTAGTTTATTTATACTAAAAACGGAAATTTCGTGTCCAACAAGACTTCGTAATATTGCAAAGTAAAAGTTCAGTAACGCTGAGAAACTTCTTCGTACGTTCGAGAAAATACGTATTCCGTATTATTATATTTGCTTCAGTCCATTTACGAACTCATTGGGAGTTCTTAACCATTTTGCCGGTAACGACTGTAAGTTCAATTTACTTCCACTGAGTTAATTTAGTTCATCAATAGTTAAATTTAACTAACTGTGAGTAAAATTTTGAACTACTCAATATTATGGAATTTACTTGTAGTTACGACGTTAAATTTTCTGAGTGCATGTATTCAGATAACAGAATGCCACAATTGTCGGCTGGTTGCTTCTGTTCGGGCCCATAGTTCAAATCGTAATCCAATATTCGTGATTTCAGGTCAATACAATTTTCTCCTTGTTTTTGATTAGGCAGTTCACGGGGGCATTACTCATCTTACTGCGTCCATCTATAGGGCACTCTTGTGGGAGGATGCCCACTTAACTGGCCACAACCGATCACCATGTCGCAAAGAAGTGCTTGGATATACTTGCCGAGCTCAACCTCAATTTTCGCCGCTCATAGTTGGAAGTTGTTTATTTTTAGCCGGCGACCATAGAGTTTGTCCAGATATCCACCACCTGTTGGCCCCGATGGTAGACTGAGCTCAGCTCCATCGAAGCAAATGGTAAAGGGTGATACGGTCAAAATTTGGTCAAGGGAAAACGCGTGTAAATCGGTGAAATGGTTTATTTAAAAAATCAAATTAAATTTCTTTTTCAAGTTCAATTAGTATAAAATTCAGGAAAAATATTCAGTTAGGCTTTCGCTTTTCCAAATCCGAATTGCCGGGCCTCACGCTTGACACCTGCCATCAGATTTTGTACAGCCACCTTGTCCACCTTCTTCGCCGCAGAAAGCCAGTTTGCCTTGAACTGCTGCTCGTCCTTAGCAGTTTTTTTGGTCTTCTTTAGGTTCCGCTTGACAATAGCCCGGTAGTTCCCAATTGGGCGGAGCTCTGGCGTGTTGGGAGGGTTCTTGTCCTTGGGAACCACCTGCACGTTGTTGGCGGCGTACCACTCCATGGCCTTTTTACCGTAATGGCAAGATGCCAAATCCGGCCAAAACAGTACGGAACAACCGTGTTTCTTCAGGAAAGACAGCAGACGTTTATACAAACACTCTTTCACGTAAATTTCTTGGTTGACCGTCCCGGAAGCTATGAAAATGTTGCTTTTCAAGCCACAGGTACAGATGGCTTGCCAAACCAGAAATTTCTTTGCGAGCTTTGACAGTTTTATGTGCTTGAAAATATCTGCTACCTTTCCCCTCCCTTTTGCCATATAAAACTCCTGTCCCGGAAGCTGCTTGTAGTCGGCTTTGACGTAGGTTTCGTCGTCCATTACCACGCAGTCAAACTTCGTCAGCATCGTTGTGTACAGCCTCCGGGATCGCGCTTTGGCTGTCGTATTTTGTTTATCATCGCGATTTGGATTTGGAGTCACTACCTTCTTGTAAGTCGATAGTCCGGCTCGTTTTTTTGGCTCGATGCACGGTTGTAGACGATACGCCCAGCTTATTTGCGGAATCTCGGAGAGAGAGGTTAGGGTTTCGCTTGAAACTACCGGCAACTCTCTTTGTCGTCTCAGCGGCTTCCGGTTTTCGATTTCCCCCCGATCCAGACTTCCTGGCTGTCGACAAACGTTCCCCAAACACTTTAATTACATTTGTAACGGTTAATTTGGCAACTTTTAGCGATTTTGCCAGCTTTGCGTGCGAGTAGCTCGGATTTTCGCGATGCGCTAGCAAAATTTTGATACGCTGCTCTTCTTGCTTGGACGGCATTTTGACAACTGAAGAGTGAATTCCAAAATCAAAATAGGAGCAACATTCTACACACACACACCTTCAAAATGAGGGGTGTTCAGGTTTTTTAAATGCAAAATTGAAAGAAATAGGTCATGTTTATATTGACCAAATTTTGACCGTATCACCTGATCAGACTGAGCTCAGCTCCATCGAAGCAAATTAGAAGGCTAGGTATCGTCCCGACAGCCCGATATTTCAGACTCACTTAGACTATTCAGTCCATTGTGATACAACAGTGATGAACTTCAGTATCAAACCAATACTGAACGTTATTTTCAATATTTCCACGGGCTGCGTGTATTTCACTCTTTAGGTTAAAGTGGCAGCCCGATTAAGATTCAGGCTCACTTAGACTATTCAGTCACTCTTAGTATCGAGAGGTAGGATACTCTAGCAAAATTATCCAATGTTACTTTTGATTTATATGTAACTCCATATTTATGTTATTTAGTACATTCTAATGTTTTTTCTCCTATTCATTGTCATTTCAGATGGCTACTAAAATTAAAGCTGGTCCCGTCGTTGACATCTTGGGCGATGAAATGACCCGTATCATCTGGTCATCCATCAAGGACAAATTGATTTTGCCTTTCTTGGATATTGAATTGCACACGTATGATTTGGGTATGGAATACCGTGACAAGACCGACGATCAAGTAACCATCGATTGTGCTGAAGCCATCAAGAAGTACAATGTTGGCATCAAGTGTGCCACCATCACTCCCGATGAGAAGCGCGTCGAAGAATTCAAATTGAAAAAGATGTGGAAGAGTCCCAATGGTACTATTCGTAATATTTTGGGTGGTACAGTATTCCGTGAAGCTATTATTTGCAAAAACATTCCCCGATTGGTAACCGGTTGGGATAAACCCATTGTCATTGGTCGTCATGCCCATGCCGATCAATACAAGGCAACTGATTTCGTTGTTCCTGGTGCTGGTACCTTGACAATGACTTTCAAGCCTGCCGCCGGTGGTGAACCCATTACCCACGAAGTGTATCAATACAAGGGTGCTGGTGTTGCCATGGGTATGTTCAACACGGATGCTTCAATTGTTGATTTCGCTCATGCCTCTTTCAAATTTGCCTTGGCCCGCAAAATGCCCTTGTATTTGAGTACCAAGAATACCATCTTGAAGAAATACGATGGTCGCTTCAAGGATATCTTTGAGGAGATCTACCAAAAGGAATACAAGAAAGACTACGAAGCTGCCGGTATCTGGTATGAACATCGTTTGATCGATGATATGGTTGCTTATTGCATGAAATCCGAAGGTGGTTTCGTCTGGGCTTGCAAGAACTACGACGGTGATGTACAATCTGATTCCGTTGCCCAAGGTTATGGTTCATTGGGTCTTATGACCTCCGTATTATTGTGCCCTGATGGCAAAACAGTCGAATCTGAAGCCGCTCATGGTACTGTAACCCGCCATTACCGTATGCACCAACAAGGCAAAGAAACCTCCACCAATCCCATTGCCTCGATCTTTGCCTGGACCCGTGGTTTATTGCACCGTGCCAAGCTCGATAACAACACAGAATTGCAAAAGTTCGCCGAAACTTTGGAAAAGGTTTGCATCGATACCATTGAATCGGGCTCAATGACTAAGGATTTGGCCATTTGCATTAAGGGCATGAACAATGTGAAACGCAGTGATTACATGGAAACTTTCGAATTCATGGATAAATTGGCCGATAATTTGAAGAAAGCCCTAGCTTGACTAGATGTGGAAGATAAGAAGTCTCATCTCTAGATATAGTGCTAGCAGGATTTCATCTAAATAAGCTAATTTAAACAAACCACTACAACAACCACCACCAAAATCTATGCATTTGTTCACCACGAATGATTTCGTTTACACCATATTGGCGGTAACAAAGACAGACGACGACCGAAACTGAATTGAATTGAAAAAATAAATCCATTTTTATACCTTTAATAAACGTTGAGCGTATTTCTTTGGTTTGGGTATTTTGGGCAATTATAGGAAACTGGAAAACAAATTTGGGGGAAGCTGTTTACTTCGTTTGTAAAAAACAGAAGTTCCGCTCCATAGGTTATAATTCTTAAGGTTGAGTTATGCTCTTTACAGACTATCAGTTATTCCGGACGGAATGACGGTGTTTGTAAAGAATCTTACAGTGTGTCGGATCGATACGACTTGTCGGCGATGACTAAATAATCGGTAAATGTGTTATCGATCTCACAAACATGCAGCAGTATCGATTATGCCTTCGGTCTTAACTTATAATGTGCACGATATATGGAATATGATCGACACGAGCACTGTCGTCCGGAATAACTGATAGTCTGTAAAGCGCATTACATACCATGCGTTAATGAGTCAGTTGATTGAAGAGTTGCATTTACTCTTTGAAAGCAACAGTTTTGTTAGAGTGCTTCAAACTGAAAAAAATCAACCCTTCCATCAACGCACGTATTAACGCATAATATGTAACCCAACCTTTACAGCAAATGTGGCCTAAATCTGGCCTCAGAGCAGAAGACTATAGTGTGACCATCATTTAGTCGCTACCAATATTAACTGAACTTTAATGGCTAATGCGGTCACAATGGCAAATATTTGATCAAAATGAGTGTCAAACTTTTTTTCCAGGAACATTTTTGAATTATTTGGATACCATTTTTGGAAAACCCTCCTATCGTAATGTAATATTGGATATAAATATGAGCTTAAAAATTTCGCTGGATTGCCTGTGGTGAAGATTTTTTGACCCATTGTGACAATATCATAAGTGGTCTTTCGAAGGCTGTACTCAGTTGATATCATAATATGACACTGATTTTGTCTTTAATTTGCCATCGAAAAACGCCAAGCAGGTGTCACACCTCCTGCGGTAAAAACTGGGCTTTTGATTTGGGAGTGAAATAAATAACTTAGAGAGTACTAATCTGGTAGTTTGTAACAAGGGAGATGCCCCAACCTTTGTCACTAAAAACAGGCAAGAGGTTTTGGACATCACCTTAGCCTCGCAACAACTGAATGAAATGATATCTGAGTGGCATGTTTTAAGTGAACACAGCTTCTCAGATCATCGCTACATCAGTTTCAAATTTGATGCTCATACCACCAAGACCATATTTCCGCCAAATGTTAGGAAAGCTGACTGGAATAGGTATAGGGAATCGTTCAATATGGTGATACCGGAAATACCAGAGACAAATATGAGCACTGTGCAAGTTATCGAACACGCAGTGGAGAGGATTACTAAGGCCTTCAACATTTCACTGAAAGCTGCATGCCCTAAAGGGAAGCCAAGGGGGAAAAATCGACCACCATGGTGGTCTACGGAGTTAGATAATATGAGGAAATCGTGCAGTAAGCTCTTTAACAAAGCAAAGTCCACCAGAGCTCCTGTGGATTGGGATGCTTACAAGAAGAATCTGAGAGGATACAAGCGAGAACTGAGAAAGGCTCAGCATAACTCTTGGAATGATTACTGCAGCAGCATTGAGAATACGTCCGAGGCTTCCAGACTACGGAAGGTGTTAGCATCCACGAGCTCCGCTCCAGGTTTCATTAAAACATCGGAGGGCAATTGGACAACGTCCAGTGAGGAGACGCTGGAGGTACTATTGGACACACATTTTCCCGGAAATCAGACGGTTGAACCATGCACTGGCGGTGCCAAAGTGGCTCAGCGGTCGTTTCCTATCGAGGAAATTGTATCAGAATCTAGAATAAAATGGGCGTTAAATAGCTTTGGATCATTCAAATCCCCCGGACCTGATGGAATTACTCCGGCGGAGTTACAAGCGGTGGCTGACAGAATTATCCCCTGGTTGTCGGCGATATATATAGGATGTATCAACTTAGCATATATTCCAAGAAAGTGGAGAGAATCAAAAGTCGTTTTCATACCTAAAGCGGGAAAAGCCTCTCACTCGAATGCGAAGGATTTCCGACCAATCAGCTTATCATCATTCCTACTTAAGACTCTGGAGAGGATGATAGATATTTATCCTAGAACTAGCGTCGATTCAAGTTTGCTCTCGAAACGACAACATGCTTACTCAAAGGGCAGGTCTACTGAGACCGCATTACATGAACTAGTCAGCTTTATTGAAAGCTCACTATCTGTCAAAGAATACACAATCGTGGCGTTTCTAGACATTGAAGGGGCGTTCAATAATGTCCATCCGAGCTCGATATTAAATGGACTGACAACTCTGAATGTTGATCCAGGTATACTTAGGCTGTTAGACGAACTTCTAAGGAAGAGACGCATTTCAGCCACACTAGGACAAGCAAACATACAAAGGTATGTGAACAGAGGCACTCCTCAAGGAGGAGTTCTATCACCTCTTCTTTGGAATGTTGCTATAAACGACCTTCTGGTCTCCCTAGAAAAAGAAAGGATACAAGTGGTGGCATACGCAGATGATGTGGCGCTAGCAGTCAGGGGAAAATTCCCATCAACAGTTAGAGATATTATACAGAGAGCCCTCCGGATGACTGAGAAATGGGCGAAAGATAAAGGTCTTGGGGTAAATCCTGCAAAGACAGAACTAGTCATGTACTGCAAAGATCGCAAAACTCCCACGGTTAGGTCCATTTCCTTAGGGGGTATTGAAATTCCCTTTAGGGAGTGTGCAAAATACCTTGGAGTTATTTTGGACAGCAAGCTGAACTTTAAGCTTAATATTGAAGAAAGGGCGAGGAAAGCAACGGTAGCTTTATACTCGTGCAAAAAGGCAATAGGGAAAAAGTGGGGACTAAAACCAAAAATTGTACATTGGCTATACACGGCAGTGGTTAGACCTATAATGCTATATGGTGTTGTAGTCTTGTGGCCGGCACTTCACCAGCCGACAAGTTTAGACAAAGTTCAGCGTATGGCGTGCTTGTGTATCTCAGGTGCATTCAGCTAGACAGGAACAAACTCCCTTAATGTCATATTGCCTTTAGACATTTTGGCCAAACAGTCAGCTGCAACAACGGCTGTGCGGTTGCGCGAGCTATCTCTGTGGTCGGAAAAAAGTTACGGTCACAGTTCAGTCCTCAAAATAATGCCAGATATGCCTAACGTAGTGGATTACACTTTGGCGAGTCCACTTTTCGACAAAAAGTTTGAGACTCTAATTCCCAACAGTGAGGCGTGGTGTACACGGACCCCGGGGAATAAAGGATATATAGATTTCTACACTGACGGCTCCAAATTGGATGGCCAAGTGGGTTTCGGAGTATATTCTAAAGATCTGGAACTTCGAATAGCGAAAAGATTACCTGATTACTGTAGTGTTTTTCACGCTGAAATATTGGCAATAAGAGAAGTGGTGAATAGGCTGAGAAGTAATGCTCCAAGCAATATTGGCATTAATATATACTCAGACAGTCAACCTGCAATAAAATCCTTGGACTCTGTGTTCCTCAACTCGAAAACGGCCATCGACTGCCGCAAATCTCTCAATGAGATGGCTGAGCAGCACAATATTCACCTAATATGGGTGCCTGCCACAGGAACATACCGGGGAACTGCGAAGCAGATGAGCTAGCAAGGCTAGGAACTACCTTACATATTCCAGGGCAACTCGAATTTGTTGGTATGCCTCTGGCTACCTGCAAGCTCTTACTGCGTGAGAAGGCTGTCATGATGGCAAATGTTCGATGGGAGAATTGTAAGGGTTGTAACGACACCAAGCAAATATGGCCCCATTTAAACTTAAACCGCACACTAGATATGCTAGTGTTCTCGAGACGCCAGATATCACTCCTGATATCTGCTATAACGGGTCGCTGCCTGATAGGCGATATTGCAAAAACTATTGGTGCGAAGTATAATGACTATTGTATGAGCTGTCATGATGCGGAGGAAAAGGAATCAATAAAACACATCTTGTGTGAGTGACCTGCATTTTGTGTAAGGCGTAAGCAAATTTTAGGGGCATATAGCTTCAGATTACTGGCGGACCTGGAAAACGTTAACTTAAGCAGTCTGCTAATGTTTTTGGAACAATCTGGTTGGTTCAACAGAAGAAAATATCGAGAAGGTTCAACGGTTAAAACTAGAAGTGCCCATATGTAATAGGTACTTTTAGTTAGTGTGGTGTCACAATGGACTGAATAGTCTAAGTGAGCCTGAATCTTAATCGGACTGCCACTCTACCCTAACATAACCTAAGATTAGAGAGCTAGATGATTAATTGATCGCGGATGTCATCTGTTGATGACATGGGGCCGGGATGCTATGATTATAGTCCTCATATTGCCAATAGGGGATTGATAGGGTTGACCCGTGCCGGAGGTATTACCCCACCTTGGGGTACTTCCTGTTTCACTCTACGAGGTCTTGGCTTTATATCCATGTACGACTGACCTTCCTTCTTCCTTCCACATGTTATATGAGGTGAATACCAAAATATGAACCGATACACACCATATTCGGCGTACTTATGCGTAGACCCAAAATATCTTCAAATTTTGAATTTCGCAGTTTTCGGTAAAAATTGCGGTGTCTAGAAGCCCAAGAAGTCAAATCGGGAGATCGGCCTTCATGGAGCTACACCAAGCCGTGGACCGATACTCACAATATGCGACACACTTATAAACCCAAAATATCTCTAGATTTTTAATTTCAGGCAAAACGGGTAAAAGTTCGGATGTTTAGACGCTCAAGAAGTCATATCGGGAGATAGGGTTATATGGGAGCTATACCAAAACATGGACCGATACACACCATATTCGACACACCTACTTGTGGTCCTACAATACCTCTAGATTTTCAATTTCAGGTAAATCTGATAAAAATTGCTGTGTCCAGAAGCCCAAGAAGTAAACTCGGGAGATCGGTCTATATGGGGGCTATACCAAAATATGGACCGATGCGCACCACTTTCGGCCCACCTATTTTTGGTTCTACAATACCTCTAGATTTCCAATTTCAGGCAAATCAAATAAAGACTACGGTTTCTAGAAGCCCAAGACCCCAAATCGGGGGATGGGTTTATATGGGAGTTATATCAAAACCTGGATCGATATAGCCCAACTTCGAACTTGGCTGACGTGAAGACTAAAGACGAATATGTACCAAATTTCAGGATCATAGCGCCATTTTTTAAGACTGTATCGTGATTACAACAGACAGACGGACATCCGTATATCGTCTTACAATTTCTCCCTGATCAAGAATAAATATATACTTTATACAGTCGGAAATAGATATTTCGATGTGACAAACTTAATATACCCCCGTCGCCCCGTCTATGGTGGTGGGTATAAAAAATTAGAAGTAGTTCCACAAACATTTTTTTTTAAGCGCATCGCGGAATCCCCCATCAATTTTTTTCCAGTCCTTTTGGACAAGTACAGAAACATTTCTTTTAAAGTGCGTCCCGGGATCCCCTATCGATTTTTTGCACTTTCGATGCAGTTCTTTTGGATATGTCTTGGAAAGTACGGAATTAGGCCGTTTTAAGTGAAATTTGGACCATTAAATTTCTCAAAAAAGAATAGAAAATCAATAAAAAAGTAAAAAAAAAAATAAAAAAATAATCCCCGCTGGGATTTTAACCTGTGCCGTTTGACTTTTTCACTTCCCAGGAAGATCTTTTGAGAAGGTTACGATAATTTTTAATTTTTTTTTTTTTTTTTGTTGATTTTTAATTGAAACAAGAAAGTAAAGTAGAAAGTCGGGCGGGGCCGACTATATCATACCCTAAACCACCCTTACTGAATTAGTAATCATAAGCATTTGTGGGGTAACGTTGACCTAGGTCTGGGAGATAAACCGCAGTTACATATTTAAGAAAATTAAGGGGTACATGTTTATGGGTGCTTTGTCACAATCTGACTATAGCTCATGGTCAGTGTTGTCAGGGTAAATGTTGGGTTTACCATACAAGGACAAAAAAAGTTCCCTACTTTCCCATACATTCCCAAACAATTTTCTCTACAATATTTTTCGTTAAATTTAAACAAATGTTACAAAACAAAAATGGTTCTAAGTACTTTATTATCTTAAAACTTGAAAATGCAACGAATATAACGTAGAAAATAAATGTGTATTACCACCACGGTTGCCACAGTTGCTTCAAAAATTGTATTTCTACAATTTTTGAAAAAGTTTCTATAAACAATTTTTTTTGAGAAATTTTTTTATAGAAATAAAATGTTGATAATAAATTCTGTATAAATAAAACTTTGAAAAAAAAATTCCATAGAAATAAAGTTTTGAGGAAATGTTTTATAGAAAAAATATTTAAAAAAAATCTCTAGAAATACAATTTTGACAAAATTTTCTATAGAAATAAAATGTTGACAAAATTTCCTACAGGAATAAAGTTTTGACAAGAATTTCCATAGAAATATTTGTTTGGTAGATTTGTGTTTTTTTTTTGGCACTAGTGGTAACTGTTGTTACCACACATTGTTAAAGATCAAGCCTTGCCGGCTTCTAATTTCCTCCTCTAGAGCCACCAAAATGTAAAAATTATTACAAATTGTGTTGAGTGAAAATGTCCCTACATTGTGGCCCTACGTCCCTACAAGACGCTAAATATTAGAAAAAAAAACCTACATCAAAATTTGAGTAACATTGGTTAATAAATAAGAGTATTATGGCCAAATTTGGGAAAATCGAGCGATGCATAGATGGAAGCTATATGTAAATCTGAATCAATTTGCATAATATTCTGCGGGTTTCATTAATACCACAAAAGGTTACCTTATGCAAAATTTGAGTAATATCAGTTAAGAAATGAGGCCTCTATGGTCAAACATAAGGTTATTAGGGGCAAATTTTTCAAAATCGAGCGATACATATATGGGAGCTATATCTACATCTGAACCGATTTCGATGAAATTTTGCACATACCGTAAGTACTATAGAGGACTGTATCTAGCCAACTTTGAGTAAGATCGGTTAATAGATAAGGGTTTTATGGCCAAATTTGGGAAAATCGAGCTATATGGGAGCTATATCTCAATCTGAACCGATTTCGATGAAATTCAAACATTACACTTAGTGCTATAGAAGATTACATTTGGCCAACTTTGTGTAAGATCGGTTGATAAATAAGGGTTTTATGTCCAAATTTAGAAAAATCGGGCGATACATATATATGGGTGCTATAGCTAAATCTGAACCGATTTCGATGATATTTTGCACATATAGTAAGTGCTATAGAAGATTACATTTAACCCATTTTGAGTAAGATCGGTTTGATAAATTAGGGGTTTATGACCAAATTTGGCAAAATCGGGCGATACATATATATGGGAGCTGTATCTAAATCTGAACCGATTTGGATTGAATTTTGCAGACTTGAAGGGTGATGAAAAAGATTACTTTTTGCCAAATTTGGTGACGATCCGTTTGTAAAAAAGCGCAACGTAACCCCATTTGTCGAAATCGGGCGATAAATATATATGGGAGCTATATCTAAATTTGATCCGATTTCTTCCAAATTCAATAGCGTTCGTCCTTGTGCCCAAAAAACTCCCTATACCAAATTTCATCAAAATCGGTTGATAATTGCGACCTGAACCTGTGAACAACAAATACATGGACAGACGGACAGACACCAAGCGCTAGATCGACTCAGGAGGTGATTCCGAATCGATCGGTATATATTTTATGGGGTCTAAAATCAATACTTCTGGTAGGCACATTTTTGGCAGATGAAACTTATTATACCCTGATCACTATGTGGTTTAGGGTATAAAAAGTAAATTTATTCAAAACTATATGCCGAAAAAAAAAAAAAAAACAAAATAAAAACTATGTATAGCATAAACAAATAATTTGTTAGAAAAATATTTAATAAAAAATTGCCGCTGGTGAGATTTGAATTTGCGTGCTTTATTTTTTCATTCATAACAACCAGTAAGGAAAGTCTAAAGTCGGGCGGGGCCGACTATATTATACCCTGCACCACTTTGTAGATCTAAATTTTCGAGACCATATCACATCCGTCAAATGTGTGGGGGGCTATATATAAAGGTTTGTCCCAAATACATACATTTAAATATCACTCGATCTGGAAGAATTTGATAGACTTCAACAAAATCTATAGACTCAAAATTTAAGTCGGCTAATGCACTAGGGTGGAACACAATGTTAGTAAAAAAATATGGGAAACGTTTAAATCTGAAGCAATTTTAAGGAATCTTCGAAAAAGTTTATTTATGATTTATCGCTCGATATGTGTGTATTAGAAGTTCAGGAAAATTAGAGTCATTTTTACAACTTTTCGACTAAGCAGTGGCGATTTTACAAGGAAAATGTTGGTATTTTGACCATTTTTGTCGAAATCAGAAAAACATATATATGGGAGCTATATCTAAATCTGAACCGATTTCAACCAAATTTTGCACGCATAGCTACAATGCTAATTCTACTCCCTGTGCAAAATTTCAACTAAATCGGAGTTAAAAATTAGCCTCTGTGGTCATATGAGTGTAAATCGGGCGAAAGCTATATATGGGAGCTATATCTAAATCTGAACCGATTTCAACCAAATTTTGCACGCATAGCAACAATGCTTATTCTACTCCCTGTGCAAAATTTCAAATAAATCGGAGTTAAAAATTGGCCTCTGTGGCCATATGAGTGTAAATCGGGCGAAATCTATATATGGGAGATATATCCAAATCTGAACCGATTTCAACCAAATTTGGCACGCATAGTTACAATGCTAATTCTACTCCCTGTGCAAAATTTCAAATAAATCGGAGCAAAAAATTGGCCTCTGTGGTCATATGAGTGTAAATCGGGCGAAAGCTATATATGGGAGATATATCCAAATCTGAACCGATTTCAACCAAATTTGGCACGCATAGTTACAATGCTAATTCTACTCCCTATGCAAAATTTCAACTACATCGGAGCAAAAAATTGGCCTCTGTGGGCAAATGAGTGTAAATCGGGCGAAAGCTATATATGGGAGCTATATCTAAATCTGAACCGATTTGGCTGATATTTTGCAAGTTTTTCGAGACCCATAAAATATTCGGATGTACGGAATTTGAGGAAGATCGGTTGATATACACGCCAATTATGACCAGATCAGTGAAAAATATATATGGCAGCTATATCTAAATCTGAACCGATTTTTTCCAAAATCAATAGGGATCGTCTTTGAGCCGAAACAGGACCCTATACCAAAATTTAGGACAATCGGACTAAAACTGCGAGCTGTACTTTGCACACAAAAATACATCAACAGACAGACAGACAGACGGACAGACAGACAGACGGACATCGCTAAATCGACTCAGAATTTAATTCTAAGCCGATCGGTATACTAAAAGATGGGTCTATGACCACTATTTCTAGACGTTACATACAAATGCACAAACTTATTATACCCTGTACCACAGTAGTGGTGAAGGGTATAATAAAGAACGTCTCGAGAAGCAGTCAGAATGTTATTTCTTGGTGCCGTATTACGATAATATCACAATGGCTTTTGCGACTGAATGTTTTCTGTTATAGTGGCAAGGTATCTTAAAACCTCTTAACACCATCTTCTAAATTGTATGTAAGCCCATACGAGGTATATATTAAATCAAAAAAGATCGATCCAATACGTATATAATTCAGTTTGACAAAGTAGACATCAAATGTTGACAAAATTTTCTACAGAAATAAAATTTTAACAAAATTTTCTATAGAAATAAAATTTTCACAAAATTTTCTATAGAAATAAAAATTTTGACAAAATTTTCTATAGAAAGAAAATTTTGACAAAATTTTCTATAGAAAGAAAATTTTGACAAAAATTTCTACAGAAATAAAATTTTAACAAAATTTTCTATAGAAATAAAATCTTGGTAGATTATTTTTGGCTCGAGTGGCAACCATGATTATGAACCGAATAAAATTTTAACAAAATTTTCTATAGAAATAAAATTTTGACAAAATTTTCTTTAGAAATAAAATTTTGACACAATTTTCTATAGAAATAAAATTTTGGTAGATTATTTTTGGCTCTAGTGGCAACCATGATATGGACCAATTTTTGTGTGATTGGACCAATTTTGGTATGGTTGTTAGCGACCATATACTAACACCACGTGCCTAATTTGAACCGGATTGGATGAATTTTGCTCCTCCAAGAGGCTCCGGAGGTCAAATCTGGAGAATGTTTTATATGGGGGCTATATATAATTATGGACCGATATGGACCAATTCTGGCACGGTTGTTAAAGATCATATACTAACACCATGTTCCAAATTACAACCGGATTGGATGAAATTTGTTTCTCTTGGAGACTTCGCAAGCCAAATCTGGGGATCGGTTTATATGGGCGCCACATATAATTATGGACCGATGTGGACCAATTTTTGCATGGTTGTTAGAGATCATGTACCAAATTTCAGGCGGATCGGATGAAATTTACTTCTCTTTGAGGCTCCCCAACCCAAATCTGGGGATCGGTTTATATGGGCGCCACATATAATTATGGACCGATGTGGACCAATTTTTGCATGGTTGTTAGAGACCATATACCAATATCATGTACCAAATTTCAGGCGGATCGGATGAAATTTACTTCTCTTTGAGGCTCCCCAACCCAAATCTGGGGATCGGTTTATATGGGCGCCACATATAATTATGGACCGATGTGGACCAATTTTTGCATGGTTGTTAGAGACCATATACCAACATCATGTACCAAATTTCAGCCAGATCGGATGAAATATGCTTCTCTTAGAGGCTCCACAAGCCAAATCTGGGGATCGGTTTATATGGGGGCTATATATAACGGTTTATATGGGGGCTATATATATACTATACCAAAATTGGTCCAATCAATTTTTGTGTGATTGGACCAATTTTGGTATGGTTGTTAGCGACCATATACTAACACCACGTTCCTAATTTGAACCGGATCGGATGAATTTTGCTCTTCCAAGAGGCTCCGGAGGTCAAATCTGGAGAATGTTTTATATGGGGGCTATATATAATTATGGACCGATATGGACCAATTCTGGCACGGTTGTTAAAGATCATATATTAACACCATGTTCCAAATTACAACCGGATTGGATGAAATTTGCTCCTCTTTGAGGCTTCGCAAAACAAATCTGGAGATCGGTTTATATGGGGTCTATATATAATTATGGACCGATGTGGACCAATTTTTGCATGGTTGTTAGAGATCATATACCAACATCATGTACCATATACCAACATCGGATGAAATATGCTTCTCTTAGAGGCTCCACAAGCCAAATCTGGGGATCGGTTTATATGGGGGCTACATATAATTATGGACCGATGTGGACCAATTTTTGCATGGTTGTTAGAGACCATATACCAACACCATATACCAAATTTCAGCCGGATCGGATGAAATATGCTTCTTTCATTTTCAATACCATCCGACCTACATCGATAACAACTACTTGTGCCAAGTTTCAAGTCGATAGCTTGTTTCGTTCGGAAGTTAGCGTGATTTAAACAGACGGACGGACGGACGGACATGCTTAGATCGACTCAGAATTTCACCACGACCCAGAATATATATACGTTATGGGGTCTTAGAGCAATATTTCGATGTGTTACAAACGGAATGACAAAGTTAATATACCCCCATCCTACGATGGAGGGTATAAAAATTAGATAATAAGAAAATAAAAGTGTAATAAAAAAAATACTGATAAAAATAAAAAGTGAAATTGAATAAAAAATTTTTGTTTTTAGTTTTTTTTTTAATATCTTAATCCAAATGAACTTCCAAGGCACAACTTCTAAAGCAATGCAAAGGATCCAAAAAATGGAGTACTTTCGTGCTATGACAATCCCATGTAAAATACATTGGAGATTTGCACTACTTCCGGATCCCAATTTGGGGAGCTTTTTCGGAAGCTCTTTTTTTTTGCTGGGACGGGATTTATCCCGAATGACAGCCCTAGGCAGCCCTATACCCAGTTTTATGGTCGGTAATTAACAGAGAACATATAACGCAAATATCTAGCTATATAACTTTTTATTTCATTATTGGTTGGTAAATTCTCTACATTTTCAATTTTGACATGTATTCGGACACCACTTGTAGTATATTACGCGAAAAAATTACTCAATTCTTGTAAACAGCACAGTGTTTCGAGTACGAATACTTATCAAAAACTAAAAAAAAAATCATGACATTTTTGAGACTTTGATTTCTGTTTATTATGAGGCAAAATTAATCTATAGCAAATAAAAAATACCTGATAAAATATGGATACATTTCATTCGGCTTGCCTGATTTAGAGTTACAGTTGACAATTTTGTGCTCTTTTTGATACATTTCAACTGGCAAAAGCACCGTGGCACGACCGCGAGCCATTTGGTACGTTTTCATCGCAATTACTCTATATAGAGTTATTCTGCCCTAAATGTGGAAGAGGTACTTCTTTATAAATTTTCTATTGAAATAATGTAGCTTAACCAACAGAGGAAAAGAATTAACCAACAGAGGAAAAGAAAGCTGGCTATGATGTAAAACCTTTTTTCGGAAGGTTCAAGTGTGGTTTACTTTTGGGTTTAGTGAACTGCCTGAATTTATTCTGATAATTGGTTGATAGTTTTGCTGCAAGTAGCGGATGCTGATGAGGAATGTAGTAATTCCGAAACGTGCGTCCATCCAACCATCTGACAGTCTATAGGGCTTTGCCCAAATAAATTTTACAAACATTCCTTCCCTCTGTTGGTTAAGCTACACTTGTAGTTTAGTCATTGCATGGTTTAAAGCTGAAATCAAAAACAACAACAATGTTTAAAGAACAAAAACCAACAATACCAAAACAAAAAGAAATACAATTTTGACAAAATTTAGCAAATTTTGTCCAAATACAATTTTGGCAAAATTTTCTATAGAAATATAATTTTGACAAAATTTTCTATAGAAATAAAATTTTGACAAAAATTTTCTATACAAATAAAGTTTTTACCAAATTTTCTATAGAAATATAATGTTCCGAAAATCTAAAATATAAAAATAAGTCGGGTTTTCCTTCCTGACAAAATTTTCTATGGAAATAAAATTTTGACAAAATTTTCTATAGAAATAAAATTTTGACAAAATTTTCTATAGAAATAAAATTTTGACAAAATTTTCTATAGAAATAAAATTTTGACAAAATTTTCTATAGAAATAAAATTTTGACAAAATTTTCTATAGAAATAAAATTTTGACAAAATTTTCTATAGAAATAAAATTTTGACAATATTTTCTATAGAAATAAAATGTTGACAAAAATTTTCTAAAAAAAGAATAAAATTTTGCGAAAATCTAATATATAAAAAAAGTCGGGTTTACCTTCCTGACGCTTTAACTCCAGAACGCACGAACCGTTTCGGTTTTGCATTCGTTGGAAAGGTCTCAGGCTCTGTGAGGTTTATAGCAAAGAAAATTTTCAACGGATAAGCGGGAAAATCGTATTTTTATATACAGCGCCATCTCTGATGCTACTCAAAAACGTACGAACCGATTTCCACGGTTTTGCATTCATTGGAAAGGTCTTGGGCTCTGTGAGGTTTACAGCAAAAAAGAAATAACGGAAAAATCTCTTGTTTACATTTAATTTTTTTCTGGTTCAATCACGAAATTAATTGATCCAATTAATTTTTAATTGAAATGTCTTCAATCACAGAAAGGATAGCATCAATTAAAAAATTAATTGAACGTCAATTAAAAAATTAATTGATCCAATTAAAAAATTAATTGATACTATTAATTTTTGTGATTGATTTTTGTTTCAATTAAACAATTTGTTGAATCAATTAAATTGTTAATTGGATATTTTTTAAAACTCGATTAACATTTTAATTGGAAACATTTTCGTGAAATTTTTTTCTGTGTACAGCGCACATTACATTTATAAATTGAATTGCGATTGCTTTTGTTATAAAATCATTTTAGTTTTTTACACGAAAAATGTTCGGAGAACGTAGGGGGTAATCATGTGGTATTTTCACCAATTTTTGATACACAGAAAAAAATTTCACGAAAATTTTTCCAATTAAAATTTTAATTGAGTTTTATAAAATATTCAATAAAAATTTAATTGATTCAACAAATATTTTAATTGAAACAAAAATCAATCACAAAAATTAATAGTATCAATTAATTTTTTAATTGGATCAATTAATTTTTTAATTGACCGTCGATTAATTTATTAATTGATAGTATCATTTCTGTGATTGAAGACATTTCATTTAAAAAATTAATTGGATCAATTAATTTCGTGATTGAATCAGAAAAAAAAAATTTGTGTGTATGAACATCCCCTTGCCCGACTTTTTCAAAATTGGGCCAAAGTTCTCCGATTTGGATGAAATTTCCACGGAAGGCTTCATCCGATCCGGCTGAAATTTGGTACATGGTGTTAGTATATGGTCTCTACCAACCATGCAGAAATTGGTCCATATCGGTCCATAACTACATATAGCCCCCATATAAACTGATCCCTCGATTTGGCTTGCGGAGTCTCTAAGAGAACCAAATTTCATCCAATCCGGCTGAAATTTGGTACATGGTGTTAGTATATGGTCTCTAATAACCATGCAAAAATTGATTCACATCGGTCCATAATTATTTATAGCCCCCATATAAACCGATCCCCCGTTTGGCTTGCGGAGCCTCTAAGAGAAGCAAATTTCATCCGATCTGGCTGAAATTTGGTACATGGTGTTGGTATATGTTCTCTAATGACCATGCAAAAATTGGTCCACATCGGCACATAATTATATATAACCCCCATATAAACCGATCCCCAGATTTGATCTCCGGAGCCTCTAAGAGAAGCAAATTTCATCCGATCTGGCTGAAATTTGGTACATGGTGTTGGTATATATTCTCTAATGACCATGCAAAAATTGGTCCACATCGGCACATAATCATATATAGCCCCCATATAAACCGATCCTCAGATTTGACCTCCGGAGCCTCTTAGAGGAGCAAAATTCATCCGATCCGGTTGAAATTTGGTACGTGATGTTAGTATATTGTCTCTAACAACCATGCCAAAATTGGTCCATATCGGTCCATAATTATATATAGCCCCCATATAAGCCGATCCCCAGATTTGTCCTCCGGAGCCTCTTGGAGGAGCAAAATTCATCCGATCCGGTTGAAATTTGGTACGTGATGTTAATATATGGTCTCTAACAACCGTGCAAGAATTGGTCCATGTCGGTCCATAATTATAAATAGCCCCCATATAAATATATCCCCAGATTTGTCCTCCGGAGCCTCTTGGAGGAGCAAAATTCATCCGATCCGGTTGAAATTTGCAACGTGGTGTTAGTATAAGGCCGCTAATAACCATGCCAAAATTGGTACGTATCGGTCTATAGTTATATATAGCCGATCCCCAATCACACAAAAATTGGTCCATATCGGTTTATAATCATGTTATTTCTATAGAAAAATTTTGTCAAAATTTTATTTCTATAGAAAATTTTGTCAACATTTTATTTCTATAGAAAATTTTGTCAAAATTTTATTTCAATAGAACATTCCAAATTTTATTTCTATAGAAAATTTTTTCCAAATTTTACTTCTATAGAAAATGTTGTCAAAATTTTATTTTATCAAAATTTTATTTCTATAGAAACTTTAAACTTAATTATATACGTATTTAATCGGCCTTTTTAGTTTAATATATACCACGTATGTGGTACTATGTGGTATATATTACGGTGTTAGGAAGTTTTAAGATACCTTGCCATCGGCAAGTGTTACCGCAACCCAAGTAATTCGATTGTGGATGACAGTCTTCAGTAGAAGTTTCTACGCAATCCATGGTGGAGGGTACATAAGCTTCGGCCTGGCCGAACTTACGGCCGTATATACTTGTTTTTAATTTTATGATTTTTCCACAGGCTTCTGCCAGACTTTTGTAAGTAAAAAACTTAAATTTACATGAAGTTGACAGGCAACGTTGAGGGTGCTTCATTTTCCGGTATATGTTTGGGAAAGGCATGTTCTCCGTGTACAACACTTTAACAAATGTTAATATGGTCAATTTTTAAGTACTTTTACTTTTTCCGATTTATTGGGCGGTATGTTGAGGAGAAGTATACCTCCCCTTGACAAACCACGCTTGAAATTCACAGGAAATGTAGAACGATTTGAATACAAAACAATTAAAAAACAAAAAATTGATTGAAAGGGAACACCCCCTACCCGACGTTTGTTGAGCCCCTTTTTGAGTCCCTTTTACATCTGCATAACCGCCCTATTTCTGTATATAAACGAAAAAGCAAGTAGTCCGATTTTTTTGAAATGTGTGGAAACCATGGAGTGTGGAAACCCTGGAGTAATTAATCAGTCTTTAAAAGAATTCGAATTTATTTTGGCGAAGCGGGCCGATTTACGCTAGTTTTCTATAGAAATACAATTTTAACAAAATATTCTATAGAATCAAAATTTTGACAAAATTTTCTATAGAAATAAAATTTTGCAAAATTAGTTTTTTTTTTTAGAAAATCTAACAAAATTTGCCCAAATCGATCTAGATGTAAATATACGTATACTTTTACAATAGGCTTAAAGTTAATTTTTAATACATTTTTAGTACATTTTCGTCAACATCATTTATCATAACTGTTGTACTAGTTTGGTGCCACTATGCTGCACCAAACACTTTTAAGGTTTCTCCAACGTGTTTTCTTTTGTCCAACATTTATTTTACCAAATTGAAAAATTGCCCATAGGCAAAGACATATGTATGTCTAAAAGCAAAAGTTAATAACCAAAACAAAAAAAAAAAACCTAAAGCCACTACAAATGGCCTTTATTAGATTTTCGCCTAGAATCGCTTACAGTCTAAACGTATCTTAACAAGGGACAACATGCGCCAAAAAGTCGGTTAATTGAATTCAAAAATATTTATTATTTTTTTCGATTTTTCTACATCCGTCATAAGCGAAACTGCACCTTGCATAAGTTAATTATAAATCGTTTTAAGTTCAATTTTTTTTTTAATTACTCAGTCGATATTAACTCCGGTACGGATATGTTATCTAATCCGGGCATGAAGGAACTTTATCGTATAGTCGTACTCAATAAAATATTCGTGAATGTCGTGGTTATAGTGAGTGTATTATCATCGTCCTTGGTAATAGCATATCCTTCGAATACCTATAAGGATTTGGATATATGTAATCACTGGAATGGTCGACGTCATTTTCTCGAATTGGGTGAACGTGGCGAATTACATGCCCGCAATGTAACCACATCGGCCTATCGTGTAGGATATTTGAATTTCCAGCTCTTTTTAACTCTGCCCGAGAACTTGTGGAATTTTTACATTGCTTTTTAATTTTTGAAATTTCCAGAGTACATTATACTCGTCGTCTCCCACATCGCCACCATCATCACCACTGAAAGTCCGTAATTTGGATTTTTGGTATCAATGCAATTTGGAGTTGGTGACATGTGCCGAATGTGTAATACGCATTACGGTTACCTATGCCAACTTCTCCAAGACTTGCGAACGCATTTCCAATACAGCGGTGGGAAAGTCATCACTATGTCCCTGCGAACACATACAATTCTCGGAACCACCCTATGATACCACAATATCGGGACAGGAATTTTGTGGCGAAGGAAAAGTATTTCGCAGTAAAACGCGTACATTGCTTTTGAAATTTTTCTATCGGGCAACAAATGTTCATGTTTTCTCGTTGCAGTACTTTTCCGAACGTAAGTAACACATGGTAGAAATCTCAAGAAATTGTATTAAAAATACCCAGAAATATTTGATTTGGGTTTTTTCAATAAAATTAATTATTTTTTGAAATCACGGAAATTATTAATTTATTTTATTAAAAATTTCATTTAAATAGTCCACTGAAAAAAATATTTATTTCGTATTAAATATTTCGCAACCAAAATTTTAGGATACGCAATGTTAAGGAAAATTTTTTTTAAAATAATAAAATTTTATTTACAAGAAATTTTCAAATATTTGCTTCAATAAAATTTTTTTATTAAAATTTAGGAAATAAATTTTCGAAATATGTGTGCCTCCGTTAAAGTTGTATGTCTTCAGACAAAGGCAAATGTTTCTTAAAGTAACACATTAGCATAAAGGGTTAGTGGCCGATATGTATTGCAATCAATTTCAGGTTGCCAAAATTTCTAAAACGCTAGCCTGACAAATCACAGATTTGTTCCAGTGAGTGCCCATTTTAGTGTTTACAAGCTTACAAAAGCAAATAAGGTTATCCATGATGGAATTGGAGCACGGTTGCCACTCGAGCCAAAAATAATTTACCAAAATTAAGAGCATATTTTACCAAAAACAAAACTTTTATTCCTAACATATGGTTATTTTTTCAAAATTTTATTTCTATAGAAAATTTTGTCAAAATTTTATTTCTATAGAAAATTTTGTCAAAATTTTATTTCTTTAGAAAATTTTGTCAAAATTTTATTTCTATAGAAAATTTTGTCAAAATTTTATTTCTATAAAAAGATTTGACAAAATTTTATTTTTATCGAAAATTTTGTTAAAATTTTATTTCTATAGAAATTTTGTCAAAATTTTATTTCTATAGAAAATTTTGTCAAAATTTTATTTCTATAAAAAGTTTTGTCTAAATTTTATTTTTATCGAAAATTTTGTTAAAATTTTATTTCTATAGAAAATTTTGTCAAAATTTTATTTCTATAGAAAATTTTGTCAAAAATTTATTTCTATAAAAAGTTTTGTCAAAATTTTATTTTTATCGGCAATTTTGTTAAAATTTTATTTCTATAGAAAATTTTGTCAAAACTTTATTTCTATAGAAAATTTTGTCAAAAATTTATTTCCATAAAAATATTTTGTCAACATTTTATTGCTATAGATTTTTTTTTCAAAATTTTATTTCTATAGAAAATTTTGTCAAAATTTTATTTCTATAGAAAATTTTCTCAAAATTTTATTTCTATAGAAAATTTTCTCAAAAATTTATTTCCATAAAAAAATTTTGTCAAAAATTTTATTTCTATAGAAAATTTTGTCAAAATTTTATTTCTATCGAAATTTTTGTCAAAATTTTATTTCTATAGACAATTTTGTCAAAATTTTATTTGTATAGAAATTTTTGTCAAAATTTTATTTCTATAGACAATTTTTTCAAAATTTTATTTCTATAGAAAATTTTGTTAAAATTTTATTTCTATAGAAAATTTTGTCAAAATTTTATTTCTATAGAAAATTTTGTCAAAATTTTATTTCTATAGAAAATTTTCTCAAAATTTTATTTCTATAGAAAATTTTGTCAAAATTTTATTTCTATAGAAAATTTTGTCAAAATTTTATTTCTATAGAAAATTTTGTCAGAATATTATTTCTATAGAAAATTTTGTCAAAATTTTATTTCTATAGAAAATTTTGTCAAAAATTTATTTCCATAAAAATATTTTGTCAACATTTTATTGCTATAGATTTTTTTTTCAAAATTTTATTTCTATAGAAAATTTTGTCAAAATTATATTTCTATAGAAAATTTTCTCAAAATTTTATTTCTATAGAAAATTTTCTCAAAAATTTATTTCCATAAAAAAATTTTGTCAAAAATTTTATTTCTATAGAAAATTTTGTCAAAATTTTATTTCTATCGAAATTTTTGTCAAAATTTTATTTCTATAGACAATTTTGTCAAAATTTTATTTGTATAGAAATTTTTGTCAAAATTTTATTTCTATAGACAATTTTTTCAAAATTTTATTTCTATAGAAAATTTTGTCAAAATTTTATTTCTATCGAAATTTTTGTCAAAATTTTATTTCTATAGACAATTTTGTCAAAATTTTATTTGTATAGAAATTTTTGTCAAAATTTTATTTCTATAGACAATTTTGTCAAAATTTTATTTCTATAGAAATTTTTGTCAAAATTTTATATCTATAGAAAATTTTGTCAAAACTGTATTTCTATAGAAAATTTTGTCAACATTTTATTTCTATAGAAAATTTTGTCAAAATTTTATTTCTATAGAAAATTTTGTCAAAATTTTATTTCTATAGAAAATTTTGTCAAAATTTTATTTCTATAGAAAATTTTGTCAAAAATTTATTTCTATAGAAAATTTTGTCAAAATGTTATTTCAATAGAAAATTTTGTCAAAATTTTATTTCTATAGAAAATTTTGTCAAAATTTTATTTCAATAGAAAATTTAGTCAAAATTTTATTTCTATAGAAAATTTTGTCAAAATTTTATTTCTATAGAAAATTTTGTCAAAATTTTATATCTATAGAAAATTTTCTCAAAACTGTATTTCTATAGAAAATTTTGTCAAAATTTTATTTCTATAGAAAATTTTGTCAAAATTTTATTTCTATAAAAAATGTTGTCAAAATTTTATTTCTATAGAAAATTTTGTCAAAATTTTATTTCTATAGAAAATTTTGTCAAAATTTTATTTCTATAGAAAATTTTGTCAAAATTTTATTTCTACAGAAATTTTGTAGAAATTTTATTTCTATAGAAAATTTTGTCAAAATTTTATTTCTATAGAAAATTTTGTCAAAACTGTACTTCTATAGAAAATGTTGTCAACATTTTATTTCTATAGAAAATTTTGCAAAATTTTATTTCTATAGAAAATTTTGTCAAAACTGTATTTCTATAGAAAATTTTGTCAAAATTTTATTTCTATAGAAAATTTTGTCAAAATTTTATTTCTATAGAAAATTTTGTCAAAATTTTATTTCAATAGAAAATTTTGTCAAAATTTTATTTCTATAGAAAATTTTGTCAAAATTTTATTTCTATAGAAAATTTTGTCAAAATTTTATTTCTATAGAAAATTTTGTCAAAATTTTATTTCTATAGACAATTTTGTCAAAAATTTATTTCCATAAAAAAATTTTGTCAACATTTTATTGCTATAGAATTTTTTTTTCAAAATTTTATTTCTACAGAAATTTTGTAGAAATTTTATTTCTATAGAAAATGTTCTCAAAATTTTATTTCTATAGAACATTTTGTCAAAATTGTATTTCTATAGAAAATTTTGTCAAAATTTTATTTTTATAGAAAATTTTGTCAAAATTTTATTTCTATAGAAAATTTTGTCAAAATTTTATTTCTATAGAAAATTTTGTCAAAATTTTATTTCTATAGAAAAATTATGAAGTACCTTTTAGTTGTAGAGGAATATTATGGAAAATCCTTCCAAACTTTTAAAAAATCTACAAACTGTGGCAACAGTGAATTGGAGCCCTCCAGCATTTAAATGTGAATAAGCCTTTTTTCTCATAGCATTGCTCGTTTCCGTGATACTGGAAGTATTGCATAGCCTCCAAAAAGTGGGCGAAACGGTAACAACACTAGATATTATCCGAAAAATGAAGGCTAGATTTAATCGAAATCCACGCCTCAATCGTAGAAAACTTTATCTTGAGCTGAACAGAGAACAGATGCTACACATATTGAAAATGAGCTTGGACTAAAGTAGTTGAAGTTTCAAAAAGTGCAAGTGCTCACTGATGTTCAGAAAATAGACTGGACTGGACTTTAATGCCCACCATGAACTTTGGCATTCTCTCCTAGGTAATGACCAGAGTGACATAGCATTGGCAGAGCAGATAGTTCATTCCACATTTTGCACGAACGAAAAGGCCCACACGAGAATTATGGGTGATTGCAGCAGTTCGCCAGATTTATCTTTAGCGTCGCCTGGCCTGATAAATGACGTTTCCTGGCAACCCGTCATTTCATTGGGATCCCCATAATTCTCATCATTAACCGACTCTCCGATTTCATAACATCTGAACGCCTGACGTTTATCAATCAAAAGAAAGCCTCTCTCATGTCCATGTTGCCCAGAGGGTGTTCCGGGACATCATGAACGCAGCAGTCGCTCGCTTCGTACCCGCTGGTCGAATTGCCCAAGTGAGGCTCAACTTTCCAGCCGAAGCGGCGGGACTCGCAACGAGCGTGGTAAACGCCTGCTGATCCTAGAATCAGGGAACAGAATCTAGAGATTGGTAAGATAGTCGATGAGCACAAGCGGAACACTTGGTTAGAGCACCTGAAGCAATGTAACAGGCACAGGAACTGGTAAATTGTGGTCAACAGTGAGAGCCCTCTCGAACCCCACCACAATGGATGATGGGATCGCAGTCACCTTTGGCAACATGACGGTGACTGATTCGAAGAGATGCGCCAGATTTTTCAACCGACAGTTTGTCAAGCATCCCGAGAGTGATAGAGCGAAAAGGAGAGCCACTCGTCGCATACGTGGTCTCCGAGCCGATGACACACCACAATTTACCACAGCCGAATGTCATCAACAGCGTGAAACCATCCAAGGCGCTGGACCCCGACGGAAAGTCAATGCAAATGCTGAAGCATCTGGGAATACTGGAAGTTGAGTACCTGACCAGACCCGATGTCTGGAAGATGGGTAGGGTGATTCCACCACTGAAGCCAGGCAAAGATTCTAGTAACGGTGAATCGTACAAACCGATATCCCTTCTCTCGCCAGTAGCCAAGACACTTGAGGCACTACTACTCACCAGCCTTGTGGAGAATTTTCCAGCTGCCCACCATCAACATGGATTCCTTAAGGTACATAGCACGACTACAGCCTTGCATGCCATTTCAGCACACACACAATCAACCCAAGCCGTGTCACAGGACTGTCCTCGTGGCGCTTGACCTATCGAAGACATTCGATACGGTCAACCATGCCACACCATTCGAGGACATCGAGAATACGTCCCTACCGGCAGGAACCAAGAACCAAGTACGTGGAATTCAGGGACAAGAAGTCAAAACCCCGCAGAGTTTAACAGGGAGTTCCCCAGGGTGGGGTGATATCTCCGGTACTGTTTAATCTCTACCTGTCTCGATTACATCCCCTCCTGACAGCGTCGAGATTGTATCATATACGGACGATCGTACGATCATGGCATCCGGGCATCCATTGTTGATGACATATGCAATCGACTGAACGTCTACCTCGCTGATCTTACCAGTTATTTCACTGCAAGAAATTTGAAATCATCAGACACACTATTCACTACATGGACGGCGGAAGTACGCAGGCAGTTGAATGTCAGAGTCGACGGCGAAATAATTCCGACCACAAATTACCCCCTAAGATTCTCGGGGTCACATTCGACAGACTCTTTGAGTCGTCCGCCCACGCCACTGCAATTTGTGATAAGCTCCGCGGTAGAAACACTGTCCTCAAGTCGCTTGTCGGCAGCACTTGGGGTGCGGACAAAGCCGGTTTGTGGTAAATTATGCAGCGCCCAGCGCCAGTGTGGACGCCTCAAACGAGCGACACACAGTGGAATAAAATACAGACCTGTCAGAACGCTGCCCGTAGAACTGCAACAGGATGTCTCCGCTGTACACCCCTGGATCACCTTTATGCGGAGACCAAGATCATCCCAGTGTGTCGACACAATTACATGTTGTCAAAGCAGTGCCTCTTGGGTTACTATCGAAGCAGTCATCCAAATCACCATCTTGTGGATAGACAACCTCCACCCAGAAATGTAAGGGTTGATCTTCCCCTTCTAGAGCGCGAGATCCAGCGTTATAAAAGAGAGCCTCAGGATTCATGAGGATACTGTAGTTGAAGCGGTGAGAAGCTACAAGGTAATCCTGTTCTCGGAGTCCGAGCACCGCCCATAGCACCGGAGGAGAGAGACCCCCCACGGCAGACCGGGGTAGTTTTGTTCCAACTAAAATCAGGCAAGTGTAGCCGCCTCAATTCCTACTTATCAGTGATTGATAGCAGCGTAGTAGCCAGAACAAGGATGGGACACACCCCATCCTTGTTCTGGCTACTAGTTGAAGTACATAAGCATAGACCAGAATGGATGAAACTACATTAAAAACTGTTACAACAACAACTGGAAAGACCCAAAGACTAAATGGTGCAAACCAAAATGGTCAGTTACCGAATTTAGTGTTCTAATGACAAATAATTCAAAATTGGGCAGCTTTCTCTTATATCCGACCATTTTTAGTTTTGAACATTAAAATAAGGAGTTAGCATAATGGGTCCAAAATTAAGTTATCTATCCCAGCCAGATCTATACTAAAGGCTGTGGAAAAGTTCATTCGCCCAAACTGAAATATGTACAGTTTAGGCTTGTATAGATTTGTATTTGGCGTTTTCTTTTCAATGGTTCTATTGATCAAGTTCCTTAATCTACTTAAAGTCCATAAAGCTCGATTACTAATTAATTATAAGTTAAGTTAGCATGCATTTGGACTTTAATTGCCCGTTTCAGTATCCGGCTAAAAATATAGCACTGTACATGTCGGCCACCCTGTACTAAACAAAACAGTTATAACAAAGAAAACAAAAAATTTTTTTCTTTTGCATGTTGCATACCCCTATCACATCCAAAAGTGCATCACACCCCATAATTTAGGGCTCATTTAGCTGCCCGCTTTTAAAGGTGAAACGACGTTAATACGCGGGGGTAACACGACTGGTCTTTCCATGACAGTGAAAACAAAAGAAGGCAGCCATACAATAAAGCCTTTCGTTATGTATGTTATTTACTATCCAATTCCACGTTATTGTAATTCCACGACAATGCTTCAAAAAATAGTAAACCGCATGTAATGCACAAATACCGATGTAAAAAGAGAAAAAATTTATCTCATGGGAGAACTTTTTTACATTCATGTTACTCTACACTAAATGAAATCTCTCTTAAGCCAGCTTCACTAATACTCATTCATCTCAATCTCACCTCTATGAATGTGCAAACACAATCATAGCGTCCCTCGAAAGGCGAATGCTTGTTTATGCGTTGTTCCTTCTGTATTCCTATTTGAAAGACTTTTTAGACTTCTTGGACTTTTCAATTTAAATCAATAGAAGTCGAATCAAGCCTTATCATGTTTTTATGTACAAAAAAAAAATCGCTAAAATGTCATCCAAAGTTCAGTATGAAGCAATGTAACCCTCAGGTCTAGTTCAAACACTGTGAGGGGCCTCTCCAACACCCCTAGAATATAAGACATTTGGAGATCTGTCGGCGACTGATGAAGAGAAGTGTGCGAAGTTTCTAACTGAAAATTTATCATCCATCCAGAAAATGATAGATAGATAGAGGAGAGCCATATGTTAGGTTTGGTATAGGACATCCCGTTATATCACTTCTATCTTATCACAGAGTCGTGCCCCTTTCCCTTTTTAGCTCAATGGCAGGGATCCTCCCCTTTATGGCCGAGTCAGAACGGTATTTCTTATTACGACGAACCAGCAACCTGTGCTGAAAAACTTGTTGGAGTTCGGTTGAAACTAGCATTGAACCCATGACCCTTTGTATCGCAAGCGAGTATGCTAACCATTGCATCGTGGTAGCTTCCATAACACGTTGGCTGATAAGTCCCCGGTCTGACACATAGATGACGTCGCTAGTATTAAATGCATATTATTTTTATATAGTACCAACCTTCAAATGATTCGTGTTAAAATTTGACGTCTGTAAGTCAATTAGTTTGTGAGATAGAGCGTCTTTTGTGAAGCAACTTTTGTTATTGTGAAAAAACTGGAAAAAAATTAATTTCGTGTTTTAATAAAATACTGTTTTCTGAAGGGAAAAAATACGGTGGAAGCAAAAACTTGGCTTGATAATGAGTTTACGGACTCTGCCCCAGGGAAATCAACAATAATTGATTGGTATGCAAAATTCAAGCGTGGTGAAATGAACACGGAGGACGGTGAACGGTGAACGCAGTGGACGCCCGAAAGAGGTGGTTACCGACGAAAACATCAAAAAAATCCACAAAATGATTTTGAATGACCGTAAAATGGAATTGATCGAGATAGCAGAGGTCTTAAAGATATCAAAGGAACGTGTTGGTCATATCATTCATCAATATTTGGATATGCGGAAGCTCTGTGCAAAATGGGTGCAGCGCGAGCTCACATTTGACCAAAAACAACAACGTGTTGATGATTCTGAGCGGTGTTTGCAGCTGTTAACTCGTAATACACCCGAGTTTTTCCGTCGATATATGACAATGGATGAAACATGGCTCCATCACTACACTCCCGAGTCCAATCGACAGTCGGCTGAGTGGACAGCGACCGGTGAACCGTCTCCGAAGCGTGGAAAGACTCAAAAGTCCGCTGGCAAAGTAATGGCCTCTGTTTTTTGGGATGCACATGGAATAATTTTTATCGATTATCTTGAGAAGGGAAAAACCATCAACAGTGACTATTATATGGCGTTATTGGCGTTTGAAGGTCGAAATCGCGGCAAAACGGCCCCATATGAAGAAGAAAAAGACAATGCACCGTGCCACAAGTCATTGAGAACGATGGCAAAAATTCATGAATTGGGCTTCCAATTGCTTCCCCACCCACCGTATTCTCCAGATCTGGCCCCCAGCGACTTTTTCTTGCTCGCAGGGAAAAAATTTGTCTGCAATGAAGAGGTGATCGCCGAAACTGAGGCCTATTTTGAGGCAAACCCGAAGGAGTACTACCAAAATGGTATCAAAAAATTGGAAGGTCGTTATAATCGTTGTATCGCTCTTGAAGGGAACTATGTTGAAAAATAAAAACGAATTTTGACAAAAAATGTGTTTTTCTTTGTTAGACCGGGGACTTATTAGCCAACCTGTTATATAATAAATTGTAAGACGATATAAGTATCTCCGCATGGCCGTCTGTTGTAATCATGCTACTGTCTTCAATAATGGCGCTATTGCTCTGAAATTTGGCCAAGTTCGAAGATGGGCTATATAGGTCCAGGTTTTATATACCTCCCAGAAGCCGTAGTTTTTATTCGATTTGCCTAAAATTGGGAATCTAGATGTATTTAAGGACCACAAATAGGTGTATCGCTCCATGTCTTGGTATAGACCACACGCAGAGAAGGAATATGATCGCCTCAAACATGTTTCAAGAGCAAAATGTTATTTTTGTATAGTGACCATGTAACATGTTTGTCACTAAAACGTTATTTTCTCGTCAAATATAACCTGCTTGCCGAAATCAGAAACATGATTTCCGAGAAAAAAACATGGTTGTGAAAACCATGTTACATGGTCACCACCCAAAAATAACATTTTGCTCTTAAAACATGGCTGAGGTGATCATATTCCTTCTCTGGGTGCATTCTCCCGATTTTACTTCTTGGGTTTCTAGAAACCGTATTTGTAATCCGATTTGTCTAAAATTGGAAATCTAGTTGTATTTTTGGCCCACAAATAGGTGTGTCGAAGATGGTGTATATCGGTCCTTGTTTTGGTATATATAATAAATTGTAAGACGATATAAGTATCTCCGTCTGGCCGTCTGTTGTAATCACGCTACTATCTTCAATAATGGCGCTATTGCCCTGAAATTTGGCACAGATTCGCAGGCCAAGTTCGAAGATGGGCTATATAGGTCCAGGTTTTATATACCTCCCAGAAGCCGTAGTTTTTATTCGATTTGTCTAAAATTGGAAATCTAGAGGTATTTCAGGTCCACAAATAGGTGTACCGGAAATGGTGTGTATCGCTCCATGTCTTGGTATAGCCCTCATACAGGCCATTCTCCCGATTTTACTTCTTGGGTTTCTAGAAACCGTAGTTTTTATCCGATTTGTCTGAAATTGGAAATCTAGTGGTATTTTAGGCCCACAAATAGGTGTGTCGAAGGTGGTGTGTATAGGTCCATTTTTGGTATAGGCCCCATATAGCCAAATCTCCCGATTTTACTTCTTGAGCTTCTAGACATCGAAATTTTTCTCCGATATACATGAAATTAAAAACCTAGAGGTATTTTGGGTCAATAAAAAGGTGTGCCGACTATGGTGTGTATAGGTCCAAAGTTTAGTTTAGCCCCCCTATAGCCCGATCTCCTGATTTGACTTCTTGAATGTCTACACATCCGAACTTTTATCCGATTTGGCTGAAATTCAAAATCGAGAGGTATATTCGGTTCATAGATAAGTGTATATGGTGTGTATAGGTCAACGGTTTGGTTGTAGACCCCGCATCGGTTAATGTTTTCGTATTTACCGATCTTCAGATTTGAACTCTTAAGTTTGTAGACATCCCAATTTTTATGCGATTTGCCTTGAACTCAAAATTAAGAGGTATTTTTGGTCCACACATAAGTAATGCGAATATGGGGCGTATCCATCGATTTTGATATACCCACCATATAGACCGATCACCGATCACCATCACGAATATGGTGTCGGTCGGTCCATGTTTTGGTACAGCTCCCATGTGTATTCTATATAAGTAACCTGACGAAGTGTTTTCTAAGGAAACAATTATATTTTTTGATTCATGGTTTGCATCAGATTCGGCCCGGCCGAACTTAAGTCCGTATATACTTGTTTGTGTGTATATTTAAACAGGAAGACGTTCTTGATTCAAAATGAATTTTAAAATTTATTTTTACTTTTCGATTGTAATTATATTTAACTAAAGGGTGATTTGTTAAGAGCTTGATAACTTTTTTTTTAAAAAAAACGCATAAAATTTGCAAAATCTCATCGGTTCTTTATTTGAAACGTTAGATTGGTCCATGACATTTACTTTTTGAAGATAATTTCATTTAAATGTTGACCGCGGCTGCGTCTTAGGTGGTCCATTCGGAAAGTCCAATTTTGGGCAACTTTTTCGAGCATTTCGGCCGGAATAGCCCGAATTTCTTCGGAAATGTTGTCTTCCAAAGCTGGAATAGTTGCTGGCTTATTTCTGTAGACTTTAGACTTGACGTAGCCCCACAAAAAATAGTCTAAAGGCGTCAAATCGCATGATCTTGGTGGCCAACTTACCGGTCCATTTCTTGAGATGAATTGTTCTCCGAAGTTTTCCCTCAAAATGGCCATAGAATCGCGAGCTGTGTGACATGTAGCGCCATCTTGTTGAAACCACATGTCAACCAAGTTCAGTTCTTCCATTTTTGGCAACAAAAAGTTTGTTAGCATCGAACGATAGCGATCGCCATTCACCGTAACGTTGCGTCCAACAGCATCTTTGAAAAAATACGGTCCAATGAATCCACCAGCGTACAAACCACACCAAACAGTGCATTTTTCGGGATGCATGGGCAGTTCTTGAACGGCTTCTGGTTGCTCTTCACTCCAAATGCGGCAATTTTGCTTATTTACGTAGCCATTCAACCAGAAATGAGCCTCATCGCTGAACAAAATTTGTCGATAAAAAAGCGGATTTTCTGCCACTGATTTTGGTAATAAAATTCAATGATTTGCAAGCGTTGCTCGTTAGTAAGTCTATTCATGATGAAATGTCAAAGCATACTGAGCATCTTTCTCTTTGACACCATGTCTGAAATCCCACGTGATCTGTCAAATACTAATGCATGAAAATCCTAACCTCAAAAGAATCACCCTTTATAACTTATTTCCAGGTAATGTAAAAATCGTTAGCGGTATACCGCACCAATCTAGCTTAACAAATGATCCCAATGCGAAAGGCCCTCAAATAATATCAACACCCTATTTTCCCATGAATTATCCAAGGGATTATGGAACTGAACAAATACTCACATGTGAATCGGACAATTGTCATGTGCGTTTGGATTTCACAGATTTTCAATTGGGCATCACATCGACATTGGAAATATTCGATTCGAATGGTCAAATGGTTGACTCCTATTCGGGTGAACATTTTCGTCCGCCAATTATCATTAGTACGGGAAAATCATTACTATTGCAATTTCGAGGTAATGGTGTAACAAGTGCCGGATTTAGGGCAGAGGTAACATTTGTTACACCCACCCAATTGAAGGAGGATCGTTTAGTGCCATATACGGGTAAGTGAATACAAGAGAAAATTAAGTCAACAAAAAATATTCCATTGATTTATCGTTAAGAAAATCATTAGGAAAAAAATTCATAAATATTATGAAAATTTACATAATATTTACGATTTGTCTCATTTTATAATGTCAAATATTTTCGTTATTATAATGAAAAATATTCATCCAATGAATGAATAAAAAAATTGGAGCATTTTTCAATTAATATAACGTAAAGAAAATCAATAAGAAAAAATTCATAAATATTACGAAAATTTACATTGTATTTACGAATTTATTCTTTTTTAATGACAAATATTTTCGTTATTATAATGAAAAATGTTCATCCAATGAATGATTAAAAAAAATTGGGGCAGTTTTTTTCCATTGATTTAACGTAAAGAAAATCATTAAGAAAAAATTCATAAATATTATGAGAATTTACATTATATTTACGAATTGTCTCATTTTATAATGGCAAATATTTTCGTTATTATAATGAAAAATGTTCATTCAATGAATGATTAAAAAAATTGGAGCATTTTTTTCCATTGATATAACGTAAAGAAAATCATTAAGAAAAAATTCATAAATATTACGAAAATTTACATTATATTTACGAATTGTCTCATTTTATAATGACAAATATTTTCGTTATTGTAATGAACAATTTCCATCCAATGAATGATTAAGAAATTGAAGCAATTATGTATTACTAACCTCACTATTTCAGATTGTGGCGGTTTAGTTTCGGGTCCCGGTGGAGCCATTACCATGATGAATATGATCGAAAATGACACCGATGTTCGTATGTTCGATTGTATTTGGATTATAAAACCCAGCAGTAATTTCATGATGATGAAAACCCATATCTCTTTGCGTGTCCAAGAGTTCCACAGCATGGCCTCGCGATCCGATTTAACCATACGCCAGGGTACCACATCCGATTCTCTTGAAATCGAAGATGTTGTCTGGCCCAACAATGGCATGTCTATGGAAAATCACAATGTGCCCGTATTGACAGGCTATTACATAAGATTGCGTGGTGTTTTTGGCATGTCCTCAAAATTGGCCATTGTCTACAGTGTCTTCAACTACCTGAGTAAGTGCCAAATGTTTGTTGAAGGGCGGGGTATGTAAACAGGGCGGGGGTTGCTGAAATTCGCACATCTATCTTTAAACAGATCCCTATCTTCAATTAGATTGCTACATTGGCTCGGAGTTTCTGTGCAACAATAACCATTGCATCTCTATACGTCTGCATTGTGATGGATTCGATCATTGTGGCGATGGCAGCGACGAGCCCGATTCCTGCGAAGAGGATTGGGCTCACTTACAAAATGATCGTCGTTGGTATTCACATAAACCGAATTATTATTTTCCCAAAATAGAGCAATATCCCGATTTGAGAACGGCTACTGGAATTTTCGTTATATCAACATTGGGAATATTTGCAGTTCTCTCCGGATGGATGGTCATATTATACCGCATGGGTGTAAGGGCACGGCATCAGAGAGAATTGCAAAATCATTTGCAGACCATAAGTGAACTATTGGGTAAGTAAACTTTGGGATAATCAAATTAATATCAGATGTGTTTTTGTACCATTACACGTCAGTGTTGCCATGAGTAGGGGAAAATCCCTACATGTAGGTTTTTTTCTAATATTAGGCGCCTCATAGGGACGTAGGAGCACAATGTAGGGACTTTTCTACTCAACGAAAATTTTAATAATTTTTACACGTTGGTGGGTCTAGAGGACATAAGAGTAGCCGGCAAGGCTTGATCATTAACCATGTGTGATAACAACGGTTAGAAAATTTTGTCAAAATTTTATTCCTGTAGAAAATTTTTTCAAAATTTTATTCATGTAGAAATTTTTTTTAAAATTTTATTCCTGTAGAAAATTTTGTCAATTTTTTTCTATAGAAAATTTGGTCAAAATTTTATTTTTATAGAAAATTTGGTCAATATTTTAGTTCTATAAACAATTTTGTCAAAATTTTATTTCTATAAACAATTTTGTCAAAATTTAATTTTTTGTTTTTTTGTCAAATTTTATTTTATAAAAATTTTCTCAAAATTTTATTTCTATAGGTTTTTTATACCCTGCGCCACACTGTGGAACAGGGTATTATAAGTTAGTGCATATGTTTGCACCACCCAGAAGGAGACGAGATAGACACATGGTGTCTTTGGCAAAAATGCTCAGGGTGGGCTCCTGAGTCGATATAGCCATGTCCGTCTGTCCGTGAACACATTTTTGTAATCAAAGTCTAGGTCGCAGTTTTAGTCCAATCGACTTCAAATTTGGCACACGTATGAGTTTTGGCTCAAAATAGATCCATATTTATTTTGGAAGAAATCGGTTCAGATTTAGATATAGCTCCCATATATATATTTCCCCCGATATGGACTTATATGGCCCCAGAAGCCAGAGTTTTACCCTAATTTGCCTAAAATTTGCACAAGAAGAACAATTAGTACTATAGTCAAGTGGGCCAAATTTTATTGAAATCGGTTCAGATTTAGATATAGCTCCCATATATATCTTTCGCCCGATATGGACTAATACGGTCCCAGAAGCCAGAGTTTTACCCCAATTTGGTTGAAATTTTGCAGAGGGAGTAGAATTAGCATTGTAGCTATGCGTGCAAAATTTGGTTGACATCGGTTCAGATTTAGATATAGCTCCCATATATAGCTTTCGGCCGATTTACACTCATATGACCACAGAGGCCAATTTTTTGCTCCGATTTAGTTGAAATTTTGCACAGGGAGTAGAATTAGCATTGTAGCTATGCGTGCCAAATTTGGTTGCAATCGGTTCAGATTTAAATATATCTCCCATATATAGCTTTCGCCCGATTTACACTCATATGACCACAGAGACCAATTTTTTGCTCCGATTTAGTTGAAATTTTGCACAGGGAGTAGAATTAGCATTGTAGCTATGCGTGCCAAATTTGGTTGCAATCGGTTCAGATTTAGATATATCTCCCATATATAGCTTTCGCCCGATTTACACTCATATGACCACAGAGGCCAATTTTTAACTCCGATTTAGTTGAAATTTTGCACAGGGAGTAGAATTAGCATTGTAGCTATGCGTGCCAAATTTTATTGAAATCGGTTCAGATTTAGATATAGCTCCAATATATAGCTCTCGGCCGATTTACACTCATATGACCACAGAGACCAATTTTTTGCTCCGATTTAGTTGAAATTTTGCACAGGGAGTAGAATTAGCATTGTAGCTATGCGTGCCAAATTTGGTTGAAATCGGTTCAGATTTAGATATAGCTCCCATATATATGTTTTTCTGATTTCGACAGAAATTGTAAAATCGCCACTGCTTAGTCGAAAAGTTGTGAAAATGACTCTAATTTTCCTAAACTTCTAATACATATATATGGAGCGATAAATCATAAATAAACTTTTGCGAAGTTTCCTTAAAATTGCTTCAGATGTAAATATTTCCCATATTTTTTTATTAACATTGTGTTCCACCCTAGTGGATTAGCCGACTGAAATTTTGAGTGTATAGATTTTGTAGAAGTCTATCGAATTCTGTCCAGATCGAGTGATATTTAAATGTATGTATTTGAGACAAACCTTTATATATAGCACCCAACACATTTGACGGATGTGATATGGTATCGAAAATTTAGATCTACAAAGTGGTGCAGGGTATAATATAGTCGGCTCTGCCCGACTTTAGACTTTCCTTACTTGTTTTATAGAAACTTTTTCCAACATTTTATTTCTATAGAAATTTCATCTACCAAAACATCAAGAATTCTATCAATCTACCAAACAGAAAATATTTACAATTTTTGGTAGAATTCTACAAACTGTGGCAACCGTGTTGGTAATACAAACAGAGAGAATAAAAGACAAGAGGACGAAACTGTGAAACGAAACTGCGTCAGTAGGTGGTAGTCATGAGGAAAATTTCTCTAATATCATGCAGTTTTTGTCGGTGATGCTCTCAAATATCATACAGTTTGCGTCGGCGTCACCCAGTTCAGTTCTCTGCCGGCTTTACGAAACGTAAGGAAAATAGGATTTAGAACCTACTTTCTAATAACAAATGTTCTTTTATATAATTCGTTTTATTCTATTATATTTTTTGGCAGACAATTTGAAATTATAACTGCCGATGCAGGCATTGTGCGACATCTATACGGTTGACATTTGTTGTTTTTGTAGAAGAGAAATGTTCGTCCTCTTGTCTTTTTATTCTCTCTGGTGGTGTAATGATTTTAAAAGGGCACACTGAAACCACTAGAAGAAATTTTTTTATTATTTTTAGAAAATTTTAACTAAACAGTATTCCAAACGCTGATATCACGCCGATATCACAAAAATAAGTAAATACTGTTCGAGAAATTCAAGAAAATTTATTAGACATAATTACTTTTATTTTTCACTTGTTAAAGAAAATTTTGTAGTTTGAAGGAAAAATATTGGATTCCAAAATTGCAAAAATGTCTTTATTGACATACAAAGTTCAAGATGGCGCCCATTGGTACTAAAATTTTTTAGTTAATTTTATGTAACATACGCAAAAAATGATTATAGTAAAGAAAACTTTCTCCAAACATAAGAGTTCTATAAACTAAAATATATTGGTAAATTGGTTTTAGTGAAATAGAGGAGTCACTTTTTTTTGAGTGCACGCCTTTTTAAATTAAAATCAGTATTTATTCACTCAAAAAAAAGTGAACTCTCTATTTCACTAAAGCCATATTAACTTTATATTAGTTCATAGAATCATTATGTTTGGAAAAAGTTTATTTTAGTCAAATAATTTTTTGCGTATGTTAGTTAAATGAACTAAAAAACGGGAAAAAGTTATACACAAATAAAGCATAAAGATTTCCTAATTTCGTATTTCTTACAAAATAGTTCATTATTTCTTTAAATTTGTAAATTTTACCAAAAATGTGTCCATCATGAACTTCGTATGTCACTAAAGACATTCTTGCAATTTTGAACTCCACGATTTCTCTTAAAACTACAAAATTTTCTTTAACTACTGAAAAAATGTAGTTATGTCTAATAAATTTTCTTGAATTTGTCGAAAAATATTTACTTATTTTTGCCATATCGGAGTGATGCCAGCGCTTGTAATACCGTTTAGTTAAAATTTTCTAAAAAAGTTCAAAATTTTCTAAAATTAATCGAAAGTTATCTTTCCTGATGGGTTCACTGTTTTTTCAGTGTTGCCAGGGAATTTTTTCGGTTTACCCTTCAAGGACAAAAAACGTTCTCTACTTTCCCAAAAACTCCCTACAATATTTTTCGTTAATTTTAAACACAATTTACAAAACAAAAATTATTCTATGTGCTTTATTATTTTAAAATATATGAAAAAGCAAATTATATACTACGTAAAAATAAATTTGTATTACCACGACGGTTGCCCCAGTTGGTAGAATTCTATCAAAAATTGTAGATTTTGTAGAATTGATAGAATTCTTGATGTTTTGGTAGATCAAATCTTTATAGAAATAAAATTTTGGAAAAAGTTTCTATAAAATAAAATTTTGAGAAATTTTTCTATAGAAATAAAATTTTGAGAAAAAAAAACTTTTTAGAAATAAAATTTTGAGAAAAAAAACTTTTTAGAAATAAACTTTTGAGAAAATTTTTATAAAATAAAATTTTTAGAAAATTTTTTATAAAATAACATTTTGAAAATCTAAAATTTTGACAAAATTTTCTATAGAAATAAAATGTTGAGAAAATTTTTATAAAATAAAATTTTTAGAAAATTTTTATAAAATAAAATTTTGAGAAAATTTTTTATAAAACAACATTTTGAAAATCTAAAATTTTGACAAAATTGTCTATAGAAATAAAAAATGTTGAGAAAATTTTTATAAAATAAAATTTTGAAGAAATAAAATTTGAAAAAAAAAAAATAAAACTTTGACATAATTTTCTATAGAAATAAAAGTTTGACAAAATTTTCCATAGAAATAAAATTATCACCAAATCTTCTATAGAAATAAAACTTTGACAAAATTTTCTATTGAATTAAAATTTTGAAAAAATTTCCTATAAAAAAAATTCTATACAAATAAAGTTTTTGAGAAAATGTTTATAAAATAAAATTTTGAGAAAATTTTTATAAAATAAAATTTTGAGAAAATTTTTATAAAATAAAATTTTGAAAAAATTTTTATAAAATGGCATTTTGACAAAAATTTCTATAGAAATAAAATTTTGACAAAATTTTCTATAGAAATAAAATTTTGACAAAAACTTTCTACAGGAATAAAGTTTTGACATAATTTTCTACAGAAATAAAATTTTGACATAATTTTCTATAGAAATATTTGTTTGGTAGATTTTTTCTGCACGAGTGGTAACCGTGGTTACCACACATAAATAAAAAAAATAAAATGTTGAGAAAAAATTCTATAGAATTAAAATTGTGAGAAAAAAATCTATAGAACTAAAATTTTGAGAAAAAATCTACAGAAATAAAATTTTGAGAAAATTTTTATAAAATAAAATTTTGAAGAAATAAAATTTGACAAAAAAATAAAATTTTGACAAAATTATCTATAGAAATAAAATTTTGACAAAATTTTCTATAGAAACAAAATTATGACAAAATCTTCTATAGAAATAAAACTTTGACAAAATTTTCTATTGAATTAAAATTTTGACAAAATTTTTCCTATAAAAAAAAATCTATAGAAATAAAGTTTTGAGAAAATGTTTATAAAATAAAATTTTGAGAAAATTTTTATAAAATGGCATTCTGACAAAATTTTCTATAGAAATAAAATGTTGACCAAATTTTCTATCGAAATAAAATTTTGACAAAAACTTTCTACAGGAATAATGTTTTGACAAAATTTTCTACAGGAATAAAGTTTTGACACAATTTTCTACAGAAATAAAATTTTGACATAATTTTCTATAGAAATAAAATTTTGACATAATTTTCTATAGAAATATTTGTTTGGTAGATTTTTTTTTGCGCGAGTGGTAAAAAATTCTATAGAAATAAAATTTTGAGAAAAAAATCTATAGAAATAAAATTTTGAGAAAATTTTTATAAAATAAAATTTTGAAAAAATAAAATTTGACAAAAAAAATAAAACTTTGACATAATTTTCCATAGAAATAAAATTTTGACAAAATTTTCCATGGAAACAACGTTATCACAAAATCTTCTATAGAAACAAAATTATGACAAAATCTTCTACAGAAAAAAAACATTGACAAAATGTTCTATTGAATTAAAATTTTGACAAAATTTTCCTATAAAAACATTCTATAGAAATAAAGTTTTGAGAAAATGTTTAATAAAATTTTGAGAACATTTTTATAAAATAAAATTTTGAGAAAATTTTTATAAAACAAAATTTTGACAAAATTTGCTATAGAAATAAAATTTTGACAAAATTTTCTATAGAAGTAAAATTTTGATCACATTTTCTATCGAAATAAAATTTTGACAAAAACTTTCTACAGGAATAAAGTTTTGACAAAATTTTCTACAGAAATAAAATTTTGACATAATTTTCTATAGAAATATTTGCCATTTTATAAAAATTTGGACGAGTTGTAAAAAATTCTATAGAAATAAAATTTTGGCAAACATTTTCATCACAATTAAAATTTTGACAAAATTTTCATCATTCTATAGAAACAAAATTATGACAAAATCTTCTACAGAAAAAAAAAAAACATTGACAAAATTTTCTATTGAATTAAAATTTTGACAAAATTTTCCTATAAAAACATTCTATAGAAATAAAGTTTTGAGAAAATGTTTAATAAAATTTTGAGAACATTTTTATAAAATAAAATTTTGAGAAAATTTTTATAAAATAAAATTTTGACAAAATTTGCTATAGAAATAAAATTTTGACAAAATTTTCTATAGAAGTAAAATTTTGATCACATTTTCTATCGAAATAAAATTTTGACAAAAACTTTCTACAGGAATAAAGTCTTGACAAAATTTTCTACAGAAATAAAATTTTGACATAATTTTCTATAGAAATATTCGTTTGGTAGTTTTTTTTGGACGAGTGGTAAAAAATTCTATAGAAATAAAATTTTGAGAAAATTTTTATAAAATAAAATTTGGCAAAAAAATAAAACTTTGACATAATTTTCTATAGAAATAAAATGTTGACAAAATTTTCCATAGAATCAAAATTATAACAAAATCTTCTTCTATAGGAACAAAATTATGACAAAATCTTCTATAGAAATAAAACTTTCACAAAATTTTCTATTGAATTAAAATTTTGACAAAATTTTCCTATAAAAAAAAATACAGAAATAAAGTTTTGAGAAAATGTTTATAAAATGAAATTTTGAGAAAATTTTTATAAAATAAAATTTTGAGAAAATTGTTATAATATTGCATTTTGCATTTTGACAAATTTTAACAAATTTTCTACAGAAATAAAATTTTGACATAATTTTCTATAGAAATATTTGTTTAGTAAATTTTTTTGCACTAGTGGTAACCGTGGTTACCACATATAAATAAAAAAATAAAATGTTGAGAAAAAATTCTATAGAAATAAAATTTTTAGAAAAAAATCTATAGAAATAAAATTTTGAGTAAATTTTTATAAAATAAAAATTTGAAGAAATAAAATTTGACAAAAAAATAAAACTTTGACATCATTTTCTATAGAAATAAAATTTTTACAAAATTTTCCATAGAAACAAAATTATCACAAAATCTTCTATAGAAACAAAATTATGACAAAATCTTCTATAGAAATAAAACTTTGACACACATAAATTAAAAAAAAAATAGAATTTTGAGAAAAAATTCTATAGAATTAAAATTTTGAGAAAAAAATCTATAGAAATAAAATTTTGAAAAGAAAAATCTATAGAAATAAAATTTTGAGAAAAAATTCTATAGAAATAAAATTTTGAGAAAATTTGTATAAAATAAAATTTTGAAGAAATAAAATTTGACAAAAAAATATGACTTTGACATAATTTTCTATAGAAATAAAATTTTGACAAAATTTTTCATAGAAACAAAATTATCACAAAATCTTCTATAGAAATAAAATGTTGACAAAATCTTCTATAGAAATAAAACTTTGACAACATTTTCTATTGAATTAAAATTTTGACAAAATTTTCTATAAAAAAAAGTTTTTTGACAAAAATTTTGTATAGAAATAAAATTTTTACAAAATTTTCATCAGAAAAAATTTTTACAAAAGTTTCGTCAGAATGAAAATTTTGACAAAATTTTCTATAGAAATAAAATTTTGGCAAACATTTTCATCACAATTAAAATTTTGACAAAATTTTCATCAGAAATAAAATGTTGACAAAAAATAAAATTTTGACAAAATTTTCTGTAGACATACAATTTTGACAAAACTTTCTGAAGAACTAAATTGTTGCAAAATAATATATTGTTGGTAGTTGTTGGTAAGATTTGCTCCAAATGTTGGTAGATTATTTTGGTATCAAGTTTCCACCGTGACTGTAAATGTTCGTGTGGAAACGTAATATAGAATCAAATGCTTTTTTCGACTAAAACATTCTTGAAATTCAATAAAACCGTGTTTTTTGCACTATGCTTTTACAAAATCGAGATTTTCTTCCCGCATGAACTTTTCTGTTTTGCCAAATTTGTAAAAGACTATTAGCAAGTGGGTTTGTTAAAGACTTTCTTAAAATATTAAAAAAAAAAAATTAACAAAACTATTGTACCATAAATCTGATGTCGGCTCAAAAATGTCTACACAAAAGGTAATTCGCGTTATTCATCAGGATGAAAAGGTATTAAAAAAGTACTATATTACAACATTTTCCATCCCTGCTTCAGGATTGGTCCAAACAATATATTGTTTGTTTTGTTTAAACATATTATGTTTCACTTTATGTTTCCTTGTATGGATATATTTTTAAGGCGCCAATTGGTTACTTCCATTATTTTAATTGCAACATACTCTCTAGGTCTCTCTTTCTAAACACATATATGTTAATAGGCTATTGCTAATTTAATATATGTTTGCATCTAAGCATATTATATTTACAAACATTTTATGTCCCAAACATAATATGTTCTAACATATTAACCAGTGCTGCCGCTAGTGAAAAATTGAGTGAAGTAGATTTTGAAAAGAAGTGGAGTAGATTGAATAAAATTGAAGTAGCATACATTTTTGAAAACATACCCTCCACCATAGGATGGGGGTTATATTAACTTTGTCATTCCGTTTGTAACACATCGAAATATTGCTCTAAGACCCCATAAATTCGTGGTGAAATTCTGAGTCGATCTGAGCATGTCCGTCAGTCCGTCCGTCTGTTGAAATCACGCTAACTTCCGAACGAAAGGAGCTATCGACTTGAAACTTGGCACAAGTAGTTGTTATTGATGTAGGTCGGATGGTATTGCAAATGGGCCATATCGGTCCACTTTTACATATAGCCCCCATATAAACGGACTCCCAAATTTGGCTTGCGGGGACTCTAAGAGAAGCAAATTTCATCCGATCCAGATGAAATTTGGTACATGGTGTAAGTATAGGGTCTCTAACAACTATGCAAAAATTGGTCCACATCGTTTAATAATTCAATGATTAAAACCGCTATGTTCATCGTAATTAAAGGAATAGGAAAAACAATTAGGTAATATGGGGAAAAATTTTAAAATTTGAAGCAGGACAAAAAGTGAAGCAGATTTTTTGACGAAGGAGTGACGAAGTAAATTTTGTGAAAATGAAGGAAAATACTTCGATTGAAGTAGTAGCGGCAGCGCTGATATTAACATATATGTCCCAAACATATTATGCTAGTTTATGAACATATGCTTGCACTTAAACATTATATGCTTCCACTTAAATATATTGTGTTCAAAAAAATTGAATTCCAAACGTATAAGCATATTATATTTACAAACATTTTATGTCCCAAACATAATATGTTCCAACATATTAACATATTATATGTCCCAAACATGTTATGCTAGTTTATGAACATATGCTTGCACTTAAACATTACATGCTCGCACTTAAAAATATTGTGTTAAAAAATTGAGTTCCAAACGTATAATTTTTACACCCAAACATATGAAAAACAGTATTTTTCATCCGTGTAGGCCAAACATTTTTTCCGCGACGACAAATACAATAAGTTTGTTGGCAACATTTTGCTCTTTTCTTGTTTCCGAATGTTTTGATGTTAATATTGCAGGTGTTTTTGATATTCAACAATGGAGTTGAATAAAAACATGTAGGACCTTATTATTATTTGTTAAATTTTTTGAAGATTAAAGAATTTCCTCGTGGCCAGGCAACAACAATACCTTAAACGATTCGATAAATAATGGCAACCCTAGCCGATTTCCGCGAAGGAATTAGAATAGATTTTAATTGGGCGATACGCGATTTCAATTTGGCGATAGTCGTCACGGTATTCCGTCGCGTATTTTAGGCTTCCCATAAGAAATGCACGTAGATAAACAAATTTTCGCCTATCGCTATGATTATCTTTGGACACTTTCATGTTGCTCCGTTAGGCTTTAACGGCCTATTAACAGAAAGTAAATTGCAAATATCTTCACCACGATTACTTTGAACTGATAAAATTTCATCAGCTAACTGACTATATAGAATATACAGAAAAGACATGTCTTCCTAATCGAATTAGCGAATAAATTCTTAAATTCTTCAGATCGTCAAGAGGAAGTCGTACCCGATGAGCCACCCAGCTATGAAGCCCCACCCGATTATGAGGAAGTAATTAAAATCGGCATGAATCATGAAATACGAGAGCAACGAGGACGCGATCGTCAACGCAAACATCATAGGCGTCACAGAGATCGAAGTTGCAGTAGGGCCAATAGCAACATAACGGTGGCCTCTACACTGTACATGGACAATAATAGTGAGTTGCCATCAACTTCAGCTGCTGCCTCAACCGTGGCGAATGAGGGCGTTAATCATTGTACACTAAGATCAACTGCAGAAGAATTAAGTGAATCGGATGGAGCTATAGGTGGATGTGTTGAACAACCGGATCTTGCTCATCAAGTTCTAAGGGCAACACAAAACTGTGGTAAATATATTGCAAATTAATTATTCACATTGTTTTCTTCATATAATAATAGTTAGTGTCATTTTTAAAACGATTATTTTAACGAAATAAAGAATCTCGTTTGCAGGTATTGCAGGCCCGGTTGAAGCACCAGAGACAGCGTCAACGCAAGTTACATGCAAATGCAACTGTAAAAGGAAGGCGTTAATGATATCAGAAGATAATACCGTTCGACATACCACATTGAATACGTAAGTTTCTTTTGAACTTAGAAAAAACAAGTAAGGAAAGTCTAAAGTCGAGCGGGGCCGACTATATTATACCCTGCACCACTTTGTAGATCTGAATTTTCGATACCATATCACATCCGTCAAATGTGTTGGGGGCTATAAATAAAGGTTTGTCCCAAATAAATACATTTAAATATCACTCGATTTGGACAGAATTTGATAGACTTCTACAAAATCTATAGACTCAAAATTTAAGTCGGCCAATGCACTAGGGTGGAACACAATGTTAGTAAAAAAATATGGGAAACATTTATATCTGAAGCAATTGTAAGGAAACTTCGAAAACGTTTATTTATGGCGATTTTACAAGGAAAATGTTGGTATTTTGACCATTTTTGTCGAAATCAGAAAAACATATATATGGGAGCTATATCTAAATCTGAACCGATTTCAACCAAATTGGGCACGCATAGCTACAATGCTAATTCTACTCCCTGTGCAAAATTTCAACTAAATCGGAGTAAAAAATTGGCCTCTGTGGTCATACGAGTGTAAATCGGGCGAAAGCTATATATGGGAGATATATTTAAATCTGAACCGATTTCAAGCAAATTTGGCACGCATAGCTACAATGTTAATTCTACTCCCTATGCAAAACTAAGATCAAGGCAAGCGCAGCCGTCTCAATTCGAACTTAGCAGTGATTGATAGCAACGTGCCCCATCTTTAAACGAGGGCCACATGCACTAAACAAAAAATATTATTTTGCAAAAATTTATTTCTGCAGAAAGGCTGGTCAAAATTGTATTTCTGAAGAAAAAAAATTCTATGAAAATTTTGTCAAAATGTTATGCTATTTTTGTCAAATATTTATTTCTATAAAAAATTTTGCCCAAGTTTTATTTCTATAAAAAATTTTATTTCTATAAAAAATGTCGCCAAATTTTAATTTCTATAGAAAATTTTGTTAAAATTTTATTTCCATAATTTTTTTTTTCAAAATTTCATTTCTATAGAAAATTTTATCAAAATTTTATTTCTATAGGAAATTTTGTCAAAACTTTATTTCTATAGAAAATTTTGCCAACATTTTATATCTATAGAAAATTTTATCAAAATTTTATTTCTATAGAAAATTTTGCCAACATTTTATTTCTATAGAAAATTTTGTCAAAACTTTATTTCTATGGAAAATTTTGTTAAAATTTTATTTTTTTAGAAAATTTTGACAAATTTTTATTTCTATAGAAAATTTTGTTTAAATTTTATTTTTATAGAAAATTTTGTCAAATTTTTATTTCTATAGAAAATTTTGTCAAAATTTTATTTCTATTTCTATAGAAATAAAATTTTGACAAAACTTTATTTCAATAGCAAATCTTTTCAAAATTGTATGTCTATAGAAAATTTTGTCAAAATTTTATTTCTATAGAAAATTTTATCAACATTTTATTTCTATAGAAAATTTTGTTAAAATTTTATTTTCATAGAACATTTTGTCAAATTTTTATTTCTAGAGAAAATTTCGTCAAATTTTTATTTCTCTAGAGAATTTTATCAAATTTTTATTTCTATAGAAAATTTTGTCAAAATTTTATTTCTATAGAAAATTTTGTCAAAACTTTTCAAAATTATATTTCTATAGAAAATTTTGTCAAAATTTTATTTCTCTAAAAAATTTTATCAAATTTTTATTTCTGTAGAAATTTTTGTCAAAATTTTATTTCTATAGAAAATTTTGTCAAAACTTTATTTCAATAGCAAATCTTTTCAAAATTATATTTCAATAGAAAATTTTGTGAAAATTTTATTTCTATAGAAAATTTTATCAACAGTATATTTCAAAATTTTATTTTTATAGAAACTTTTGTCAAATTTTTATTTCTATGGAAAATTCTGACAAATTTTTATTTCTATAGAAAATTTTATCAAATTTTTATTTCTATAGAAAAGTTTGTCAAAATTTTTTGTTCTATAGAAAATTTTGTCAAAACTTTATTCCAATAGCAAATCTTTTCAAAATTATATTTCTATAGAAAATTTTGTCAAAATTTTATTTCTCTAAAAAATTTTTATTTCTGTAGAAATTTTTGTCAAAATTTTATTTCTATAGAAAATTTTGTTAAAATTTTATTTTTATGGAAATTTTTGTCAAATTTTTATTTTTATAGAAAATTTTGTCAAATTTTTATTTCTCCAAAAAAATTTATCAAATTTTTATTTCTATAGAAAATTTTGTCAAAACTTTATTTCAATAGCAAATCTTTTCAAAATTATATTTCTATAGAAAATTTTGTCAAAATTATATTTCTATTGAAAACTTTGTCAAAATTTTATTTCTATTGAACATTTTATCAACATTTCATTTCTATAGAAAATTTATCAAATTTTTATTTCTCTAGAAAATGTTATCACATTTTTATTTCTTTAAAAAATTTTGTCAAAATTTTATTTCTATAGAAAATTTTGTCAAAACTTTATTTCAATAGCAAATCTTTTCAAAATTATATTTCTATAGAAAATTTTGTCAAAATTTTATATCTATAGAAAATTTTGCCAACATTTTATTTCTATAGAAAATTTTGCCAACATTTTATTTCTATAGAAAATTTTGTTAAAATTTTATTTTTATGGAAAATTTTGTCAAATTTTTATTTTATAGAAAATTTTGTCAAATTTTTATTTCTCTAAAAAAATTTTATCAAATTTTTATTTCTATAGAAAATTTTGTCAAAACTTTATTTCAATAGCAAATCTTTTCAAAATTATATTTCTATAGAAAATATTTCTATTGAAAACTTTGTCAAAATTTTATTTCTATTGAACATTTTATCAACATTTCATTTCTATAGAAAATTTATCAAATTTTTATTTCTCTAGAAAATTTTATCACATTTTTATTTCTATAAAAAATTTTGTCAAAATTTTATTTCTATAGAAAATTTTGTCAAAACTTTATTTCAATAGCAAATCTTTTCAAAATTATATTTCTATAGAAAATTTTGTCAAAATTTTATTTCTATAGAAAATCTAGTCAAAATTTTATTTCTATTGAAAATTTTGTCAAAATTTTATTGCTTTAGAAAATTTTGTCAAAATTTTATTTCTATAGAAAATTTTGTAAAAATTTTATTTCTACAGAAAATTTTTGTCAAAATTTTATTTCTATAGAAAATGTTGTCAAAACTTTATTTCAATCGAAAATCTTTTCAAAATTATATTTCTATAGAAAATTTTGTCAAAATTTTGCCAAACTTTGGTTTCTATAGAAAATTTGCTCAAAAGATTTTATTTCTATACAAAATGTTTGAAGTGGCTCTTAGCCATGTTGGGTAGAATTCTACCAACTGTGGCCACATGTACTTTTCGATTGCCCGGCTCAATACCAGGTGATTCTGGACGCTCATATTGTCTTTGGAATCACTCATTATACCCGATGCCTGGAGAATAGGTAGGATGATTTTACTACTGAAGTCAGGCAAATACTCGAGCATGACTGATTCGCACAGTCCGATGTTCATATCACTGGCGGCCCTAATGGGACGTGGAATATTTCAAACTACTAGCACAACAAGCCGTGCCATAGAAAATTTTGTCAAAATTTTATGTCTATAGAAAATTTTGTCAAAATTTTATTTCTATAGAAAATTTTATCAAAATTTTATTTCTATAGAAAATTTTGTCAAAATTTTATTTCTATATAGAACATTTATTTTATTTATAGAAAATTTTGTCAAAATTTTATTTCTATAAAAAATTTTGTCAAAATTTTATTTCTATAAAAAATTTTGTCAAAATTTTATTTCTATAAAAAATTTTGTCAAAATTTTATTTCTATAGAAAATTTTGTCAAAATTTTATTTCTATAGAAAATTTTGTCAGAATTTTATTTCTATATAGAAAATTTATTTTATTTATAGAAAATTTTGTCAAAATTTTATTTCTATAGAAAATTTTGTCAAAATTTTATTTCTATAGAAATTTTTTTCAAAATTTTATTTCTATAGAAAATTTCGTCCAAATGTTATTTCTATAGCTGAAGTGTGTTCCTAAGGACACATGACACACAACATTTTTTCGCTTGTCCTTTTAAACCAACCCCGACTGACTTTTACTCTAGACACATACCATCTGGTCCCCAGTTTTTTCCAAATACAGTTTAAATGTTATTTCTGAATCTTTGAGCCTTAAAGCATATACGCTGTTATCTGATCTGTATTAACGCAGCCCTGTAATGTTCTGAAAGGTCTGAAGGTGTTCCATTGATATCATTTCATCCTACCGAAGATCTTCTTTCTTCCGCAGTTCTCCCAGTACACCACCACAAGAGGAAATGGCTCAAGATTTCTGTGACGATTCATTAAATATATCTTGTACTTTGGGAAATCCACATCCTCCAATTCCACCCGAAAATGATAGGAACTCAAATGAAAATGATAATGAAGGTTAGCATGTCAATATTTTGAAAAAAAAAATTGGAGATCATTTTGTTTGTAAAAAATTTTTATTGCATATTTTCAGCTGCAGCCTCTAGACCTAAGAGTTTCGTTGTAAATTGCACCGAACACACCTATTTAAAGAAAACATGGATTGTTATGAATAACGATGGCCGAAGCTATCGCGTTCAACGATTACGTCCCACTCTCTCTTCACCGGAATCCTTCCTAAGTGATTGGTCCTGTTATGGAGATACAATCAATTATGGTTCCATACTAACACGCGACCAGCGTTCCAACTTAAGCAATAATACCAGCCACTATATATCGGATATATCTCGTGATACATCCGATACATTTATCCATGGTCTTCAATTACCTGCGGCCAAGACGAAAAACAAGAATCAAAATAATAGCAATAGTAGCAATACAACCATATATCCCGAAAGAAGGGCATCTCATGATGATACTGCTTCAGCACATCATTTGGTTAAAAATGATAGCGATGATGATGATGATGATGAAGACGATAAACGTAATATATCCTGTTTTAGTGCTGTGAATAATCCTTTTCGCAGTTCAAATGCAGCGAGAATTAAATATTCAACCGTTGCTGCTGGCATTGGTATGTCATTAGCCGGTGGACGTAATCGTCGTCGCCATGGTAGAAGTAAATCGCTCACAAACTCTGGACGTTCGAATGACACCAGACAACAGGATTCATTGAAACGTAGCTCCTCTGCAAATTTATTGATGGACTACGAAACGGTCAGAGAGTGCCCGAATAGTACAAGGACAGAATCTATAGTATATATAATTTAATATTATTTCATTTATATTATGTTATGTGTGTGGCAGCACACCTTACAAAAATAAACTTTAGATATATGAAATATATCACGTTTGCTTTTCACATTTTAATAATTTAAATATAGAAAAAATAAAATAGTTTTTTCAGTTGGATTTCCGAATCTTCAAATATTGCATTTTCATTTTTCCTCGACAAATTTGGTGACCCCGACGTAGCAATGCCGAACGAATCAGGAGATGGAGCTTCCGCGGCTCAACAACCATCCCATGCCATTAAAATACCAAGATTCTGGAGAGAACATCCATTACTTTGGTTTGCCCAGGTTGAAGCTCAATTTGCCCTATATCGAATTGGAGATGAACGGACAAAATACCACATACTCGTCGCAGAGTTGGACACCGAACTGCTAACCCACGTAAGCGACATCGTTTTGAATCCGCCTAATGACGTATATTCCCAGATAAAAAATCGGCTGATCGAACATTTTTCTGTGTCTGAGGAAAACCGCATTAAACGACTTCTTAACAATATGGAGATTGGTCAGAAAAAACCAAGTCTATTGTTGCGCGAGATGAGGAGTCTATCTAATGGTGGTGTCACTGAAGATTTCTTACGAACCATGTGGATGCAGAGATTACCTTCTCATTCACAAGCTATTTTATCAACTTCTACCGAATCATTAGACAATCTTGCAAAGATGGCTGATAAAATAGCCGATATATCCACTTCCGGAAGCGTATCAGAAATCACGCAAGGAAAGACATTTGATTTTACATCAATGTGCAAACAAATAGAGATGCTCACATTATCCGTCGAAGAAATACAGAAAAGACTTTCTAGGAATTCTTCAAGGGGACGATCCAGAAGCAAGAAAAGAGATATGTCTCAGCACGAAGTGTGCTATTATCATCGACGTTTTGGTAAACACGCCAAGAAATGCCGAAAACCTTGCTCATTCAACCTTTCACAGTCGGAAAACAATTAAACCGGTCACTTGAGGCGACCAGTGACCGGATTTCACCAACTAGTCGCCTGTTTATATACGATAAGACAACAAAAATGCATTTTTTAATCGACACAGGGGCAGATATTTCTGTTATTCCGGGTAATGGAAACTGTCAACCACAAAAATATTCACTCTTCGCCGCAAATGGAACACCTATCAAGACTTATGGAAACGTCGTTATATCCCCAAGTCTAGGACTCCGCCGCACCTTTCAGTGGAATTTCATTCGTGCAGACGTATCGCACCCTATTATCGGTGCAGATTTTTTAAAACATTACGGTCTATTAGTTGATGTGAGAAAGAACGTTTTGATCGACCCCGAAACTAAACTGCATACCAAAGGCGAAGTGAAAGAAATTTCGAACTACTTTGAAATAAAAACTGTGTTAAATAACTCCAAATATCACGAATTGCTGGCTAGATTCCCCGACATCACAAGCACATCCAGTCGTAATAAAATTGTGAAACATAATGTTCAACACGCCATAATAACAACAGGCTCTCCGGTATCAACAAAACCTCGCCGTCTTCCGCCAGATAAGTTAGCCATAGCAAAGCGAGAATTCCAGTTCATGATTGATCAAGGTCTATGTAAACCATCAAAAAGCTGTTGGGCAAGTCCTTTACATATGGTTCCTAAAAAAAATGGTGAGTGGAGACCATGCGGAGATTATCGACTTCTTAACGCGCAAACAGTTAAGGATAAATATCCACTACCTCATATTCATGATTTCTCTCATGGCCTTAAAGGGAAGTCAATATTCTCAACAATCGATTTGGTAAGAGCCTACAACCAAATACCTGTCTCGCCTGAAGACGTTCCGAAGACCGCGATTACGACTCCATTTGGACTCTTTGAGTTCAACTTCATGACATTCGGATTATGTAACGCCGGACAAACCTTTCAACGCTTCATGCATGAAGTGTTAAACGGTCTGGAATTTTGTTTCCCATATTTAGACGACATATTGGTTGCCTCCGAAACCGAGCAAGAACATCTAATACACCTAGAAAAGTTGTTCACGAGACTACAAGAATATGGTGTAATTGTCAACGTCG